>NC_062278.1:160290667-160591310 GCF_902655055.1 Lutra lutra
AGAGCCACACGGAACAAAGCTTGCTTCTGGTGGAGACAGAACCCAGTCAGTGCGCAGCTGCAGGACACGGAGCCGGAGCACCCACCATCCAAGCTGCACAACCATCAGCACATTGTCAAGCTCCGGGAAGCCCTGGGGCTCACGGTCACAAACAGACACATTTTAAAATCAATCTAAGGGCTGTTTTGCTTTTCATGAAAGTGTATGCAACAACCATACAAAAAACTAGACTACAAATTACCTTACTGCCTCTGATAAGCCAAGTTTCAAGGTAATTTCAAAGCCTAATTCCTAAGCTTTGTTTTATTGCCAGCCTCCTAGAGCATTCTTTTCCTAGCAACTGTTTCAAATAGAGAGGTGGGGAAACATTTTACAATGATTTCACCCCAAGACTTCATTAGGTCCTACGCAAATGAGACAAATCAGAATTATGCATAGTTTTTTCACAGTCAAAGAGAAAAAGACTTGCAGTCACAGCCACCAACACTGTTGGTGTTTACATCTTAGCGTAGGAGATGGTCTAGAAAGCTCCATGACAACAACAGGCCCAGCCATAATCACAGGGGGCCTGCAACTCCCAGCCTTTTCCTTCCTCCAGGGATGGTATTGCCTTCTTCCAGCCTTGATGTGATTAACATTAAACTCAGTTTCCTTCTCACAGCCGAACTAATTCTACTGTATTTAGGGATTCTGCCTAACTTACTTTGTAATATGAGAATTAAAGTCTGACTTGAAAAACCCTCAAGACCAAAAAAAAAATGCATTTCTCCCTTTCCTATACTAAATGATATGCTCACATCACTGATAATATATTTACTTTGTGTCTCGAGAGTGCTGAACTAACTCTCTAGAAAATCAAGTCAAAGAATTCAACCAAAATTTGAATCAAGAATATAGATAAAGCAGTTTTGAACAAAATCAGGAAAAAAGCACGAGATATTATTTATTATAATAATAATTTTAAAAGTGCCCCGAGACATGCATAAAGGGAGAAGAGGTAGACTAAAGAGGAAAAAATAACTCTTATAATCAAGTTATACCACCTTTATAACCTGGGTTTTTAGCTTTTGTCTGTTTATTAAAATCACTTTTTTCATCTCAAAGCACTCTAAATCAATATAAGAAGTTTGATGTTTCATTATTATGGCTTCAGGTACAGACACACTAAAAAATTTTATTTAACTAACAGTTTCTAGAATATCATACGGAACAAATCTGAACTGAATGCCATGTTTGGGTGAATTCATAACAATTTGCTTTGCACATGTACACCAAGTGAGAAAAAGAAAAGGTGGTATCTTCAATGGCTCTCAGTCTGTTATGTGCATGAACTGTTTCCACAATTTTTTTTGAGCCTTTATTTTGCCCTAAAATGTATTTCTGTCCCATAACTTTAAAGTTTTAGGCTGGGTGCACTATTACAATAAGCCAAAAGGGCTGGAAATTTTGTAGGGAAAAATCATACAAAAATTTAAAAAAGAGTATTACTTTGGGTACTAACTTTTTGCCTTCAAATTACTTACAAAAATTCATTTTCAATGTTCTGTTAATAGATTTCTCTACCTATAAAAATTATTAAAAAATTATTCATTGTCCTGGGTTGGGATGACACACATACCATAATGTTAGTGGAAATTATTTTTTCATTTAATGCTTTTCACTTAGCTGCAAGGATTTTAGAAATAATTTAAATTAATTTCATTAAATTCATTAAACAAAGGGTAGTTGTATTTCTTCCCATTACCAACTACAATCACTCTGGATAATCATTCGCTTATTTGCTTACTTGTTTACTTGTTTACGATCTATCTCCCTCACTAGAATGTAGGCTCACTGAGGCAGAAACTTCTCTTGTTGAGAAGGACAGATCATGTCTCAACAGTGCTGAGACATGATCTAATTTACATTTTAAGATCATTCTCACTTCTGGGTAGAAAACAGATTCTGGAAGGCAAACATGGAACAGAAATCTACTGCAATAATCCAGGTAAAAGCTAAAGATTTAGAGTGGGATTTTAGCAGTGGAGATGGGGGGAAAAAGGACAAATTTTAGATACATTAGGACTTCAAAGGTAGACAGACTGGGTGATCAATCCAGGTTTCTAGCCTGAGCTGACCGTGGTGGCACTGACTGAAATGGGTAAACTGGGGGAACAACAGATTTGAGGGGAAGAAAGAGATAACAGGCTTTCTACTTTTGGACATGTTAAGCCTGAGATCCTATTAGGCACTCCAAAGGAAACATCATCGAGGCCACAAACTACCAAATCTGGAATATAAGAGAGATGAGTGAGGGCCAGAACCACACATTTAGAAGTCAACAGCAAATAGTTATCATTTAAAGCCTTTGGGTTGGATTACATTAAAGAGAATACAGACAAGGGAGAGGAGAGACCTGGGCCCTGGGACTTGCCAACATGATAAACTGGCTTCCCTCTTATAGTCTCTTCCCTTACTAATGAATCCAATAATTTTTCAATGACAGCATAATATTGTCATCAAAAACATCCTGACCTACTTCTACATCCCACTGTGTATCTCTTAGATTTTAACATTCACATATGACCACACTTAAAATATTCAGATAATCTCCAACACAAAAAAAATCTCTGAAGACTCCCTCCAAGAGAAACAAATGCCAGATACTGACCCCAAACCTCCTGTTTATGGAGAGAGAAACAAGAGAAAAAGAAATGGGAGCTAAGAGAATAGGGAATATAAAATCTCCTATTTTGAAGATAACAGAAATAACCTCACAAAATACAAGAAAGGCAGCACTTTCAAAATAAACTGTATCCAAATAATACCTTACTTTTATAATATGCATTATACTTTTAGAGTTGTAACTACATAGTCTGGAGTACACAAATGAGAATGCACTATAAATGGTATGAAAACACAGCAGTCTCAATCCAAGGAATTTGAACAACTATCCATCTTCCTGCTGTTTCTGGTTTCTATGGAAATAGAGGTAACTGCTGGAAAAATAAGGATGAGGTACTTAAAACACCTTCTATTCAGAGAAGAGTGAGAAAAGCTGGCAGTCAGGGTGAGGACTGGTAGCGCTGAAGTCAATTTATGCTTGTGGAACCAAGTTTAGATTAGGGTAGACACAATCTTTTTAACATTAAACTCTCACTCCATCTGACTTCCTGCAACACAATAATGCTCAGTCTTGGTTTAATCCAGAGAAAAAGAACTAAATTATATTAGTAACTAGTTTTTTCATTATATGACTATACAACTCACACACCAATTTTTTCTCCCTACATCAATTACATTACTAAGCTAATCATGCTCCATTTATTTACTTTAGAGAGAGAGAACGTGCCTGTGCACCTGGGGAGGAACAGAGGGAGGAGAGGGGAAGCAGACTCTCAGTTGAGTTCAGACCTTGAGACCTGAGCCAAAACTAAGAACTGACACTTAACAGATTGAACCACCCAGGTGCCTTCCTACCCCACTCTCTTTTTTTTTTTTTTAAAGATTTTATTTATTTATTTGACAGACAGAGATCACAGTAGGCGGAGAGGCAGGCAGAGAGAGAGAGAGGAGGAAGCAGGCTCCCCGCTGAGCAGAGAGCCCGATGCGGGGCTCGATCCCAGGACCCTGGGATCATGACCTGAGCCGAAGGCAGAGGCTTTAACCCACTGAGCCGCCCAGGCGCCCCCTACCCCACTCTCTTTAATAGGAACCTACTTTCTTAGGTAGAAAAACAACCTATGTTATCTTTGGAAATAGGATATATTCTTCACATACACGGATAAAAACTAAAATCTGGGTAAATGCCACCCACTAAAAGCAAACACAATCTAGCAACCTTACAAAAAGAAGAACAACCACAAAACTGAGTTAAGTGCCAGATATTAACCTGAAACCTCCTTCAATTCCAATTGAGAAGCCAAAGATGGTCATTCTGGTAAAGCTTCTACTTCTATGTCTCTTCACCAGTATCATCACTGAGAGTCTACACATAAGTGAAATAAAGCCCACCAACCCCAAAACTTTTATTAAAAACAACTAAGTAAAACAATTACTTTCAGAATAAAAATATTTTATGCACGGAACATGGAAGGCAAGAGGGTCAACAAATCTTCAACCCAGAAGCTACAAAAAATAAGCCAAAAGAACAGTATCATTTTACACAACTGACCCAAAATTAAATTTTCAGTTACTCTAAAAGAGTCAGAGAATAGATGATAATTAGCAGTATCTAAAGACTTTCTTATACCTTAATTAAGCTTCAAACCACAAAATCAAATCTGCTGAGTGATATAATAGTTGATTTGAAAACACGTTTTAGTATCTAAAACTTTGCTAAATAATCTTAGAAATGTTTGACAAGTGAAATAACTTAATTATTTATTCTTACCTTTGCAGACACTCAAAATCATACCGCCTGACTTTTGCACTTCATCAAATTTGGCAAAAATCACCTCTAACCTGGGAATAAAGAATACATTTTGTTTTATATACAGTTTAAATAGAAACAATTTCCTTGGCCACCTCCCTGAGAAAAGTATGTTCAGGAATTCAGTTTCATACAACTCTCTTTTACAATTACCTCACTTACTGAGAGAAAACACCAAGCCCATCCTGCTTGAGTACAGAAGCAACAAAACACAGGCAGCACCTACATGCATAGTTTCATGTTTCCTCATAAAATTATTTCTCCAAACCCATCAAAAATACTTGTTACAACCTTATAATAAATGTACTCAGTCACCAAGACCTCTTTAAAAGTACATGAACTCATGCAAAGGAAACATAAGGCAAACATAAAAACAATGAAATATAAAACGACAGAAACTAAGGTGATAGGGATATGACTAATACTAACATCTTCTCTATTAACCTACTTTCTTTTAACACCAATTCTGTTACTGTTTCTGATTATATTCAGAATTACTTTCTATACTTCTGGTATCACTTTTTTTTTAAGTTAACAATGTGTTTCTTATTACAAAAGCAGTGTACATTCATTATAAAAGAAAACTAGGAAACATAATTAGGAACAAAGAAAAAAACCCAAACACAATTCCATCATCCAATTTTTTTGAATTGTGTGCTGATGGTTTGTATTCATATATAAATTTTCTTCAGATCAAAATGATATTATGCTGACAGCAGTATTTTTTAGTTTGCTTTGCTTTTACTTTCCAATATATCATGCTATGATTTATTTATTTATTTTTTGAGAGAGAGAGAGAGAGAGAGAGAGACCAAGCACAGGAGGGGAAGGAGGGGGAGAGGGAGAGAAAAAAATCTCAAGCAGGTTCCACACTCAGCACAAAGCCCAACATGGCGCTCAATCTCAGGACTCTGAGATTATGACCTGAGCTGAAATCATGAGTCAGATACTTAACTGACAGAGCCACCCAGGTGCCCCTATGATATTATTTATTCTTAAAGTTAGAACTTAGAGATTTGGGGAAGGAAGGAGGGCCTTGTCATTTTGTTTTTAACTGCTACATGTTCTCTGACTTACTCTTATGTTTCTGTCATAATGTCATTTTTACAACCTTAGTTAAGCCGTGGTCCATATCCTGTCATTTCCTTCTTTCCTTTTTTTTTTTTTTTTTTTTAAAGATTTTATTTATTTATTTCACAGACAGAAATCACAAGTAGGCAGAGAGGAAGGCAGAGAGAGAGAGAGGGAAGCAGGCTCTTCACCAAGCAGAGAGCCCGATTCGGGGCTCCATCCCAGGATCCTGGGATCATGACCTGAGCCGAAGGCAGAGGCTTTAACCCAGTGAGCCACCCAGGCGCTCCCATATCCTGTCAGTTCTTAGTTGTAAACTGAGAATGCAGACACTTTCTATCTTAAAAAATATATGTTTTTTAGAGGCGCCTGGGTGGCTCAGTGGGTTGAGGCCTCTGCCTTCGGCTCAGGTCATGATCCCAGGGTCCTGGGATCGAGCCCTGCATCGGGCTCTCTGCTGGGCAGGGAGTCTGCTTCCCGCCCCCCCACCCCGCTCTCTATGCCTGCTGCTCTGCCTACTTGTGATCTCTGTCAAATAAATAAATAAAATCTTCAAAAAATCTATGTTTTTTAGAGTTGAAAACCTTCTAGACACTCATCATAATGTGATTTCTAAACCTTAGCCTTACCTCCTACCCCCACTGATTTCAACAAATAAAACATTCACAACAAATAAAAATATTCACAAATCTGAAAGCAAGCACTTCAGTTTAAAGACACAGGTTGCTTCATCCTACAGAACAGTATCTTCCAGAGACTTAGGGAGACAGCAGAACAAGATGCCCAGAGACAAGATGTGGACAAGATGAAATGGGAGAGGGAACACTGGAATTGGAAGGTGGGACACCTCAGAATGAAGACCACAGAAGTCAGGTACAGAAAGGATAGTATCCAGGAGAGCTCTTTGGGGAAAATGGCAGAACAAGATATTAAGAAGCATGAAAATAACACTCAGAGTAGCAAAATAGGAGTAAGAAACTGAGGACAGAAAGCTCTGAACCCCCATTTCACACCATTTTCAAAGAAAATACCACATGGACTATAAATCTAAATGTGAATAAAACTTCATGACAATCACCCAGAGAATGTCTTTAAGATATTAGGTTAAGTAAAGATTTCTTAAACTGGGCACAGAAATGTCTAATCATAAAGGAAATGACCAAAAGCTACATCAAAATTAAAAACTTACGTACATTAAAAGACACCATCAAAAAAGTAAAAAGGCAAATCACAAGGTGGGAGAAGATACCTGAAACATATACATAGCTGACAATGGGCTTGTACCTAGAATGTATGTTGAAAATCCCTCTAATCAATTTTTTTAAAAAGATTTTATTTATTTATTTGACAGGGAGAGGTCACAAGTAGGCAGAGAAGCAGCCAGAGAGGCCGGGGGGAAGCAGGCTCCCCACTGAGCAGAGAGCCGATGCGGGACTCGATCCCAGGACCCTAAGATCATGACCCGAGCCAAAGGCGGAGGCTTAACCCACTGAGCCACTCAGGCGCCCCCTCCTAATCAATTTTTTTTTTTAAAGATTTTTATTTATTTATTTTGAGAGAGAGAGAGAATGAGCATGAGAGGGGAGGTCAGAGGGAGAAGCAGACTCCCCATGGAGCTGGGAGCCCAATGTGGGACTTGATCCCAGGACTCTGGGACCATGACCTGAGCCGAAGGCAGTTGCTTAACCAACTGAGCCACCCAGGCGCCCCCTAATCAATTTTTAAAAAGTGACAGACCACTCAGTTTTTAAAAATAGGCAAGAGACCTGAAAATACACTTTGAAAGAAC
This sequence comes from Lutra lutra, assembly GCF_902655055.1. NCBI lineage: Eukaryota > Metazoa > Chordata > Mammalia > Carnivora > Mustelidae > Lutra > Lutra lutra. The sequence continues at coordinate 160,297,939 of NC_062278.1, forward strand.
ATATCCAAATGATTGATAAATACATGAAATGGTTCTTCTCTTTATTAGTAATCAGAAAAATGCAGACTACCACTATAATGAAAATACATACATCAGAAACCTAAAATTAGTAAGACTCAGACTAATAATGCTAAGTATCAGTGAAAATGTAGAGTAACAGGAACTTGCAAACAGCGTCAGCAAGAAAATAAATGGTTACAACCACTCTGGAAAACTGTTTGTCAATATCAATTATAGGTGAACATACCAGATGGCCCAGCAATTCCACTCTTAGATTAAGAGACGAATACACAGGTACACCAAAAGACATGTACAAGAATGTTTTTAATAGCATTATTCTAAAGAGCTACAAACTGAAAATAACTCACAAGTCCATCATTAGTATGGATTCATAAAGTAGGACTTATTCATAAAAAAGTAAATTGCAATGAAAATGAAACAACTATAGCCAGATCCAACAACCCAAATAAATTAAAACAAGGGGCACTGGGTGGCTCAGATGGTTGAGCAACTCTCAGTTTCAGCTCAGGTCATACTCTCAGGGTTGTGGGATCGAGTCCTATGGTGGGTTCCCAGCTCAGCAGTGGGTCTGCTTAAGGATTCTCTTCCTCTGCACCCTCGCCAAAATAAGTAAATAAATCTCTAAAAAATAATAATAACAACAATAACTGAAAAAAGCCAGACACAAAAGAGCACATACTATATGATTCCATTTATATAAAATTCAAAAATTCAAGAATTAAGAAGGATTTAGGGAAGCTTCTAGATTATAATATTCAACTTTGCCACCTATGTGGATACATGGGTGTATTCACTTTATGATAATTTACAGAGCTGTATACTCATGATTTACATACATTTCTGTATGGATGTCATACTAGCATAAAATTATAAATTATTTAATAAAAATTTTTAAATAGAAATTTCAAAATATATAATGCAATATACATAAATATACACATACACATAAATACATTACATTAACATCATTCCTTTCATTTACATAAAATGATGTAAAATTTACTCAAATGAAATTGTTAGCCCTGGAAGTAGAAAATGAGTAAGTAAACAAAATGCACATTTAATGGACTATCTTATTATAAAAAAATAATTAGTACTAGAAAAAAACTACATGGTAAGAGAGATAGCCAGATATGATGAGAGTTAGAACATCCCTCTGAAGTAGTCTTCCATCTCCTGACACCCCACCCCCTACCACCAAAAATCAAATCAAGCCTCAAGATCCTACTACCAATTTGTAGGATATAAAGACAGAAGGATATGTTAAATGATATCACAGAAAAAGAATCAGCAATATTTGGAATATGGGAAACTTTACAGGATAAACTACCTACCTTATTCAACAAATAAACACAAGAGAAAAAAGTGTTGGAGGTACATAAAGATTTACAAAGACTTGTAAGAACTTATCAACTAATTGTTGGACTTTATTTGGATATGGATTCAAAGAAACCTATAAACATATACACAGACTTATGACGTTTATGAAACAACTGGAAATTTGAACGCTGACTGGATATTTGATTTATAGAATTATTTGCAAAAAAACCTTTAAGTTGTGATGCTAGTACTGAATGCACTGAATTACAGATGAAATAAAATGACTTGGGATTTGCTTCAAAATAAAACAAGAGTAAGTAGGTAAGATTATAACATACAAAACTGGCCATGAGTTGTTAATTGTTGAAGCTGCGTAATGGGTACATGAAATTCATTACACTATTGTCTACTTCATTCTATGTTTGAAATTTTCAGTAATAAAAAGTTAAAAGAAATCCTTTCAAGCCCCCCTTAAAATGGGACTAAAATGTGATTACCAAAAAATTTAACTGGAGTAATATCTTTAATAAAAATAGAAACTCTGAAAAGTACTAAAGGAAAAAAATTACCTTTGGAAAAAAATGTTCTGATATATGAGAAGCTCATCAATGCGATTTTTACTGATTTAACTGATGCCACTGTACTCAGATATTCTTAATTTTCCTTTTTATTTGACTAGATTTTAAGAGTAGTGACTAATTCTTTTTTTTTTTTTTTTAAGATTTTATTTATTTGACAGAGAGATAGAACCAGAGAGTATAAGCAGGGGGAATGGCAGAGGGAGAGGGAGAAGGAGACTCTCTGCTGAAAAGAGAGCCTGAGGTGGGACTCAATCCCAGGACCCTGGGATCATGACCTGAGCTGAAGGCGGATGCTTAACTTAATGAGCCACCCAGGTGCCCCAGTAGTTACTAATTCTTACATAGCTTTCTGTTATCCAGTATCTTGTGTAATACCTTTCAATAAGAGGCACTCAAAAAAAATATTTACTTAATGAGTAGATTAATATTTTTACTAAATTCTTTTTTTTAAGATTTTATTTATTTATTTGATAGAGAGAGATCACAAGTAGGCAGAGAGGCAGGCAGAGAGCGAGGGGGAAGCAGGCTCCCTGCTGAGCAGAGAGCCCAATGGGGGCTCTATCCCAGGACCCTGAGATCATGACCTGAGCTGAAGGCAGAGGCTTTAACCCACTGAGCCACCAAGGTGCCCCATTTTTACTAAATTCTTGATTAAGCATCTTCCAAATAATGATTATTACTGTCTGGTATCAAAAGACAGTTTCCTGGATGGTATTTAGTTACATATTAAATAATATATGAATATATAATCAAACAGTGTCCAAAAAAATTACAGGATGTAAAGAACTTTTTAAACAGTGAAAGCCTACACATCTTTTTGTATCTTGTGAATTTTATTTTATTTTATTTTTTTAAAGATTTTATTTATTGACAGAGCAGGAGAGTATAAGCAGGGGGAATAGCAGAGGGAGAGGGAGAAGCAGGCTCTCTGCTGAGCAAGGAGCTGGATGTGGGACTTGATCCCAGTAGTCTGGGATCATGACCTGAGCTGAAGGCAGACATTTAACCAACTGAACCACCCAGGCGCCCATATCTTGTGAATTTTAAAAATCTCAGAAAACTGAAACTATTTAAAACAAACATACATGAAATTAAAACTTATAAAATGAGTAGCCAAAAAAAAAAAAAAAAAATTTAGCAAGACTTACCTAGCAGGAGGAATTCCTCTCTTACAGAGATCCATCCTCACTCTCTCTCCCACATGTCTATAGATCTCCACTATAGCCAATACTGCAGCATCTCTCACCTGCCAAGGAATTCAGAACTTAAGCTTAGATGAGACATAATAAAATATGTGTTCTCACGGCACCATTACAACTTAAAGTTCTCGGTTGTTTTAATGCCTCTAAACCCCTAAGAGATTTTGGCAGGTCAGTAACAAAAATCAAGAGGACCTGCCGAGAAAACTCTAGAGAAACCTTGTAAAAAGGTTTTGTAGAAATCTAAGAAACATGTATATAAAAGTTACTAATGCAGCTTTTTAAAAATCTTTTTTGTAATAAGACTGCACAAAGAACTGCCAATAACTGTGTGAATACAAGTATTATTGTGGCCAATATATTTCCCTTGAATAAAACTGCCCTTCGAGAATGTGGTCTGAACTCAACACCAGTGTTCATAGCATCTTTCTTTACAATAGTCAAAAGGTGGAGCAAACCCAAATGTCCACCTAAGGATGAATGTATGAACAAAATGTGGTATACACATACAATGGAATATTAGTCAGCCTTAAAAAGGGCAGAAATTCTGACACATGTTACAATAGAGATGAACCTTGAAGACATTATACTTTGTGAAATATGCCAGATACAAAAGGACAAATTGTATGGTTCCACTTTCATAGAGTACCTAGAGTAGTATAATCATATGGAGAGAAAGTAAAATGTGATTGTCAGGAGCTGGGGGGTTGGGAAGAATGGGGAGTTATTATTTAACAGGTACAGAGTTTGGAAGATGAAAAAGTTCTGGAAATGGATGGTGGTGATGGTTGCACAACAGCGTGAATGTACTTAATGCCAACGAATTGGATACTAAAAAATGACCAGAAAGGTAAATTTTATGTTGTGTATATTTTAGCACAATTAAAAGAAAAAAAATGTGGCCTCAAGACAGGAATTTGGAAGACAGCTCTAGTTCCCTTGCACAGGTCACAAAGAGCAAATAAAGAGATAACAGAACTCTCTTCAACTTCCAGAGGCAGAGCCAGGGTCTAATAGCAAGGAAAACTTTATCCAGAGTTATTCCAAATGCTCAAGCTATGACAAAAAGGTTACAGTCAAGGTTCAAATCCACTAAGATGGACAAGATCCAGGATATACCCCTGTATTATGCCTACAGCATACACAGCTCAAGTAAAGAAATTACAAATTTCCTCTGTTAAATAGGGTTATGACTGTTGTAAAAAGCTGTTGTTATGCAACCACATCCAGGAATGAAGAAAGGACACTGACAACCTGTCCTCACAAATAACAAATAGGAGGACTATAAAAAGGAATCCAGTTCTTTGTCACTCAGTCTTTCAAACCCAAGATCTATCCTTTTGGTCCCATATATCCTTAATACTAGCCAAATGAGTAACAAACTTAAGCAACTTATGTGAATAAAATGCGTTCTTAGAATGTAACTTTGGTGGATTTTAAAAGAAAAAGAAGTGAAATCTTGATTTCATTACCCAACTCCACCTGCCCTCTTCTTTTTTTTAAGTGGAGTAAGGGCGCTAGGAAAGAAGAGATAGCCAAAAAAATTAGTCAATGCTTGAATGTAAGTAAAATTTTACCTGACTGTTGGAATCTCCAAATAGGATACACAAATGTGGTACCAGCTTGCTGAGAACTAGTGGCTGAGCCCCAAAACTAAATATAATTTGAAACAAAAATAAAGAGAATTTTGTTTTAATCAAACAGTAAACAAAATAACCTTACACTTTCTTCTTGTCTATATCAATAAGACAAACATTGTGGGGAGCATGGGTACACATCATTAAAACATGAAGGACATCAGACACAAGCAAAAACTAATTCTAAACAATGTGAAATATGCAAACTTGAAAAACCATGACTGACAATGAAAACTGTCAACACATGATCCAAGAGAACAAAATGTTCAACCAATGGCACTCTTACACCTAGTAACTTACTGATCACTTAGGAAAATTTGAGCTTTTGCTTTAAAATACTTAACTTTTTTTATAGATGCTGGGTCTCAAATTTGCATTCCAATAAAACCTTTATTTATAAAGGTTATAATATTTGATGAGGTCATGGGTTGAAAGCAAATGACAGGAGAGCCAAAAACCACATAAGTTGTGCAAAACTGAATGCACTTACAAGCTCTAGATGGCAGAAAGGACCACAGTGGAGTAAAAGAAAATAAATGAAGGTATAGTTAGAAAAAAGAAAGTAACACTACAGGAAAAGTTGAAAGCTACTATGTATCACCTATCTTGTTGCATAGAACTTGAACAAATAATCCAGAAAGAGAGCAAAAGCCCCAACAACTTCTTCAGACTGGAGTTCTGAGCTCTGGCTCTATGCTGTCAGAGCTCTACATACTGGTACCTGATTCACTGTCTAGTTACCTGGAAGAGTCTTGTTCGGTCTGTGATTTGGGTAACCATCCACACTGGTCTAGAAAACCTAGCTGGGGGGAAATGGCTACAATATTTGAAATACCACGGAGTTAAAACAATTCCAAACTGGGTCCAGAACAGAAGTAGAACCTAAGTTATATCAACATACTTCTTATATGATCATCTATTTTGGGTAGCACTTTAAAAAAAAGAGAAACACTTCTTATCACTAATAATTTTAAATTAATATACACACAAAAAATTAACAGCTGAAGATATCAAATCAAATAAAAGCTCTCATACCAAAAATCAATTAATAACTATTTAAAATGTTATTTCCATAACTTCCTTCAAGCTTTATGAAATGGATATTGTTCTTTCCTTTTAGAAAAACGAAAAACAAGATAGCTATTTTCAGTAATCATAAAACTTACATGTTTAAGGTTTCAATAAGACACAGACACACGCCTTCTCGAGATCGAAAATTCTTGTGCTTAAAACCAGAAGCCAACTGTTCCCAAATGTACTATTTAAAAGAAAAGTAAACAAGTATAACAAAAAATTAAATTACTCATGTTATAATCTTTTTTAATTCCCAACCCTATCACCAACTTTAAATAACTGAATTTCCCCATTAGACTTTACTTCTTTTTACTAATTTTTTTTTTAAAGAATGTATTTATTTATCTGACAGAGAGAGAGAGCGCAAGAGAGACAGGGAGAGAGGGAACACAACAAGCAGTGTGAGAGGGAGAAGCAGGCTTCCCGCTGAGCAGAGGACCCCCAATGCGGGGCTTGATTCCAGGACCCTGGGATCATGACCTGAGCTGAAGGCAGACATTTAACGCCTGAGCCACCCAGGCACCCCTCTACAAGTTTTCCTAAGCCAAATTTGTACTAATGTTGCTCTCACCCATTTTAAAGTATCTTAATCACATTTTTAGCTTTTATTTAGTATCCTTCACTTTAGGTTTCAGTTATTTTCAGAAAAACTATGTCCAATACCTAAAAACCTTAAGATTTCCACGGACACAGAATTCTTTCTAAGCTTTAGAAATCTCCCAACAACAATGCTACCATTATAAGCCCAGTAGTCCAGTAAGCATTTAAAAGGTCCAATGTTGCTTAGCAACTACTCCAAATTGTCACATGGAACAGGCTTTTTCAACATTTTATAATTCAGTCTTTTCTCGCTTTAGCACTGGATCCAAATACAGAAACATTATTTGATAAAAGTCATTTTATTGCTATCTACTAAAATTTCCTTTTTAAAAAAGCATATATAACCTGTACAGATATTCCACAGCAATTATATGAATTTGGTGTAGGAAGGAACCCAACTTTATTCTTCTAAACATACAGCCAACTGGCTCAATCAATCCTTTCTCCACATTTAGAAACACCACCCTTACCATTTATTAGATCCATGAACACACACACACATAAACATCTTCTTGGACTCTTTATTCAATTCTACTAATACTTCTCTTTCTGCCAAACTTTCTCGAAAGTAACTTGGAAGTTTACTCAGAAAATCTTAAGTGTGAATAACCTGATGCAGCAACACCATCTCTGGAATACTATTTTATATTTATATCCAAAGATATGTCAAGGATGTTCCTTTTAGAATTGCTTATAATAGCATGTCAAAAATGAGTTAAAATTTGAACCACTAAACAAGTGTTGAAGGATACCCACCAAACTATTAATAAGGACTTCATTCTAAGGTATAAAATATCTGGGCAAACAGTTTATTTTTGCAATTTTTTATAAAACATATGCAATATGTTTTATAATTTTAAAACTGTATTTTAGGTAATAACCCATAATACCATTGTATATATTGTAAATTCCAGGGTTTTTTTCTACTTAACATGAGCTACTCTATAAATCTCTGTTTACATGTCAATTTATTGTCATACTTTTCACATATGCTCCATGCCCAGCATGGAGTACAACATGGAACTTGAACTCACAACCCTGAGATCAAGACCTGAGCTGAGATCAAAAGACAGATGCTTAATTGACTGAGCTATCCAGGTGCCCCTTTCTGCTCTCCTTTCAAAACATCTCTATAGGGGCTAATTTATTCTACTGTATTCATAAAACACAAATCAGTATCATAGAATATATGCCTTATACAATTAGTAACCACCTGTTCAAGTAAAAAATTTTCTTCTTGCTCTAAAAGTTGAATATAACTTCAGTAGTTCTCAAAATGAGCTTTCTCAGTGAACACTGTATTATCTGCAAGTAAGAAAAACCAAAAAAATCCTAAAAAATAATATAATCAGCATAGTATCCAGCAGAATCTGAGTTAGCTTTGTAAAAGATGTCAAAGAGCAGAAAATAGGAAAAAGAAAAGCAAAAAATCCCCCAAAAGTTAAATACTGACATTTTATCTTAAATTTCAATTTCTTTAAAGAATTAACAATAATTCAGTATTTAAAATTCCAGCTTTCCTGTCCCCTGGGGCTTCACTGACTTGCTGTAATTACCAGCTATTTTTACCGATATTTCAACACTGATTAGGAAACTGTTAAGTTTGAAAATGAAGGCCTACCACAGGTGGTGCTACTTGATCCATTAACTTCAATATCAGAGTCTGAGCTTCATCTCGAACCTTGTCTTTGGCATCTCCCATTCTGTCTATTAAAGCTACAATAACTAGAGAAAGGCAAGAGAAAGAGTAAATATTTATAATTCATCTCCATTGTAAGCTATATTTTACAAAATTATAAACAGTTTGTTTCCATAAATGAAAAGTTGAGGTAAGCAAATTATTTTCTTTACTCATGAGTCTAATAAATAATAAAAGAGAAGAAGGTTTCAAAAGCATACATACAACATGATATCCACTTATGATAACATTCAAAAAACAGGCAAGACGAAATATTATCCTACTTAGATACATAGAAATGTGTATGGCTAGTCAAGCTCTACAGATGAGCAGGGAATGGTTATCTAGAAGGTCATGTCCGTGGTCACCCCTGGCAGAGGGAGGTAGGTGTCATCAGGAATGCAGAGAGGAAGTATCTAGGATGACAGAGTTCTAGTTTCTCCACCTGGGGACAGGCAGGTGTTGGTGTGCAATTACGTGTGTAATACACACTTATGTATGTATGACATATTACTCAACTGACAAAAATAAAAGCCTAGGCCCCCAGATTGAAGTTTTTCTCTACTATGTCCAAGACTGTGGCACTATTTCATGAAAGGAGGGAGGAAAAAGCAGGTAAGAGTCCATTCTTGGAAAGTTTTCATGAGAAAGGTTTTTATAACTATAAATCAACCAAACACCACAAAGAAATCACATCTATTGAGGGTGAGGCTGAAGGGAAACGGAGCAGAAGATAGAACTCAGAGGGTACAGGTTCTAAAGTCCACTCATTTGGCAAAAATATCTCAAAGTCAAAATTATCTTTCTGTAAACCCTTAAACTACCACTTCCCCTTGTGTGGTGTTACAAGGTGTGTGGCACAATATTTCATCTCCTTTTGTCTTTATATCCTTAACCATTAATGTCTGCAGCAGTACTCACCTCAGAAGATGGACTGAAAATTAAAAAGAGAATAAATGTAAGCCACTTAGAGTGAAGAGCACTAAGTAAGCACTCTGAGTCACCTACCACCCCTCACCATCGCTAGCATCATTTTACAGGTTGGAAGGCAAAGAAATTAACTTTTGTTTCTCTTTTGATATGACAGCTAAACCCTTCCTTTCCCTGGGGCAATGAAGGCTGAGGCCTAGTTTAAACAAGGGAAGGAAGAAATGAGATTAAGAACCAGATTTTCTCTCATTTATTTATGGACAATTATAATTAACTGCATAAGCAATTTGATGCAAATATGTTCTAGAATATAACAAGCAGACTGATGTAATAATAATAAACAACAATGCTTAAGGAAAAAAGATATTACATTCTTTTTGGAAGAAAATTCGACTAGGATGAGAAGCCCACTATACCAAATGAAATGATATCATCCAAAAACCCAAGCTTAATCAAGGAAATGACTATGTAAGAAAAAAGTCCCTGCCATAACATTACAAGCCTAATCAGGAGGCAACTGAAGTACCTGTCGGTTGGAATAATATAAACACTTGTATTTATCTGATGTATTATTAACATCAGAGAAAATCATTGACACCTATAGGACTGGCTGCAGTGGAACTCTGGTTCCAATAGCTACTGTGAGGCAGAAGACAGCAATAAACACTTAATAAATATTAAATATTATTATGTACTAAGCACCGAATTATCTCATGTCATCCCAATAACAATCCTATGAAATAGAATAGGCCCATTTGATAGAGAAGGCCCAAAGGCATTAAATACCTTTCCCAAAGTCACACAAATAACAAGTTGAAACCAGGATTTAAACAATCCACACAGAATCCTGGGTGGCTCAGTCAGTTAAGCGTCTGCCTTCAGCTCAGGTTATGATCCCAGGGTCCTGGGATCAAGTCCTACATCGGGCTCTCTGCCTGCTTCTTCCCCTGCCTGCTGCTTCCCTGTATGTGCTCGCTGGTGCTCTCTCTTTCTCTCTCTGACAAATAAGTAAATAAAAAAATCTTAAATAAAAATAAATAAATAGGGCGCCTGGGTGGCTCAGTGGGTTAAACCACTGCCTTCGGCTCAGGTCATGATCTCAGGGTCCTGGGATCAAGTCCCGCATCGGGCTCTCTGCTTGGCGGGGAGCCTGCTTCCCTTCCTCTCTCTCTGCCTGCCTCTCTGCCTACTTGTGATCTCTCTCTGTCAAATAAATAAATAAAATCTTAAATAAATAAATAAATAAATAATCCACACAATCAGGTCCCAGTCATAACTATTTCTATCTACTTGTAACTGAGGTGTTTTGCATGTGTGTGTTTTAACAATCACACAATAGTAGTATGTAAAAAAAAAAAAAAAGCCACTTTCATTCTTGAGAAGTGGAATTTAAATCCAAAAAGAAAATTAAAACAGTCAACAAAATAAAGAGGCAACCCACGGAATGCGAGAAGATATTCGCAAATGTTCGCAAATGACACTACAGACAAAAGGATGATATCCAAGATCTATAAAGAACTCCTCAAACTCAACACACACAAAACAGATAATTACGTCAAAAAATGGGCAGAAGACATGAACAGACACTTCTCCAAAGAAGACATACAAATGGCTAAGAGACACATGAAAAAATGTTCATCATCATTAGCCATCAGGGAGATTCAAATCAAAACCACATTGAGATACCACCTTAGGCCAGTTAGAATGGCCAAAATTAAGAAGACAGTAAATAACATGTGTTGGAGAGGATGTGGAGAAAGGGGAACCCTCGTACACTACTGGTGGGAATGCAAGTTGGTACAGCCACTTTGAAAAACAGTGTGGAGATTCCTTAGGAAATTAAAAATAGAGCTACCCTATGACCCTGCAATTGCACTACTGGGTATTTACCCCAAAGGTATACTGATGTAGTGGAAAGAAGGGCTATCTGTACCCTAAGGTTCATAGCCATAGTTGTCAAACTGTGGAAAGAACCAAGATGCCCTTCAACGGACGAATGGAGAAAGAAGATATGGTCCATATATACAATGGGGTATTATGCTTCCATCAGAAAGGATGAATACCCAACTTTTGTAGCAACATGGACGGGACTGGAAGAGATTATGCTGAGTGAAATAAGTCAAGCAGAGAGAGTCAATTACCATATGGTTTCACTTACTTGTGGAGCATAAGGAATAACACGGAGGACATTGGGAGAAGGAGAGGAGAAGTGAGTAGGAGGAAATCGGAGGGAGAGACAAACCATAAGAGACTGTGGACTCTGAGAAATAAACTGAGGGTTTTGGAGGGGAGGAGAGGTGGGGGTTGGGTGAGCCTGGTGGTGGGTATTATGGAGGGCATGTATTATTGCACGGAGCACTGGGTGTGGTGCATAAATAATGAATTCTGGAACACTGAAAAGAAATAAAATATAAAATTTTTAAAAAAGAGGAAAAAAAAACCACATTGGCCCAAACAACTGCTCACTTCAATAAGAAAAACTAAAATTTTATAAAATATAAACAATGAAAATAAACAACTTCACACTACATAAACTTTTTATTAAAGTTGAATTAAAGAGTTGACACTCTTGGTGTCAAGTAGAATAAGATTTCATTCCTTGCTCTACCAGTTATTAATTATTTAAGACAGTAAACTTCTCTGCATTTCAAAGTTCCCTTGTCTATGAAATAAGAAGGGATGCAGACCTATTCCTCACATGCCTAGTGAGAGGATGAGGTAAAATGGTAAAGCAAACAAAAAACCTGTGTTAAGCCTGTAATAAGCATTTGGAAGAGTCAACAGTTAAAGGATCCTAAAAATCTGTATATAATATGATGACCACTGAATTTTACCATTTAATGTGATGACTATTACGATAGTTATAGGAATCCAAAACAGAGTTTTTATCCTATAAACAATAAGAACTTGTTAAACAAATGAATATATCAGACTGGAATTTGAACAGTAGAACACCGAAGAAGTTTAAAGCACAGCTGGTATGTTTTATTCTCTTAGCACTGTATGGAATGCATACCATTTTACAAGATGCAAACTGATGGACAGGTAGCACAACTATTCTAATACTCTTTCTGTAATTCCATTTTCGATTAAAATTATCTACTTAAAATTTGTAAAATATGAGATCCCTTACTGAATTCAGTTATCATAAAACCAGGGTTGGTAATCAGTGTTAAATGTATACTGAATATTTTTTGTTTGAAAAGCTTATTTTTCCACAGTACATGTGGCCACAAAAGAAAATTTAAATCTTTCATATTAAAGAACTACATCAATAGAGCCCATACTCTTTCTGGCACTTTGTCTGTAAGTGAACATGTATCTCAATTTTCCTGAAACTTCACTTTTAACATAAAAAGGTAAAAATAGCTATAATAACCTAAATGCACTAAAATATATATATATATTGTATATATATATATATTATATATATAATATATATATATATACAATATATATATCTCACTCACATCAAGTTACATATATCTAGGATTACATTACTTAAAAAAAACAAAACAAAAACCTTCCACACATAATTTCATTCAATTCCTTCCTTTCACAGAAAGGCTCCTAACATGGTTTGGCTAAGTTCTAAGACAGAGTAAAACAAGAAAGTTAACTCTGGGACTCTTGGTTTAGTACCATACCTCCTTCAGAGTACACAGATATACTGCCTAACTTACAGAGCTACCATACAAATTAGAAACAGTGTAAGGATAATCTCTCATATATGTAAAGCAGATAAGGCCTAATAAATGGATGACAAGTAGGCAATATATGGTAGAAAAGTAGTGATAAAATTTTCCTATTATATCACACTGACTCTCATCTATTAACAAGTTCAAGTTTCACCAAGGAAAATGATGAACATGTATGAAGGGTTCAAAGTAAAAATGATACTGGCTAATATTAATGGACAAAAAAAATAAATAAGAAGATAAAAAAATTACACATATAAGCCTACGTAGATATATGGAGAACACATATGAAATACGAATAAAAGCAATTAATACAATTTATTAAGTATTTAAGGGTATAAGAATCATGGAGTAAAGAAAACTTCAGTGTAGGGTGAGATTAATATGAAAAGCTCCCAGATACTGGAACCTGAAGTAATCTTTTAAAGAGAAAAACAGGAGTTCCTTTCTTTCTTTCTTTCTTTTTTTTTTCTTTAAAGATTTATGTATTTGAGAGAGAGATAAGAGAGGAGGGGCAGAAAGTGTCTCAAGCAGACTCCACATGGAATCTGATGTGGGGCTCAATCTCAGGACCCTGAGATCACACAACCTAAGCCAAAACCAAGAGGTGGACACTTAACTGACTATGCCACCCAGGTGCCCCAAGAGGAGAGGATTTCAAAAAGAAAGAACAGCACAAATTAGGAACAAATTAGGCCAGAACTAGCAACAGTGAGCAAGTTTCCGATTAGCTAAAGTGGAAAAGAGTACTTGCTAAAGATCACTGATAAATAAGGCTACTGAGAGGCAGAAGGGACATACATGCTGAGAGAATCAGAACACCAAAGGACAACCAAACAGAAGTTCTGAAAGCAGGACAGTCCTGGGAGGCAACAAACTATGACCAGTCGGATCATCAAACCCCATCTAGCCCTCCTTGTGTTAAAAAAAATAAGCAAGATACGTAATTAGAAGCAGGTATTGATTAAAAAGGGAATAATAAAGGGAAACTCACTAAGATGCTTCTGCTAAAAGGATAGCTAAACAATAAAAATAAAAAGAAGAAAGCAGTATGATACCAAACATGAATAAAAAGCTGACCAAAGATAATTCAAAAATAAGTGTAGAATTATGAAGCATTAATTCATTAAAGAAAAATCACAAACATCTGAAGTTTCCCTTAAATATTTCTTTTCTTCCCCCCTTAGATATTTCTACATAACAGGAACCAAATGTACTCATCAAAGCACTCCAAAAGACACATGAAGGTCACTCAGGTTTAGAAAGCAGGTCAAAACCAACGTAACCCCTAACCACTACACAAAGAAAAGCACTGTATTAGTATACTGTACTGTACTACAAACACACTACTGTAAGTGCACCGCAAAGTATGGCTGGCAGCCCAGACCAGTCTACAAACTGTGGTAAAAAAAATTGAGAGTGTTTATAACATAAAAGTTTAAAAACAATCTGACCAAAATAATTTTATTTACTGAATCTAATAACAAAAAACTGGGCCTTGAATTTTTTTCCCTTTCACTTTGCTGTAATTTACTTTCATTGTATTTTACAAAATATTCATCTGCAACAGACTAGCAACAAAAGAACAAGTCCTTCACATATAGTCTAACAAGTGGTGCTGTAGGAATGCAAACTGGAGTAGCCACTCTGGAAAACAGTATGGAGGGTCCTCAAAAAGTTAGAAATAGAGCTACCCTATGACCTAGCAACTGTACTGCTAGGTATTTACCCAAAGGATACAAACATAGTGATTCGAAAGGGGACATGCACCATGATGTTTACAGCAACATCATCAACAATAGTCAAACTACGGCAAAAGCCCAAATGTCCATCAACTGATGAATGGATAAAGATGATGCAAGGGACGTGAGTCTGTATTTAATGGAATATTACTCAGCCATCAAAAAGAATGCTATCGTTACGATGTGCAATGACGTGGATGGATCCAGAGTATATTATGTTAAGTGAATTAAGTCAGAGAAAGACAAATACCATATGACTTTACTTACATGTGGAATTTAAGAAACAAAACAGATGAACATATGAGAAGGGAAGAAAAAAAGGAGAGAGAAACAAATCACAAGAGATTCTAACAACAGAGAACAAACTGAGTGTTGATGGAGGGAAGTGGGTTGGGGGTAGGCTAGATGGGTGATGGGTATTACGAAGGGCACTTGTTATGATGAGCACTGGGTGTTCTATGTAAGTGATGAATCACTGAATTCTACTCTTGAAACCAATATTACACTGCATGTTACCTGGAATTTAAATAAAAAATTTTAAAGGGAAGAAAATAAACGAATAATTAAAGAGAAAGAAAAAGTCGTGCTGTAATAAATTTTTAATGTTACAAAAAAATAAAAGTTACAGTAAAACATTTTTAAATATGAAGTAAAAATCTATCAACAGTATATTTAGTGTGTTTTATGCTTTTTTTTTTGTCTCAAAGGAAATATTTAAATAGGCTTAAAATCTTTTATGTCTAGGCAACCTAAAATGCTAAGTAGATCTCTGGGTTGTACAAAATTACATTTTTGCATTCACAGAGAAAGAATTCTATTAAAAATGATGAGGGGGGAAAAAGTCAGTATGTCAAAACCTACAATAATTTTTAAGTAAAGTTAACTTACCCATTACTACATAGGACTTAAATCGTGTTGATAATCTGTCCACAAAGGCACTTAAAATTTCCAATCCCATTAATGATACCTACAGACAGAAAGAAATTTTGATGAATACAAAGTACCAATGCCTTCTTTCATATCAATTATAATCACTGACATACAAAGATCTTCATATATTATCAAGTTTTTAAAAAAAATAAGGACATTGAAGTGTTCAGGCGATAAAGGGTCATAAGATTAGGGCACCCTGTTCTCAAATGGTTCAATAATAATAATAATGATGACGATGTATAAATATGGCAGGAAGATAGCAAGTTACCATGTTAATAAATGGTAAATTAGGTGATGGGTACAAAGAAGTTTACGGACTATACACGCAACTTTCCTATAATGTTGAAATGTTTCCTAAATGAAAGTTAAAATAACAGCACCTTTAATTATACAGAAATTCCAGCTTTTGTCTAGGATAACAGACACCGGAAAACAATACCACTCCCACTGTAACAAGAAAAAGCCAAATAATCTATAGAACCATATCTATTCTTGAATCCATCAGAAATCCATCAGTTATAGGATAATCAACTAGCCTGAAATTTAAGGAAAGACAGATGTCCCCAAGGAGAGATGGGACATAAGCAATAGGACACATGTGGCTGTGGACAGAAGGAAAATGAAAATGTGATACAAGTGGGTTAAGAGTTCAACTATATTTAATTCATTGTTAATAGCTGGATGTAGGTTAGCATGAAAATACATAATCCCAGTAGCCAGAGACACAAAAGGAGAGACACCCATTTACAGGCTCTTTCGCCACAAACCTCCACTGGACACTCGAAATTGGAAAAAGTATCTCTTGGTTGTACAGGTCTGACAGAGGGAGGCAGCTGCCTATGTAGGAAAGGCACAAACCTTTCCTTTCCCATACTCGTAAGAAATAAAGATATAAAGCTATTGAGAGAAAGACAAAAACTGTCACCTTAGGACACAGGTAAAAACTCACTGCTGCTGAGCAAAAAGAAAAGAAAAAAAGTTCTCTACTTCAGAGGGAGAAGCAGAAAATCTTCCTGGGCTCAAATGATTAGAAGTCTACAGTTGAGGAGAAGCAGGATTTCTGTTAAAGTCTCATCCCCCAGACTCAAGAACAAAGGGCTCCTAAGACTGAGGCTGGACCAGAAAAACAGAGAACACTCCCACTCCCCACATCTAGGTTAGCAAGGACAGTGTAAGGAGCAGTTTACCATTGGAGACAAGAACATGGAGAAAAACCCTGTATGAAGCACAGGAAAAAAGGGAAGGTATAAAGTGAAGGGTGTTACAAAAACACCGAGTGACCAATAATTAATTCCACTCTTAGGTATATATCCAAAGGAATTAAAGTAGGACACACACAGATACCTGAAAGCCAATGTTCATTACAGCATTATTCATAATAGCTAAAAGGTGCAAAAGCCCACATGTCCTTCAACTAATGGATAATGAAAATGTGATATATGCACTCAATAAAAAACGTGGTCTTAAATAGAACTGATTGGTGTATGTTACAACATGAATGAACCTTGAAAACATTGTAAGTGAAACCAAAAAAGTCACATATGGTCAGATGTTGTATGATTAAATTTATAAGAAATGTCCAGAATAGGCAAACCTATAAAGATAGAAAGCAAATTAGTGGTTGCCTAGAACTAGGGAATGTGGGGGGATAAGGTCGTATCTCCAAAAGGGTACAGGGATCTTCTTGAGGTGATGGAAATATTCTAAAATTAACTGTGCTGATGGTTGTGCATATCTGTAAATATACTTAAAAAATCAAAGAACTGTACACTTCAGTTGACTAAATTGTGTAGTATGTAAATTATACCAATAAAGCTGTTAAAACATAATTGAAAAATCTACAAATAGACTCACAGACTTAATAGACTTTATAGATGATAAAAGCAGTATCTCAAATAAGCAGGAAAAACATGCATACTTGGTAAGATCTCATTTAGGAATCTATCCCCAAGATACACTAACAAAACTGTTAAAGAACATGTAAATAATATTCATTGTAAGAGACCAGAAACTATCCAAACATCAATATGAGACAGGTTTAATAAACTATAGTATACCCATAATATAGGGTACCATAACACTTTAAAAATAACAATGAGGACTACCTTAATTCTGCTACGTAATAACCTCCATGATATTGTTTTAAGATATATTTATTTTAGTGAGAGAGAGTGAGCAGGGGGAGAGAGGGGAGAGAATCTCAAGCAGGCTCCCCGCTGAGTGTAGAGCCCCACTCGAGTCTTGATCTCATGACTCTGAGATCATGATCTAAGCCAAAATCAAGAGCCAGATGCTTAACCAACTGAACCACCCAGGTGTACCTCCATGATATATTGTTAAGTGAAACAAGCCAAGTTGGGACAATGCGTATATATATACAGAGAGTACTACAAGTAGATATAGTTAGAAACATTTACTAAAAATAACAGCAATGGAGGGGCACCTGGGTGGCTCAGTTGTTAAGCGTCTGCCTTTGGCAGAAGTCATGATCCCAGGGTCCTGGGATTGAGCCCCACATTGGGCTCCTTGCTCAGTGGGAAGCCTGCTTCTCCCTCTCCCACTCCCCCTGCTTGTGTTCCCTCTCTCGCTGTGACTCTCTCTGTCAAATAAATAAATATTAAAAAAAAATAACAGAAATGGAATAATAATCAGGAAAAAAATTTTATGGTTAGGAACAGACTATTAGGAATAGAGAAGGAAGCCAGACTATTTTGAATACACTATTTCATTGAAAACAAAATAAGTGAACCTAAATGCATACTAAATTAGTATTATAACCACACAGAAGACTATTTCAAGTGACTTTAAACTACAGTACTTTGATTAACTCTCTCCAGGGGGATATACTCTAAGAACATACACTAAACTCTTTAAAAAAGAAACTTCAACGCTTTTAGAAATCTTTTCGATTGAAGGAGATAGAAGACATACAGAAGTAGTATAAAAAAAAATGCAGTCCTGAAACTAAATTAGAATCACTATGAACTCATGATATATTTTTCTTCAAAATTAAGATAAAACCGATCCTGTTCATGAAAAAAATCTACGAACAAGTAACACCGAGTTCCACTAGCACTCATATATATACTATTTCCCACTAAAAAGAACAAGAGAAGTGGCTGATTCCAGGGTAGAAGCAGGAAATAGGACATTTTGTGATACCAGCTAGTGAATATGCTATAAGAGATTACTAGGGTCATGTCAAGATACAACATTTAAATATTAACAAGGATAATAACTGCACTGTCTTAAAACACACTAGATATGTTTAAATGCAAAAATTCATAATGATAAAAACTATTTGGAGAATATTGGAAGATGCTTAAAAGACCACCCTAATATTTTGACAATTAGTAATGAAAGGAAAGAATCATATGAACTACAGGCATACCTCAGAAATACTGTGGATTCTGTTCCAGACCACTGAAATAAAGGGAATATCGCAACAAAGTGAGTCAAGTGAATTTTTTCATTTCCCAGTGCATATAAAAGTCATGTTTACCCTGTATTTTGCTGTAGTAAGCATGCAATATCATTATGTCTTAAGAAAAGTGAATACCTTAAAAATAAAATACTGCTAAAAAATATTAGCCATTATCTGAGCTTTCAGCAAGTTGTAATCTTTTGGCTGGTGGAAGGTCCTGCCTTAATGTTGATGGCTGCTGACCAATCAGTGTGGTGGTTGCTAAAGGCTCGGGTGGCTATGGCAATTTCTTAAAAATAAGACAATAAAGTTTGCCACAATTGACTTTTCCTTTCATGAACGATTTCTCTGTAGCATGTGATGCTGTTTGATAGCATTTTACCTACAGAATTTCGTTCAAAATTGAAGTCAATATTCTCAAACTCTGATGCTGCTTATCATCTAAATATATGTAATATTTTAAATCTTTAGCTGTCATTTCAACAATCTTCACAACATCTTCACCAGGAGTAGACCCAGCCCAAGAAAAACTATTTCCTTATTCATAAGAAGCAACTCCTCATGTGCTCAAGTTCTATCATGAAACTGTAGCAACTGAATCACATTTTTAGGATCCTTTTCTTTCTTTTTTTTAAAGGTTTTTTTTTTTAATTCCAGTTAGTTTACATACAGTGTTATATGACTTTCAGGTGTACAATGTAGTAATTCAACACTTACATCACTCTGTGCTTATCACTACAGATACATTCTTTAATAGCCATCACTATTTAACCCACCAGAATACCCAGTGGGAAAAAGACGGTCTCTTCAACAAATGGTGTTGGGAAAACTAAAAAGCAACATGCAAAAGAATAAAACTGAACCACTGTCTTACACCTTACACAAAAATAAACTCAAAATGATCAAAGACCTAACTGTAAGACCTGAAACCATGAAAGTCCTAGGAGAGAACATAGGTTTAACTTCTTTGATACTGGCTGTAGCAACCTCTATATGTCTCCTGAGGCAAAGGAAACAAAAGCAAAAATAAATCATTGGGACTAGATCAAGATAAAAAAATTACTGTGCAGAGAAGACTCCACTTCTAATTCTAGTTCTATTGCTATTTCTACCACATCGGCAATTATGCCCTCCACTGAACACCTCAAAGCCATCAAATTCCAAACTCCTGTTTATGTTGATATTTTGAACTCTTCCCAAGAATCAGGAATGTTCCTGGCATCTAAAAGGGTGAATCCTTTACAAAAGGCTTTCAATTTACTTTGCCCACATCCATCACAGAATCACCATCTATGGCAGCTATAGTCTTATGAAGTATGTTTCTTAAATAAGATTTTAAAATCAAAATTACTCCTTGAGGGGGCGCCTGGGTGGCTCAGTGGGTTAAAGCCTCTGCCTTTGGCTCAGGTCATGATCCCAGGGTCCTGGGATTGAGCCCCACATCGGGCTCTCTGCTCTGCAGGGAGCCTGCTTCCTCCTCTCTTTCTCTCTGCCTGCCTCTCTGCCTACTTAAGGATCTCTGTCTGTCAAATAAATAAATAAAATCTTTAAAAAAAAAATTACTCCTTGATCCATGGGCTGCAGAATGGATATTGTGTTAGCAGGCACGATGACAACAGTAACTCTCATTGTACATCCCCACTGCAGCTCTTGGGTGACCAGGCACATTGTCAATGAACAGTAGTATTTTGAAAGGAATCTTTTTTTCCTTAGCAGTAGGTTTCAGGAGTGGTTTAAAGTATTCAGGAAACCATGTTGAAAATACATGTGCTCTCCCCCAGGCTTTGTTGTTCCATTTATGGAGCAACAGGAGAGTAGATTTAGCATAATTCTGAAGGGCCTTAGGATTTTCACAATGCTAAGTGAAGCAGTGGCTTCACCTTGAAGTCAAGAGGCATCATTATCCCATAAGAAGAGAGTCACCCTGTCGTTTGAAGCCAAGCATTGACCTCTCCTCTCTAGCTGTCAAAGTCCTAGATGGCATCTTATTCCTAATATAAAGTTGTTCCGTCTACATTGAAAATCTGTTGTTTAGTGTAGCTACCTTCATGCATCATCCTAGCTAGATCTTCTGAATGATTTGTTGGAACTTCTGTACCAGCACTTTGCTGCTCCACCGTTCATTGTTAAGTGAACCTTAAACCTCATGAACCAACTTCTGCCTTCAAACGTTCGCAGCTTCCTCACCAATCTCAGCCTTCACAGAACTGAGGAGAGTTAGGGCCTTGGACAATGCTCTGGCTTCAGGTAGTGATGTGGTCACTTTGATCTTCTATCCAGACCATGAAAACTCTGTCTCTATATCAGCAATAAAGCCATGTTGCTTTCTTATCATCTGTGTGTTCACCGGAGTAGCACTTTTAATTTCCTTCAAGAACCTTTCCTTTGCAGTCACAAGTTGGCTGTTTGTCACAAGAGGCCTAGCTTTTGGCCTCTCTCAGCTTTTGACTTGCCTTCCTCACTAAGCTTAATCATTTCTAGCTTTTGATTTAATGTGAGAGACACACAACTCTTTCTTTCACTTGAATATTTAGAGGCCATTGTACAGCTATTAACTGGCCTCATTTCAATATGGTTGTGTCTCAAGAAATAGGGAGAGGGAGAAAAACAGGAAATGACTGGTCAGTGGAGCAGTAAGAACACTTTTATTGATTAAGTATGCCATTTTGAATGGGTGTGGTTCCAACAATTACAATAGTAACATTAGAGATCACTGATTACAGATCATCCTAACACATTATAACAAAAAAATCAGAAATACTGCAAGAATTACCAAAATGTAACATTGTGATAACCAAGTAACCAAATGCTGTTGGGAAAAGGGCACCAATTGACTTGTTTAATGTACCGTTGCCACAAACCTTCAATTTGTGAAAAATGCTGTATCTATGAAGCACAATAATGTAAGGCAAACAAAATGAGGTATGTCTCCCTTTCTATTATAAACTATGCCAATGAGTAACCAAATAGAAGTAAATGGTCCAAGCTTCTCTTTATAAAAGGATTCTAATTAATACGTGAGGGAACGACAAAATTAAAGTATCATTTTGCAAACCCTAATGAATTAAGGGATCTAAACACTGAACATTAATGGTTGCTAACACCATAAAAAGCACATAACACCTTATGTGCTTTCTTGACATTATGTGCCTCCTGGGGTCGGGGGGGCGGCACTGAATCTGACCAAGCTATAGGTCCAACTACCAATTTATAGGAAATAGAGAGGAACTAACATCATAGGCATGAAATCAGCAAAGCACACCTGTGGGAAACTCTACAAATAAAATCAAGAATTTTTTAAAAATCTACAAATAAAATCCAGGAATTTTTAAAAAGAGACACTGAGGGAGAAACAAATTCAAAGAAAGACACCTAAAGGTGTCCATACCCTAACCTCTAAGACCTGTGGGTATGTTACTTATGTGGTAAAAAGAACTTTAAAGATGTGGTAAAGGTCTTAAAATGGGGAAATTACTCTAGGTTATCCTGGGCCCAATATATCACAAGATCCCTCATAAAAGAGAGGCAGGAGAAGAGGCAGAGCTGCAATAATAAAAGCAGTAGTGAGAAAGATCTGAAGGTGCTATACTGCTGGCTTTGAAGACAGAGGAAGAGACCATAAAGCCAAGAAAGGTGTGCAGTTTCCAGAATATGGACAATCATCACCTTGAAGTTCTTTAGAAGAATGCATCTTTAGAAGAATACAATCTTGCTGAAACCTTGATTTTATCCCAATGAAACCCATTTAGAAATTGAGCTCTAAAACTAAAAGAAAATAAATCTTTTATGTTGTTTTAGGCTACTAAGTGTGTGGTAACTTGTTACAGCAGCAACAGGAAACTAATATATTAATGAATCACAATGTGGAAATCTTATGTGGATCCTGATTTTTCTTGAAATAATTAAAGGGGTGCCTGGGTAGCTCAGTCAGATAAGTGTTCAATTCTTGGTTTCAGCTCAGGTCTTGATCTCAGGGTCGTGAATTCAAGCCCCGCACTGACCTCAATGCTGGGTGGGAGCCCACTAAAATAAACAAATAAATAAAATGACTAATTAAAAAATTTGTATAATATCTTAAAAATTAGAAATTTGACCCTGCATATTTGATATCAAGGAATTTTTTTTACATTTGATAATGGTAGTGAGGTTAACAATTTTTTAATATATATATTTTTAAAATGTAGGCTCCATGCCCAGTTGGGAAACCAACTGGGGCTTTAAGTCAAGACCCTGAGATCAAGACCTGAGTTGAGGTCAAGAGTTGGACCCTTAACTGCCTGAGCCACCCATGCACACCAACAATTTTTTTAAAGAATACTTATCTTCAAGACACTAAATAAAAAGTTTCATTGATGAAACAATGTATCTGTGATTTGTGACAAAATGATGAGCATGATTAGCCATGGACGGATGAGTGTTGTGAGTGGATTTGTTATTTTATTCTGCCTACCTTTATGTATGTTCAAAATTCTTTAGAGTAAAAAGTTAAAAAAAAAAACAAACAAACTACAGGAAGTGTGATTCCTAATAGTGAAATGAACATACCCTTGAAACAAAAGAACTCAATGCCCACACTCTTTTACTCAACCTCATCCTAAGAGTCTTAGCCAATGCACCCAAACCAAGCAAAACTAAAGAACAGGAGGAATACTATCTTCATTGTCTGGTAGTATTATACAATAGTCCCCTGTTATCCCCAGTTTTGCCTTCCACAGCCTGAATTACCCAAGGTCAAATGTGGTTCAAAAGTAGATAATCCTCTTCAGAAATCAATAATAGCCTAACACTATGTTACAATGCCTACATCATTAACCTCACTTCATCTCATCACTTCATCCCACATCATCACAAGAAGGGTAAGTATAGTACAAGGAGATTTTAAGCGAGACCACATTCACGTAACTTTTATTATAGTATATTGTTATAAATGTTCTGCCTTATTATTACTGTTAATTTCTTTTTTTTTAAAGATTTTATTTATTTATTTGACAGAGAGAAATCACAAATAGGCAGAGAGGCAGGCAGAGAGAGAGGAGGAAGCAGGCTCCCTGCTGAGCAGAAAGCCCGATGCGGGGCTCGAACCCAGGACCTGGGATCATGACCCGAGCCGAAGGCAGCGGCTTAACCCACTGAGCCACTCAGGCGCCCCTATTACTGTTAATTTCTTATGGTGCCTAACATAAATTAAACTTTATCATAGGTATGTATGTATAAGGAAAAACACCGTACACATATATATAGGTACTCTCTGCTATTTCCAGCATCTGCTAGGGTGTCTTGGAAATGTGTCCCCCCATGGATATGAGGAGGGACTACCATATGTAGAGAAAACCTAAAAGAATCCATCAACTGCAGAAAAAATGTTTTGAATTATAAGCAGGTTGGCCACAAAATCAATATCCAAAATGCCATTTCATTTCAATATATCAGAAAGCATAATTTTAAAAATAATAAATAGCATTTATACTCTTAACTATGAAAATAAATCTAACAAAACGTGTGTAAGACCTATTGGGAGAAAATAATGAAACATTAATGAAACACATTAAAGAAAACATAGGAGCACCTGGGTGGCTCAGTCGGTTAAGTATCTGCCTTCGGCTCAGGTCATGAACCCAGGGTCCTGGGATCGAGCCCCACATCAGGCTCCCTGCTCAGCGGAGAGCATGCTTCTCACTCTCCCTCTCCCTCCACCGGTGCTCACTCACTCACTCACTCACTCACTTTCCCTCTCTCAAATAAATACATAAAATCTTAAAAAAAAAATTTTTTTTCATGGGTAAAAGAGATCATTATAAAGATATCGAGTCTTCTCCCCCAAAAGAGGATACACACAAAATAGATAATCACGTCAAAAAATGGGCAGAAGACGTGAAGAGACACTTCTCCAAAGAAGACATACAAATGGCTAACAGACACATGAAAAAATGTTCATCATCATTAGCAATTAGGGAGATTCAAGATTCAAACCAAAACCACATTGAGATACCACCTTATGCCAGTTAGAATGGCCAAAATTAAGAAGACAGTAAACAATATGTGTTGGAGAAGATATGGAGAAAGGGGAACCCACTGTTGGTGGGAATGCAAGTTGGTGCAGCCACTTTGGAAAACAGTGTGGAGATTCCTTAAGAAAAACAGAGCTTCCCTATGACCCTGCAATTGCACTACTGGGTATTTACCCCAAAGGTACTGATGTAGTGGAAAGAAGGGCCATCTGTACCCTAAGGTTCATAGCAGCAATGGCCACAGTTGTCAAACTGTGGAAAGAACCAAGATGTTCTTCAACGGACGAATGGAGAAAGAAGATATGGTCCATATATACAATGGGGTATTATGCCTCCGTCAAAGGATGAATACTCAACTTTTATATCAACATGGACAGGACTGGAAGAGATTATGCTGAGTGAAATAAGTCAAGCAGAGAGAGTCAATTACCATATGGTTTCACTTACTTGTGGAGCATAAGGAATAACAAAGAGGACATTGGGAGATGGAGAGGAGAAGTGAGTTGGGAGAAATCAGAGGGAGAGACAAACCATGAGAGACTGTGGACTCTGAGAAACAAACTGAGGGTTTTGGAGGGGAGAGGGTTGGGGGTTGAGTGAGCCTCCTGGTGGATATTATGGAGGGCACATATTGCATGGAGCACTGGGTGTGGTGCATAAACAATGAATTTTGGAACACTGAAAACAAATAAAGTAAAATAAAATGAAAAAAAAAAAAAAAAAAAAAAAGAGGACACTCAATGCAATTCCAATAAAAGCCCCGATTTTCTAGTGCAGCTTGACTAACTGATTCTAAAATTCACATGCGGTAGTAACTAAAGACCCAATAGTAAGCCAACACATTCCTAAAGAATATGGTGAGTGAATCTGATATAGCAAATGTCAAGATTTACTATGGAGCTACAGACAAATGATTTCCTGAATTTCCATTTAGACATCTTTCAACTTAGCCTATATCTTGGCCAAGGGTCATTTCAGTAGAATAAGAAAATCATAAAGAAAGAAGAGAAGAAAACTAGAGCTATATTTCAATTTGCTCCTCAGCACTTCCTTAGGAATTCAAATGCCTCCATTCAGGTCTTTTATTTATTTTTTTTAAAGATTTCATTTATTTATTTGAGAGAGGGAGAGAAAACCATGAGCAGAGGGGAGGGGCAGAGGGAGAAGCAGGCTCCCCACTAAGCAGGGAGCCTGACACAGGGCTCGATTCTGGGACTCTGGGATCATGACCTGAGCCAAAGGCAGACTGCTCAACCGACTCAGCCTCCAGGCACCCCTCCATTCAGGTCCTTTAAAACATAAAAGCAAAAGTGTACCTTCTAAAAGGTACATATAAAATAAAAAAGCAAAAATAAAAACATTAAATATATAAATATAAAAGTATAAAACATCAAAATATTACAAAAACTAAAAACAAAAATAACATTTTTTAACAGGTAGAAAAACAGAAACTCTAAAAAGCAAATTTGGGGCTAAGACCAAGCTTAAATTTTAGGGTGTTTCGAAGTCCTAAAACAGAAATTTTAAAAGGTTTATAAAATTTTGTTTTATAAAATGAAATAAAACCCAGAACCTTTAGGGTCATTTTCCCATTCTCTTTCTCACTCTCTCTTTTCACATCTGAATCACAAGTGGTTTAACATATCTGAGTAACTAATGTGATGTCAATAAAATCACACTCAAGTTGTCACATTGGCTGGAGTTTCATTCAATTCAGTAGGTTTAATTTTCCAAATAGTTTAAATCAGAAATGTTGTCAAACAACAGCAAAGCTAAATAAATGCACGAGATAGAAACCCAAAGAGAAATATCAGGTTATTTTTATTTAATTATATAAATAATAATACTATTTCCCTCCAAAAAGGGAGGGAAACAAATGACAAAATTAAAGATACTGGTTAATCCTAGATCAAGTGAGGGAGACAAGACAGAAGTATAATCCAATATTTCTACTTCTAGACATATACCCAAAAACAGTTATTCTAAACTGAGGGAGTGGGTAATACAACACACTATTATTTCTTGGAGCTGTGCAGCCCAAAGCGCTACTGTCAGCCATTCAAGTAAATGAAAATCCTGTTTGAAATTATCAGCCTAGAACCTTTCTTTCGCATGGTTTTAGTACATAAGTTTTCCAGCTGATAAATCAAGGGACAAACGTGCTTTAATTTAGATTCAACAAACACTGAGAGCTTGGTATGGGTATAAATGCTGGGGGGTGGGTACATACCCGAAGGGGAATCTTAAGAAATTCCAATTCTTTTGATTTTTAAGTAAACTCCTCCATCAATTTGCCCAGTATAGGACAGGCACTTGAGAAAGGCAATTATCCTTAATTCCTCTCTCTCAACCTGACAGGAGGTCCAGTTGGCTCTATCACCACTTCTCAACCTGGCCATTGCTACCAAACCAGTCTTAGCCACCATCATCTCTCTGGTTCTTCTGTTGCTCCTTTATGGTCTACTCTCCAAAAAGCAGCCACCCTTCCACATAAAATCCTCCAATGACTTAGAATAAAATCCTGTAAGGCTCTTTCCACCTGCCCCCCAATTTCATCCTTCTTAACACCTCACTCACTTATAAATTCTAGCCATGCTGTCCTTCTTTATGTTCCTCCACTGAACTAGGACCTCCACATTTGCAGTTTCCTCTGCCTAAATCATTCTTCACTCCTTTATTTATTTCACATCATACCCAATTTCACCTCACTTTCTTGACTACCTGCATCCTGCCCAACACTCTCTATTACCTTCACTGCTTTTTTCTCCAAAGTACTTACCTCCTCTAACATACTATAGTTCTAGTTATTTATCTTTGTGTATTTCTCTACCTCCACTAGAATCTAAGTCCACAAAGGCAAGGATTTTGGTTTTCTCACTACTGGATCTGAAGTGCCTAGAAAGAGTGCCTGCTCATGGTAGGTCCTCAATAAATATCCCAATGAAGCTAAATGAATGAGCTTTATTAGTCTTACTCATAGCTGGATCTTCAGTATCTAGAACAATACCCAGCATATAGTATAATCACTCAAATTTTTGGAAGTAATGATGATTATTAAGATACTCAAATTCTAAGATACTATCAAATCTGAAGAAAATTATATTTTGCTCAGCATAATTTGAAATTTAAGTACGGGGGCGCCTGGGTGGTTCAGTGGGTTGAGTCTCTGCCTTCAGTTCAGGTCATGATCTCAGGGTCCTGGGATTGAGCCCCGCGTCGGGCTCTCTGCTCATTGGGGAGCCTGCTTCCCTCTCTCTCTCTGCCTGCTTCTCTGCCTACTTGTGATCTCTGTCAAATAAATAAATAAAGTCTTAAAAAAAAGAGAAAGAAAGAAATTTGGAAGTACAATTCTCTATTTTGTGCATGTTCAAAAAAAATTCTATGATACACTTTTTTTCTTAAAGACTTAAATATGTGTCATTGCACCTTGGATAAAAAATGATGACCTAGTTTGATAATTAGTTTTTAAAACCCAAACAGGAAACTAACCCAAATGCCCTCTAACAACATCAGAAAATTTATAAACAGCATTCAGTAGAAAGAAGAGAACTAATGATTCAAAAAGGAGAAAGTAGAATTGATGAATTAATAACCTTAAGTAGGCAAGAGACTATGGAATCCACCATTCATGTAGAGGGACTGATTTAGTAAGTGAAACAGAGAATAAGGTAGAACATACGGTACAGCTGTAAGGGAGTGTGGAGATAAGGTTGTAGAAGCCTGCAGCAGTTTTGTTCTGATTGTGGAAACTGTCTCAGGCTACAGTATCTAGTAAGGAGCATGGAGAGAATGTGTAGTAAGGAGATGAGAACCTGCATCAGATTCCTGACAGATTCTAATTCTTAAGGACCAACTTAAAGGAAAATACAGCACTAAGAAGTAGTGCTTAAAGACATTAAAGAAAAATTGGGATACTGTGGTATCACAGAAGCCACAAGATGTATTTCAAGAGATGGGACTGTTCAAATGCACTGATGGCACATCTTCAGAGTGAAATGGTCCAAAGCCAACTCACCATGGCCAACACAGAAGGTGACATGATGGTACATCTGAAGAGTGAAATGGTCCAAAGCCAACTCCCTGTGGCAAAGCGAACACCCTATGGCCAGCATAGAAGGTAACACCCTTCACTTGGGAAGGGAAGCAAGCATTGCAGAAAAGCTTTCTATAACAGCTTATGTTGCAACATAAAATCAATTATCTTGAGTGTGCATACATCCTTACAGTGTAAGTAAATTTAGTTTGTTTCTCCCAAAGAAATAGTAACCTCCCAAATCGTACTGATATAGTATTAAACATTAACATTTTCTAAAATTTTTTAAAAAGAAAAATAATGCAATAGTATGTAACAGAGCATCAAGTTGGTTAATTCCCATATGGTTTATTATCTTCATAAAAGTCAACCCCTTCCAAAACTCATGTAAGTTTCGCCATTAAATCTGCACAGTAAATGCAGAGTTTGACTTTCTACTCTATGAGAATACAGCTTTCAAAGTACAGCCTATTCGCAGGATTATTAGTATAAATTACTTAGAAGAATCACTTCATCTGTAGATTTGAGCCAGCATTTTAAAGCAACACTGCCACCAGAAGACTAGAAAGAAAAATAACTGCTAAAAACTACAGTGCAGGCTAATTACAGAACATTTACCTGGTTTCTCAACCTAGCTATATTACAGCCTGCCTACTAACAGCTCTTCAAAAACACTCATTCTTCTCGGAACTCGGAATTTTTTCATCCGTCAGCTAACCCAACAAGACACGTTTCACTAGGTCACCTACTAGCACACAGGTTTCAAATCTGAGTCAGTCTTCAAGTGCAGCAAAACAAATTAACAGGGAGCGTTCAACTGCTTTCTGTAGACAATAAATGAAAAACAAATACATGATGCCCTGGGGTCAGCATCTTTGTATTAGATTAACGGTAACTTAATCAGGCACCCGATTAAGCTCTAAAGATCCCTTAGAGACGAAGAGCACAACCTTCCAGACTCAAAATGTATAAAAGAAAAAAAGCAACAAGATTAAGTAGGATAAAAAGCACTAATTAAAAGGGATCAACTTGACACACTCTTTTGAACTTAAAAATTGTATCCTAATGTCCCGTCCTTATCTAGATAGTGTTTACAAGGTAGGTACAAATGCAGTCTTCAATCACTTCATGTATGCAAAGCATCGATGATTTTTTAAAATAGGTGATTAAACATTGTGTCCTAATGCCAAAAAAATCCGCACTGTGTCACGGAATCGCTGAATTTGTCATTGTTCAGAACTGGGGAAAACTTGGTCCTGGTGGAAACTAAGTCCCCGGCTCACGTCCAGGGACCCCTGAGCCAACAGGTTTCCCCTTCACTTGGCGGTTCCGAGGCGCCCAGCGCGCCCCGGGGGGCTCGCCTGGCTGCTGGCGCACGTCCGGGATTAAAGGGCTGGCGGGAGAGGGCGTGCCCGGCCCGGCCGCGCCGCCGCCGCCGCCGCTTACCCGGTAGTTGCTCGAGCCCACCCAGCCGGTGAGCGCGTCGACCGTCCTGCCCAGGCGGCCCAGGTCCTCCTCCAGGTCCGGGATGGCGCCGGGGGCGCCGAGATAGAGCAGCAGCTCCTGGCCGACCTGCAGACGGCCGCCGACGTCCTTCTGTTGCACCTGGGCGCTGAAGTACTCCATGCTGCGGGGCTCCATGGCCGCCCGCCCGCCCGGGAGCGACCAACTTTTGCCGAGCGCCGCCCAGCCGCCAGTGCGGGTCCCCGCGGGAACGAGCGGGACGCGCTCGGTCCGGCCGACGCGCGGCTCGCGGGACGCGGCGGGACTAGCGCCAGGCGCTGAGCGGCCCCCAAACTAGTCAAACTCGGCGCCCCCCGCCACCCAGCCCGCTTTAGAGGCCGCGGCCGCCGGCTACGTCAGCACGCGCATGACGTCAGCGCGACGCGGGCGAGCACCCGCCTTTCTCGGCTGCCGCTTCCCGGCGGCTGCTGCTCGGGAGGAATCATCCGGACGAAGTGGGACCTCTGGCGGGAGTTGGGGTCGAACTGGGTCAGCACCTCTGTAAGAGACTGGCCCGTATCGGGCGCCCACTATCACAGTGTCCTTCCCTCACTCTGTAAAATAGAGAAGTTTTCTTTTGCTTGAAATCAGTACCTGGGAAAGTTTCTGGCACTCGGAAATCCCACTTCCCCATCTCCACACTCGTTTTTTTGTTTTTGTTTTAGTTTTTGTTTTAACCTTGTAAGAATACACTTCCTCGTAGAACACCATGACTCCTGCTTCCAGCCACCATCGTCGGTTGGGTCACCATGTAATTCTTTTTGTTTTTAACCGAGGTTTAATTTACATGGAATAAAATACACGTATTTTAAGTGTACAGCCCATGAGTTTTGGGCAAACGTATTCACCAGGGTAACGACAGCACCAAAGAATATATAGCGCATTTCCACCACTCTGATAAGTTCTAGGAACTTCCCAGTCAATAACCACTCCCTCCAAAGCAATTCTAATCTAATTTCTATTACCTTAGCGTAGTTTTCCCCGTTCTTTAACATCACATCACTTCATACAGTCTGTAGCCTTTGGAGCCAGACTTCTTCCCCTTAGCGTAGTGTTTCGAGATCCACCCAGTACTGTTGGTATTTCAGTAGTCCTTCTTTATTGCTGGGTAGAATTCCATGGTATGGAAGCAGTACAATTGTTGACCCATTCATCTGTGTATAGACTTTTACGTTTTCAGCTTTTTAATAATTACATATAAAGCCGCTATAACCGTTAGTGTATAAGTCATGGTGTCGACACATGTTTTCGTTTCTCTTGGGTAAACACCAAGGACTGGAATTACTAGGTCTTCAGATGCACATGTATTTAACTTGGGGAGAAACTGCCAAATTGTTGTTCAAAGTGGCTGGACTATCTTAACGCTCTGACCAGCTTGAGAGTTCCAGTTGCTCCACATTCTCCACCCTATTTAGTATGGTTAGGTTATTAGTTTTAGAAATTTTAGTGAGTGTTCCTATAACCAAAAGTGACCACTGCTCTTGGCCCTCCATTCATTTTTCTGAACTCGGGGATCACACTAGATAATCTTTAAGTCATAAGAAAAGTAAATAGTCCTCAAGTTATATGATAATACTGTGGCATTTGAATAACGCTGGAAGTAGTTATAAAATGCTTGGTAAACTCTGGTTACTATTACCCATATACACCTGTGTGTGTTTTGTTAATTCATCAACAAATATCTTCTGAGCACTTGTTACATGCCAGACATTGCCAGAGTCCACTGATAAAAAGTTCACTTAAATCTCCACCCATTACAAACTCAAATAGAGACCTCCCCCCAAAAAAATAAAAAATAAAAATAAAAAATCAGTATTTCCAGGATGCTACAGTGGAATAAGCAAAGGGTTTTGGGAAGCCTAGATGAGAGGTTACTTATTTAGAAAGTACCAAGAATGGGAGTAGGGGAGTTGTTAATCAGGGAGGGCTTCCTACAAGAGGTTATCTTTAAATTAAGATTTGAGGGTACATAGGAATTAACTAATTAAGGAAGTGGATTCCTGGGGAATAGGTTATCTACAAAATGTAGTTTTAGGGTGCCTGGGTAGCTCAGTGGTTAAAGCCTCTGCCTTCAGCTCAGGTCATGATCTCAGGGTCCTGGGATCAAACCCTGCATCAGGCTTTCTGCTCAGCAGGGAGCCTGCTTACCCTTCTCTCTCTCTGTGCCTGCCTCTCTGCCTATCTGTGATCTCTTTCTGTCAAATAAATAAATAAAATCTTTTAAAAAATGTAGTCTTGACTGTTGTAATACTATAAAATATAAAAACTACATATTTCTCTATATCACTGTTGTCTATCATAGGTTAAACATCATTAGAACAGAAAGTTCTCAGACTTTCTAGTTCACAGCAATTAGTATCTCAGTCATTTTTTTACACACCTCTAAACAACAACAACAACAAAAAAGTAAGAAATACCACCTACTGAATAGTAAGATCCAAACAACTTAATGAGTATTCATATCTTAGTAGACTTATGAAAAATAATACACAGAAATTGAGAAAAATACATTTCTAAAGATTTATTTATTTGAGAGAAAGAGAGAGATTCCCGGGGTGGGGTGGGGGGCGAGGGAAAGAATCCCAAGCAGAATCCATGTTGAGCGTGAAGCCCAAGGCAGGGCTCAATCTCGTGACCCATAAGATCATGACCTGAGCAGAAACAAGAAAGAGTCAGATGCTCAGTCCACTGAGCCACGCAGGCGCCCAGAGAAAAACACATTTTAAATTTTATTTTCCAATAACCACACTTAGGTACGTATGAAATGTCTGTACCTCTTGGCACTGTGCAATTTCTCAAACCACGATTCAGATGGGATTGATTCTGCCATCTTCATTCTGTTGTACATGGACTTCTGTGCTGCACAGAAAACAGCCTTGCAAAGATATGACATCAATGAAAGACATGTACCACAATTTAATGTTGAAACTGTGAACTTTCTGGAGCCAGTATAGTTCACATCATGTCTGAAAGATACCAGGTATACTGTTTCCCTCTAAAATTTAAAATATCCTGGATTGCTCTAGGTGAGCTTGCTGCAGCACCCCAGGGTGCCTGAGCACACAGTTTAGAAAACTTAGCAGACAGATAACCTGATAAAACCCAAGTTCTCAGAGAGACAAAGAACAGGAAACACAAACAGCAGCTCATGTAGGAAGAAGGTAAAGGTCCAATGAGAACTGTTTTACAAAGGCTGTTGCCTGAAGAGCTCAGCTTCACTTATGCTAGGTCTTTTACTCCTCCAAGCAATCCCATATGGAAGGTATTGAATCCTCATTTTAGAGGCAAAAAAGCTGAGGCTCTGAGGTTAAGTCTCCAGTCTGTCTCATGATTTCAGATGCATGATTAAAACAGAGGATGTCTGGCTTCTATGGTCTCCCAAATACATAAACCTAAAGGAAAGAAGATGAAAACAATTTTTTAAATTAACTGCCAAAATAATAACACTCCTTGCATGACATAGACTTTCTTTGAGTTTCTCTATAATATTTCCACTTAGAACCTACTTTTCTCTGAGTTACTATTTTATCTATTTATTTATTTATTTAGAAAGCATGTGAGCAGGGGGAAGGGCAGAGGGAGAGGCTGAGAATTTCATGTCGACTCTGTGCTGAGTGTGGAGCCTGATGTGGGGCTCGATTTCACAGTCCTGAGATCACGACCTGCACTGAAACCAAGAGTCAGATGCTTAACCGCCTGAGTCATCCAGGCACCTGTCTGAATTACTATTAAAAAGAAAAAGATAAGGAGAAGAAGGAAATGGGTAGGAATCTTGGGAAAAAAACAGCGTAGGAAATATCTACATTCTTTCATAATCAGTCACTAAAATGTATCTGGTAGTACAAGTCTATTTTTAACTGGCAACAAGACCGAAATAGAGCATTTAAGTACAGGAGACTGACTTCCTGACCTATTCGTTCATTATTTGTGATGATAGTAGAAACTATGAGCAGACGTTATTATGACACTGAACCTTATTTTCCATTTGAAGACTA
This sequence comes from Lutra lutra, assembly GCF_902655055.1. Classification (NCBI taxonomy): domain Eukaryota; kingdom Metazoa; phylum Chordata; class Mammalia; order Carnivora; family Mustelidae; genus Lutra; species Lutra lutra. The sequence goes on from NC_062278.1 coordinate 160,332,315, forward strand.
AGAGACAAATCACTGCTAGTTTGAAACCATACTTCGATAAATACTCATCAAATAGGGCACTATGTTAAAATACTAGAGTGGGAGAGGGGCATTAGATGACTTACCAAAGGTAGATCAATCCCTCCTCAGAGGTTAAGTATGTACACAAATGTTCAGAGCAGCTTTATTCAAAATAGCCTAACCTGGAAACACCCCAGGTGCCTACCAACTGGAAATAAACCCATACAATGGAATTCTGCAAAACAATAAAAAATAACTACTGATTGACTCAACAATGGGGATAAGTCCCCAAAAAACTATGTTGAGCACAAGACACAAAAGAGTGATTCTATATCTATGAAGTGCCAATACAGGGAAAACTTACTAATGGTAATATAAGTTTTCACAAAGAATGGGAGTCCGTGGATACCGAGTAGGAGGGAACATTCTGCATCTTGATCCGAGAGGTGATTATGTTACTGGATTGCAGGTTCTTGTCTCATGAAGTCGAAGAATGAATCTCGTAGACACTAAAGGGTGAAGTGAAGTGAAAGTTTGTTAAGTGAAGGTGAGAGCAGAAAGCAAAGAAGCAGCTGTCTAGGGTGAAAGGGGTCCCAAATGGGTTGCCACTGAGTGCTTTTAGTGGCAGGCAGTTTTTATTGAGAACTGACCGGGAAGCTTGTGGCCTTGAGCTTCTTGGTGTGCCGTCTTGGTTTGAGTATGGAGTATTGATAACACCCTTAATGACTTAATTCTTTGAGTTTTGGCCACTTTCTGTGATACAATGTAGCCACCAAAGAAAAATACTCCCTAATATTTAGGGCCAGGTGGTCTGTTTCCTTATCTCTCCTTCACTCTGACTTAGCACTTCTGCTTGCTAAGAATAGTTTCAGGGTCCCCCTGCCTTTCCCTGACTAACCCTTAACCCTTTCCTTATTCAATTATAACAAAATATGCATAGGTAAAAAAAATTCAGCAAGTTCTGTACTTAAGATTAGTACATGGTGCATTTGCAATATGTATGTTATAACTGCAGAAAAATGGGGAAAATTTTAGGAACAAAGGACTAAAAGGGAAATAGAGGATAAAAGAGTTACGGTATATTGCAGTGTTATCCAATAGAAATACAATATATGTGATCATAAAATATATATAAAAATTGTCTAGTAGCCACATTTTATTATTTTTTTAGAGATTTTTTTTAAAATTTATTTGACAGATCACAAGTAGGCAGAGAGGCAGGCAGAGAGAGAGAGGAGGAGGAGGCAGGCTCCCTGCTGAGCAGAGAGCCCGATGCGGGACTCGATCGCAGGACCCTGGGATCATGACCTGAGCCGAAGGCAGAGGCTTTAACCACTGAGCCACCCAGTCGCCCCTAGTAGCCACATTTTAAAAAAGAAAACGAAACAGGTGAATTTAGGGGCACCTGGGCAGCTCAGTCAGTTGAACATTTGGCTCTTGATTGCAGCTCAGGTCAGGATCTCATGGGTTGTGAGATTGAGGCCTGCAGTGGGATCAAGCTCTGCTTTGGGCTGCACCCTCAACCGGGAGTTGGCTTGAGATTCTTTCTCTCCCTCCCACTTTGCCCCCAACCCATGTTCTTTCTCTCTGTCTCAGATAAATAAAGCAAATCTTTAAAAAAAAAAAAAAGATATGGGTGAAGTTATATTCAGAAAATATATATTTCACAATATTTTATGTAATAATATTTTAAAATAACATTGAATAATTATAAGTGATAATGTTTTTAATGGTTCTATTTATGTATTTATTATATTTAATATTTTATTAATATCTAAATATTATTAAAATCTGATATCAAAATTAAAAATTATTAATAAAATATTTTATAGATTAGATACTACAGGTCTATTGAGAGTAACACCAATTTAGAATAAGAAAACAGAAGTTCTGATATTACTAGCTGTGTATGTAAAGTGATCTATTGATTTCTCTGGGTGTCAGTGTTTCAGTTTAAATAAAGGGGATTAATAATGATTGTTGGGAGAGATACTCCTCCATCAGTCTCGCTAAGTCTTAGCGAGTCTTGGGTATGCCAAGAATGTAAGACCTTGAAAATTCTTTGCTTGGGTTGCTTCTCAGGGTTATGTTTGCAACAAGCAACTTTGAGGGATGAAATAATGTCTCCTTCCAGGACGAAGAACAGGTTTGCTTATTGCTTGCTATAAAATGAAGAGTTCCCCAACCTCTGTTTTTCTCTTATACCTCAACCCTCATGAGATTTGGGAGGCAATGGGGAATCACTGCAAACATGTGTCATGGGTAAAAAGTTCTTTGTCTCTGACCCAGGAATCTGTGAAACAGAAGCAGGCTAAGTTATCAACTTGTAAGGAGGGCAAAATCAAATCCCATTACTCATCACCAAAGACTTTTTTTTTCTTTTTGATAAAGATCAAATTAAGTCCATTAGAAGGTGAAGAGACTTCGTAAATGTAGCAAACATATATGAATATATAGATATATATTCATAGATGGCTCTGGAAATTAATAGATGATGATTACAGACCTACCTGTCTCAGCAAATTTGTTGTAAAATTATTTCTGTGAGTAAATATTTTCTTACTGGTTTCTGATGTAAAAAACTCAAAGATGGGTTCTTGAAGAGTAGAATGCTTTGCTGAAGCAGGGAGCTAGGAGTTCAACTGGGGATAGGGTTGAAAGTGCACTGTAATTTGTGAAGTTTCTGTGACTCTGCTTATCAGGAGGGCTCTGCCCAACTCTGTAGCACCAATGGTGTCAGTTCTCCTAAATTCTTAGTATGTCCCTGGAGTGCAGAAAGACTTACTTGTGTAACCCTTCAACTGGAAAATACCTTCAAGTCTCCTAGCGTTTTTAAAAAAAGATTTTTACTTATTTATTTGAGAGAGAGAGAGAGAATACAAGCAGTGGGAGCAGCAGAGGGAGAAGTAGCCTCCCCAGAGCCTACCATAGGACTTGATCCCAGGACCCCGGGACCATGACCAAAGGCAGATGCTTAACCCACTGAGCCACCCAGGCGCCCCATCTCTTGCCATTTTTAAGAATTTGAGATAAGCTCTACAAAGGGTAATTCAAATCCAGAAGTTACTTAAATTCTTCTAGAATTTAACTCTAAATTCCCAACTCCAAAAATGTATATGTTACAATGCTAAACATGGGAACGTTCATAAAAGGGTATGGTCCAAGGTAGAAAAGTTTACTCTTACATGGCAGATTTAAGAGAAGCTTCTTGGCATATGAGCAAATGAGGTGTGTGGGAGCAGGGGTGTGATTTCAGCAAGGAGAAGCAGAGAGGGAATCCCACAAGATAAGAAAGAATCTAGACGTAGAGGCAGGAAATAAATGACAGACTGAGCTTAGTAATTGCAGCCAGGCCAGTTCAGCTGGTTTCCTGGGACCCACATGAGGGAGTTCTTGTTAGAATTTGTAATCCCTAAAAAGGTTTTGTCCCAGGGGTGCCTGTGTGACTAGGTTGGTTAAGTGCCAACTCTTGATTTCAGGTCAGGTCATGATCTCAGTGTCTTGAGATTAAGCCCCTTGTTGGGCTCCATGCTCAGCAGCGATTCTGCTTGGGATTCTCTCTCTCCCTCTCCCTCTGCACCTTGCCCCGAAATGCGCACGCGCTCCTCTCTCTTTCTCTCTCTCTCAAAATAAATAAATACATCTTTAAAAAACAAAAGGTATTGTCACACACATTCATTAAGGAAAATAAATAATATACCACTTGTTCATGGTAGCCAATATCTTATTTTCCATAAAAACCTGGAAAAATGTAAGATTTTCTGTGCATGAATGATTGGAAAATTTGGTACTTTGATGTTACCAGGGAGTCCAGTAATGTTTTCCTGTCAAATGTGTCCAAGATGAAATAGATTGTGGTAAAAAAGACCATGAAAATATCACTGAGAGCCATGGTATTATAGCACGATTTCTTGTCCAGGCTGCAAGGATCTACCCAGTTGGTATTTTCAAAAATAAATTCCCCACCTTATGAAAAACTGTTGAAAATTTTCTTCTGACAAGAATTATCCAGTGACTCCCACAACATCAATTCCTGCCCAGTTGCCTGTGAATGGATGTTTTATTCCAAATGGCACATCTCCGTTTCATTTAGCAGTGAGTTTACTGATAAGAAAAAAGTACAAAAAGTTTGTGTTTTGAAACTCGGTTTCTGTCTCATTTTCTGTTTTAGTTACCTATTGCTGACAGTCTTCTTCTTTTTTTTTTTTTAAGATTTATATATTTACTTGAGAGAGAGGGAGAGAGCATGAACGGGAGAGAGAATTTCAAGGTGACTCAGTGCTGAGTGCAGAGACCAACATAGGTCATCTCATGACCCTGAGATCAGAACCTGAGCTGAAACCAGAGTCCATCGCATAACTGACAACACCACCCAAGCACTCCACAGATTGCCTCAATCTTAACGGTTTAAAGCAACAACACATATTTATGCCCTTACAGATTCTGGTGGGCCAGGAATTTGAGAGTCGCTTAACTGGAGGATTTTGGCTCAGATTCTTGCCTAAAGCAGCAAGATGTCAGCCAGGACTGCATCATCTGGAGACTTGACCCGTGTTGGAGGATCTCATTCACATGGTCGTTGGCAGGAGGCCTCAGTTCCTTACTCCATGAATTTCACCGTAGGGTTACTTGATTGTCTTCATAATAGGGCAGTGGACTTCCTTCAAAGTGAATGATTCAAGGCCACAGAAAAAGTTGCAATGTCTTTTATGACCTAATCTCAAGAGTTACATGCCATAATTTCCACAATAGTCTCATTATTCACACAGGTCAGTGTGGGAGGGGACTACACAAGGGCATGGAAAACTAGAGGCAATGATGGGGACCATTTTGGAGGCTACCACACCACCTTTAACTGAAATACTTTTTAAATATTTAGAATTGTATTTTCTTTTTTTTTTTTTAAGATTTTATTTATTTGGCATAGAGAGAGAGAGAGAGAGAGAGAGGCAGGCAGAAGGAGAGGGAGAAGCAGGCTTTCCACTTAGCAGAGAGCCTGATGTGGGGCTCAATCCCAGGACCCTGGAATCATGACCTGAACCAAAGGCAGACACTTAACGGACTGAGCCACCCAGTCACCCCCCAAAGAGTAAGTTTCAGGTGTAAGTTTGAAACTGTGAGAATAGAAGAAATTCAGGAAAACCTGAAATTACTGAGGTTATTGATAGCCAGAACTACCCAAATCTCCCTGTAATTATTTTGACAGTGATATGTTCCAATCACCATTTTAATAAGCTAAATAAAGTTCATCTAAAATGTACAGGGTATAATCCAATGTTAACTTTAATACAAATTTCCATTATTGTGGATGTATGAATGAGCCTATTTACACCAGGTTGGTATCTCTGGTTTTTGAGAAAACTGAACAGTAATTGCCCGAAACCACTTATATTTGAAGAGTCATCTTCAAATCCTATTTGTAAACTTTTAGGAAAAACTATGATTGCTTTTTTAAATTATAGAGAGAGGCCCCAACTGGAGTGTTACAGTAAAATGCACACATCAATTAAAAATTGTATAAAGCTTCAAGATTGGTTTTTGATTACCTTGGAAACTGACATTTACTTAAAAATATGAAAAATTGGTGATAAACCAAATGGTAGATATTTCAAAATCTGTGTAGGTCAAAAAGAGGCTGCCAATCTGAAAAATGTGTTCTTTCAAAATGACACAGTTAACAAACACATTTGAGTAGGATTTTCCAAAAGATCATATGAAGTCTAGTTCTTTTTCTTATAGTTGAATGAATAAATAGTTGTTTTTGATTAGGAAATTATTTATAATATTTGTAATGGTGATACCTGCAAATATATGTGTTGATTAATAACTGGAGGAAATATTTTCAACCAAATAGGCAAGGATTTTAGCACACACCAATTTCCAGACACAAATGTATGGGAATATGTAGAGATGAAACCAAATATATGACAAAACTCCGGGAATGGTGACCCACATCAAGGCTCTTCCTCCAAGACCATTTCATGCAAATAATCTGTTTTAGTATTTTCTCAGAGGGCTAGTAAAGTAGTAAATATTGCTTTAAAAATAGTGGTTTTATTATTTGTTCGAGTCAAATTTTTAAAAAATATTTTATTTATTTATTTGACAGAGAGAGAGTGAGCAAAAGCAGGGGGAGCAGCAGAGGGAGAGGGAGAAGCAAGCTCTCCACTGAGTGGGAGCCCTGTGTGGGGCTTGATCCCAGGACCTTGGTATCATGACCTGAGTGGAAGGCAGATGCTTACCCGATTGAGCCACCCAGGCCCTTAAGCCAAATTTATAATAAACATGCTGATTTTGAAAGCTTGCTTTACTATGCAGATATATATACTGGCTTAGCCAGGAATAGCTGCTGGTCAAAGTTTACTATCTTAAGACTGGATTATTTTTCTTCATGAAAAAAAGTAAATGCCATGACAAAGGGTAAAACTTGGATTAAGTGAACAAACTCTTTAAACATCTACTTTACTAATAAAATTGTCTTATAAATTTGACTTAATTTGCATTTTAAAAGCTAAACTCCCAAATGATAATTACAAAGTTATGCTAGTACTTTCACTGCACATGACAAGACTGCTAAGTGAAAATCAATTCTGAATTGGAAGAGAGTTCATGGTGGAACTATGAGTTGTTTGAGACTCTTGGTTCATTTACACATCAGATTTTAAAAGACTGGCACTAAACTAAAAATCACCAGTCAACTCTTTTCACTAAAAAACATCACTTGACATGTATCCTAAGATAATAAGGGAGATGGAATGATCAGAAATGAGTTCAGTCTGCCAATAAACTACAAGCAATTAGATTCCTGGCATAGGGTAGTAGCTACAGATCTGCCTAGCACTCCTTTCCGGCCACCTTTGGGTGATGAGGCGGTGGAACCAACTGTCCTGGTATGCCCCGCCCAGCTTGAGCATTCAAAGTTCTGTGTATGGGAAACCCCATAGACCTGGGAAAATGGGAAGAATTGGTCATTCTAGAGGTGTGGGCTATGGAGGGGTGAGAGGGTGACAAACAAACTGCCCTTCTCAGGCCATTGGTATGACACTCTGTCAAGTTCTGGTCAATCGCTGCATCCTACCCACGTGGTCAGTGATTTAAGGGAAAATGGGGGCACCTGGGTGACTCAGTCAGTTAAGCATCCGACTCTTGATTTGGGCTCAGGTCGTGGTCTCAGGGTGGTGAGATCAAACCCCATGCCAGGCTCCGCACTCAGCCCAGAGTCTGCTTGAGATTCTCTCTCTCTCCCTCTGTCCCTCCACATGCTAGTTCACACATAGGCACACTTGTTCTCTCTCTCTTTCCCTCTCTCTCTCTTTCTCTCAGATAAATACATCTTCAAAAAAAAAATGAGAAATGGATTTGAGCAAATCTGTTCTTGTGTCCAGCACTTTCTGCTAGAGGGAATAGGGAAAATGAGCTCTTTTCCATTGTACAATTTACCATGACCACCATCTTGATTGCCACGTGCAAAAATCCTGTCCCAGAAATGGAGAGCAAAGCTCTGATCACTGGAGTCCTGGGAAACAGTCACAGATAAATTCAGATGCAACCTTGGACTTTACACTTACTAAGCTATGAAGTCCTTCTCCACTTCAGCTGGTTTGAGTTGATTTTCTATTGCTTGCAATCTTAACAACTTGTTAGTATGAAGACAGATGTATTAACATTTTAATCAACAGTAGTCTGAAAATGTTCATTCTCTTTGTCAGCGTCCAGGGCATCTCTACTTAATGATTATCCCACATAGCTCTCCCAAAGCAGTTAAAAAATTATACCCGTATATTCAACTGTCTGAATTTTAGAAATATCGTGACACCCCTAGCACAAAGAAATTGCCTGGTGGGAAATGTCAGGTCTCTGCTATTCAGTCTAATTATCCAAAATTGGTATACTTGATACAATAGCTTGTATCAATTAACCAAGGAAACAAGTAGGAAAAATCTTGAAAACTTTCCTGATGGCAAGAAATGTAAAACGTTTTCTGAGTTAAAATAAGTATAACTATGTTATGGATTAGAATGTAAATTTGACATAAATCTTAGGGGCTCAGAGTTCAAAGAAATTTCTTACTTGGGCTTCGTTGTTTTAGTTTATTTATCACGGGGCACACGTTCATTTTCCTGTGTAATTAGGAAAGGTTTTTCTGTATAAAACTTAGTGAAGTCTCATAATGGAAATGGGGAGCCATTAAATTTTTTGGAAAATCTAGAGATATGACCAAAGCTACTAATAGCAATAGATGAGATGGTCTAGAAAGAGAGGAGGTTAGAAATGAGACTCCTTAGATATTCACTGCAATTTTCTAGACAAAGAATAATGAGGAATAATGACAATCTCAATGAAGATAAATGATTTCTTGCCCTGATTTTCACTTGACTAATGCAGTCAATTGTAAAAGGTAAAGTATATATTAAATACTAAATAGCTATTAAATACTAAATAGTCAATATATATAAAGTTTTTAAGTTAACGAAATCTTAAATAGCGTTTAAGAGATAAGAGCTGTTCTCAGCACCTTACAAATATTAGCTCATTGAGTTTTCATAGCAAATTTATGAAGTCCTGTTAATATCGCCACTATACAGATGGGGATACAGATGCAAAGGGAGATTAAATTACTTGCCCATGTTCACCCAGCTAATAAATGGCAAAGCCAAAATTTGTATCCAGATAATCTGACCCGGAATCCTTTAACCTTAACTGCAAAACTATGCTCATTTTGGGGAGGGATACTGTGTACATTGAGTGTTGATATTCAAGATACACAGTTTAAGGCATTATTTTGAGAGCAAAAATGTAAACAGGGGAGGTGAGCGGTACTTCATGGCCCTGAATCATTCAGAACTTGTAGATGGATTTGTGGAAGGGAATTTGATTCCCATACAAACAATTGCTAAGCACAACAAACTATCTATGAGGTTGTAATATTAGCTCCACCTTAGTTGATGCTAATGTAAAATGTAAAAATCTGTGTTTATCAAGGTAAACTTCTGCTAAATATATGCAGAGTGTCTCTAAAGATCCATATTATAATTAGAAAATACGACTACATTTATCACGTTTTGTGTTGCCATTCAGGGAGAAGTGAAGTGAAAGGCATTTTAGTTGTTTTTCTGCTTGCAGTAGCAGTGAATATTTTGAAGTTTCCAGAACACTGAAGTCAGCTCAGTTTAATGGAAGACCACCCAGCTAACAAATAATGATGAAAGAACAAAATTCACAACCTTGAATGCTGGTGAAACTGAAAAATCTTTTAAGAGGAAAAACCATTAGATTGCTTAAAAAAGAAAAAAAGAGCAACTAACACCAAATAAATGATCACTTTTCTAAAGTATAAGAAAGAGGTAAATATAATTAATTGAGCAATGCAGAGGTCACATGATAACTGTACTATTATTTTTTAGAGGGGAAGGGGCAAAGGGAGAGAGAGGGAGAATCTTAAGCAGGCTTCACACCCAACACAGAGACCGACCTGGATCTCACAACCCTGAGATCATGGTCTGGGCTGAATCCGAGAGTTGGATGTTTTCCACTGAGCCACCCAGGCATCCCCATGATAACCATATTATTAAGGCTGTTCCTGGGAATTTTTTTAAGTAGTTCACATACATGTCTTTTGTCATTTAATTCTCACTGAAACCCTATAAGGTTTGATCACTATCATCCTGCTTCCATAGATGAGTCAACTGAAATACAGAGAATAAAAGTCACATAACTAATAAGCCAGGGAAAGGAAATTCCAAGTTCTCAGTACCCGCACCTATGGAGAGTTCTATACATTGAATTCCTGCATTTCTCTCCACATGGTTTTCCCTGACAACGAAAGCCACTATGGCGTTGAGTTCCCAAGAGCAACCTTCAACCAAAGAAGTTCAGGAATTGGTAGATACATACCCCAGCTGCCTTGCCTCTCCATGAGACAATCCCAGGTATTCTGCACAGTCCCCGGAGTGACTGAGCTCCGGTTGCCCCCTGTTGTAACTCACTCATTAAAGACTCCTTTCCTTGCTTTCCTTCCTTCCAGGTCTCACTGTCTCACCACCACCCTTCCAGGGATCACTTTCTGACTAACTACTTGCACCCAAATCCTTGCCCTTGGAGAAACCCAGGCTAAGACAAAACCCAAGCAAGTCTGCCCTCAGCCTCCAGCCTCTGGACATCTAGGCAATTATAAGAGTTGCTTGCCACCATAGTCCCTCTGGAGAGTACACACTCTATTCCCTGCCTCAGACAAAACTTGGAATTTGCCATGGTGACTATATCTTTATCTTATACCCTAGGTCCTCCAAAACTTGCACCTGGGAAAAAGAGGCCCAGTCTGGTAGCCATGACCATCACACATGCTGGATCATTTCTTCTGCACCCCTAGTCTCTGATCACAGATTCTCTGGCACCTGCCTTTAGGCTACTCTACCGCATATCCCTACCCACTCAACCAGAGCTCTCACTTTGCCTTGGCCTCAGGGTTTGTTCCTGCTTAGTCCTGCTGTGGTCCACTATGGCTCCCACTTACCCAGCTCCAGAAGAGACCAGCTTCTCCACTTCTCTCTCCCACACTGTCCCCACCTTGCCTTCTCAGGTGCAGTTGGTGTCAATACATTATTCATGCTCAGAAAATTGTACTTTTGCCCGCTACTCTTTTGTACCATCAGTGCCAGTATCAACCCCATGTAACCAGCCAATAGCATCTTAATATTATTATGAAAATAACGGACTCACTCTCAGAACTACTGCACTAGAATATGTACAGTGGCTTTGGTTGTGGCTTCCCAAAACAAATGTCCGTGTCCTAACCCTAGAACCTGTGAATGTGACCTTATGTGGAGACAGGGTCTTTGCAAACATAAAAGGATGTCAAGATGAGATCATTTTGGATCATCATTAATGTTACCAGCCTAAGCTCAGAACATGAGGTGTCACCTGGGTTCGACACCCCAGCTAGGGGGATCATGTCAAGACAGTCACAAGTCTGGACAGCTTTAATATCCTGTATTACCTTACCATAGCATTTGGCAGTCAACAGTTAGGCTAAGTCTACAAAGGCTGACTTTTTTTTCTAGGTATCTATGTATCTGAAGTAATTGATAAGGAAATCATTCAAACTTTATTTTCCTAATGTCTCATTCAGCTCTTTGATAGTTGTGAGAATCTCATTCTAAAAGAACAACCTCCTTTCTTCTTCTATTATTGCAACAACCTCCTTAAGAAATTATCCTCTGATTATGAAATGAACGTTTGTATCCTTCAAAACTCTTATGTTGAAGTCCAATGCGATGGTGTTAGGAGGTGGGGTTTGGGAGAGGTAATTATGTTTAAACGAGGTCATGAAGGTGGGGTCTTCACGATGGATCAGTCCCCTCTCTCTCCTCCCCCATCCCATGTAATGACACCACAAGAAGGTAGCCATCTGCACCTTGACCTTGCTGGCACTCATCTCAGACTTCCCAGCCTCCACAACAGTGGGAAATAAATGTCTGTTGTTTAAGCCACACAGTCTATAGTATTTTGTTATAGACATCTGAGCTGACTATGACACCTGGCTTCTCTTTGACCTGTTTTGCACTTTGCAGCCAGTGATCTCCCACTTTCAAGGATCGATATTACTTTTTTTACTTAAAAAAATCTTCAGGAACCTCTTTATTCCAAAAGGCATTATAAACTGCTGGCCTGGATCCTGTGATCTTTCCAGCTTTCACTTGCCTCACATCCCCAGTCACAGGGAACCAGTTGCTGTTTCTTGAGAACTCCAAACCCTTTCCTTCTTCAACAGAACACATAGAGACTTCCTGGTCTTGGGAATTGCTCTGTAGCATTCTAAAAGTTTTCAGGTCATGAGTAACTAGCTCACTTTTCCTTAATACCAAAGCTTGTTAAGCCTTTACAAAGAAGGATGGACTAGAAGAAATGTAACACATTATAGAAAAGGAAACTTTAGCCAGCCACGTTTACAAATTGCATAGGGCAGCTTCAGTGAGTTCTGAAGGAATAGCTTTCAGACACGTATGATGCTGAAAGGGTTTCAGGGAACCCATTTTTCAGACTGCTGGTTTCATCATTAAGGTTTCCAGAAAAGCTTCAGATACAGTAACTTTGTGCCTGCCATTGCAAACTGCTGCTGGGAACAATAATATAAAATGGAAGACCACACTAAGAACTTTAATGTCTGGGTTCTGGTGCTGCCTCTGTCTCTTTCTTGTTTTGTGCTTTCACACAACCCACATAAATTCTCCCACGTTATGATTGCATATTATTTTATAAAAGTATCTCATAAAGATATTTTGAAGTGCTTTTAGCTCCCCTAGTATAGTCCTGTTACTGGAAGGATCTAGATAAGATTTAGCTCCCCTAGTATAGTCCTGTTACTGGAAGGATCTAGATAAGTTTGGCCTGAAGGTTCATATTCCATGGTGTGGGGAAAAGGAAACTCAGTGCCCTGGCCAAGATCTCTCTGAATTCCCTCTGGAGTTATGGTCTCCTGGCCGTGCTGGATCTGGCTGCCTCCAGCTGAATTCTTGCTCTCCAATGTGCAGTGTGAGGCTGTTCCTTCATCTCTACCCCGTCTTCAATCCATTTCTTAGTTTTCATAGCAAAAATGGCTTCTGCTTACCCGAGGTTCTGAGTACAGAGCAGTCCACAAGGAATGTTTAGGGAGGTAAAGCCATAGAGGTATCTCACAATCAGACATCAGACACTAGTTCTCAGCAGTCTTTTGGCTGCATTTTGTTTCTGTACTCACTCCTCTTTCCTCTGTGCTTGCTCTCTCCGAAGGGGGGGAAAAAAAACATAAAAAACAAATTCTTTCCATTTTCTTCTGCACAGCAGTTTAACCTTCTCAAGCTCCTACCTTCCCAAAGCAGCTCTGAAGCCTTTGACCAAGGACTTTTTGTGGTTTCCTTTTATAGATGTAACTCTTTGGACGATCTGGTATTTGTTTTTGTTTAAGACTTTTTAAAAAAAGATTTATTTATTTATTTGAGAAAGAAAAAGAGAGAGAGCATGTGCAAGCAGGGGCAGAGAAAGAGGGAAAGAGAATCTCAAGCAGACTGCGCTGATCTTGGAGCCCAACACAAAAGCTCGATCTCATGACTCTGAGATCACAGCCTGAGCTGAATACAGGAGAGGGTTGCTCAACTGACTGCTCCACCTAGGTACCCCTTTGTTTAAGACATTTGGAAATTTTTATTGTTTCACATAGAAACTTAACGATGGTGGCACTTGGGTGGCTCAGTGTGTTAAGCCTCTGCCTTCGGCTCAGGTCATGATATCAGGGTCCTGGGATCAAGCCCTGCATCAGGCTTTCTGCTCAGTAGGGAGCCCGGCTTCCCCGACTCTCTGCCTGCCTCTCTGCCTACTTGTGATCTCTGGCTCTCTGTCAAATAAATAAACAAAATCTTTAAAATAAAGAAAAGCTATCACCATGCTAAGTGCTAGAACTAGAATTTAAATATTGGATATAAATTAACAAAAACAGGGGCACCTGGGTGGCTCAGTCACTTGAGCGTCTGCTTTTGGCTCAGGTCATGATCCCAGGGTCCTGGGACTGAGCCCCAAGTCTGGCTCCCTGCTTGGCAGGAGCCTGCTTCTCCCTCTCCTCCCTGCTTAAAACCTTAAAAAAATAAATTAACAAAACAAAACAACAACAAAAAGAAAAAAGCAACAAACTGACAAACCGTAAGACAAGGATGAATAGGAGTATCATGCTCAGAATGACTCAAAGAAGTCCTCAAGACTATGTTTCTTGCCAGGCACGATGAGAACCCAGGTACACTGCTCAAATCCCTTCAGAACCCTCTTCAGGCAACACCAACAAAGAGGGCTTACAGCTTTATGGTCTTGCGTGTTAGGTTTTGGAGGGCACCTAAGATTATAAGCAGATAGTTGGAAGTAGAGAGTGCATTAACTGGAGGAAATAATATGGGTATTGCGTATGTAAGGTTGAGAAGATAAAGAAAGGCACCATGTTAAGAGAGCTCTTGAGAGGATCCTCTGTCTTCTGAAAGGCTGAATCCTTGCCATATAACTTCATCCCTTTCACTTGGCCACTCATACCCCACGGGCATATGATATGAAACACACGGGGTCATTCTGTGCTTGCGTAATGAGTACAAACCTTAGGGAACACGTTCAAATAGGCAAAAAGCCATTACATGTTTTCCCCTCCTATATAATTTCCTGTACAATTATTCTTGTAAGCCTCCATTCCACTAGGGTGGTGACAATTTAATCTTGATCAAATTGTGCTTCCCCTCTACCACAGCATTTCCTTCAAGGTGTATCTAAGTTCCAGCAGCCTTCGGGGAATTTAGGAGGACCCTTTATCCTCACCACATCCAGATATCGGATCCCTGGGTTATCAGGCCTGAGCAGCTCACTGTTGGGGAATGTCCCTTATTCTTACTCTCAAGACATCTGTAGATTCCACTGTCCTTTCTGCTACTTTCATGCTGTGCTGGAGCACAGTGTGCCTTGGGACGTCTGCCCAGGAGTGAACAAGGTGCAAGGATTTGTCTCTATTTAAACTTCCATCATTTTCCCGTTTCCCTTCTGCTGCTCCTTTCCTCTCCACTTGTAGAATCACATTTAGTAACAAGACAGGAGTTGGCTTTTACATTATTCTGGGTTTCTTTCCCCCTCCTAAACATTATCTATATTTTGAGCCATTTCCATTCCTTAAGGATTTTGAAACTACCAAGTGAGGAAAAGACATGCTGTTCTCTTCCTGCTGTCACAGCCTGAAAGTGAGAGAGAAATCACAGAAAGAAACAGGGCAGAGAATAGAAGTGCCACAGCACAAAATTTAAGAAAATACTAACTTTCAGGGTCATATAAATGCTGACTCTACAGAATCCTGAGAATGAGTGCCACCTAAATTTCGTGCCCTAGACATCTCACTGCCTCATGCTAGTCCTAGACTTGAAACAAAATACCAATAAATACCCTCCCAAAAGCAGTTAAAATATAATTTTTAGCCTATCTAACTTGGACAAAAGACTAAAAGAGATGTCAACAATGGCTATAGCTCCATAGTGGATTATGATATCTATGTTTTTTACTCTATTTGTATTTTTTCTTTTTTTCCCTCCAGCTTTATTGAGGTATAAGTGAAAAACTGTAAGATGTTTAAAGTATACAACATGATGATTTGATATATGTCTACATTGTGAAAGGATTCCCTCATCGAGTTAATTATTGCTTCTGTCACTTCATATGTTTGCTTTGTGTGTGTGAGAAAATACTGCTTTCCTGGCATATTTCAATTATACAATACAGTGTTATCAACTACAGTCACATGTTACAAATTAAGTCCTTTCATACCAGTAGTCTCTTTGTTCAAGCAACCCTTTTGCTAAGGACTTGTGATAAAGGGTACTTAGAAGATATCAAAGAGAATCATTGGCTCATTGTTATCTGAGCAGGGCCTTCCTTCCACTCCTTTTCCAGAATGTGGCCACAGGCAGAAATACTGAAAAGGAGGGATAAATGCTCTAGAACAAGGCTGGGGATGACTGTTGGATCACATAAATCCTGTGTACAGGTGGCTTGAACTACCTTTTAGAAGTCTCTGTTAAATGTTGTCACAAAATCTTTGTAGATAGTCTATATTTTTCTAGTTTCCTCCAATAAGCATATGGAATAGTTTTGTCATAAAAAAAATAAAGCTATCGGGCACTTGGGTGCCTCATTTGGTTAAGTGTCTGCCTTCAGCTCGGGTCATGATCCTCAGAGTCCTTAGCTAGAGCCCCACATCGGGCTCTCTGCTCAGCCGGAATCTTGCTTCTCCCTCTCCCTCTGCTGCTCTCCCTGCTTGTGCTGTCTCACTCTCTCTGTCAAAAAAATAAATAAAATCTTAAAAAAAAATTTTTTTTTTAATGGTGAAGAAAGCAGCATGCGGATTGACATTCAGCGTAAGCTTTCTAATTCACGTATCACTGCTCTCTCTTGCTACCTATGTCCCTGGTGTGCCGCCTAATCCTGACACAAAAACACATTTTCCAGACTTTTGACATTATTATAAATAATAGGTAACGTTAATTTGAAAGGGAGTTTATTTGAATTTGAGATACTTACTGACAGCTGATAAGTATATAACTTGTATTTAAATAGAGGAGTTGGAAAGGAAGATACACAGTCTTATGGTGATATAAATTTGGGAATGTTTGGTGAAATATTTGTGAATAACAGTGAAAAAAATAATGCATCGAATCAGGAGACTTAGATAAATATGTTTTGGTCAGTGGGGCACAGGTGTGATGATGGGGAAGAGGTAGTTCAGTTTTTGCCCTTGTATAAATCAAAAATGAAGTGAGCAAGAGCTGAGAGCTGACCAAGGGAATTGTTCTTGACGGAGAACAAATTTCATAACCATATGGGTGCACACTGAGGACCTCTGTCCATGCTGATTATCTTACAATGAGCAAAAACACATGAAAATAAAATAAGTTGTATATAAGAGCTGATGGGGGGCATTTAGGACGTCTATTGGCCGTAACACTTAGAATTTCAGGAAAAGTTAAAAAAAATTAAATCATTTGAGGGAAGAGTGTAGGTTTTCAATTAAAGGAATACGTTGCACCTGTGAGTTCCTGAGAATCTTGGCCACTGCACAGACCCATGTGAAATTAATAAAGGGAAATCTCACTAAAATAGATTAGAAAGGCTAGAAGAAGAGATTAGAAGCGGGAGCCCTACTGCTTGGTGTGAATTACAGGAAGACTTGTCAGTTGCAGAGACCAACAGGAGAATGATCAACAGGAAAGAATCATCAGTTACAGGTCCCACCAGGGAAACATGTATATTGCATTTTGTACAAGAAACCCAATGAGAAACTGTGATCATCCTGAGATCTTGCTTTTTTCCAATGTTTGTTCAGAACAACCATTCCCAAATTTCTCCTTCTCCTCCATAAAATAATGCTCCTCTCTTTTGTTTCTTGGACTTGCCATTGTTTTTGCCAGAGCTTGCCTGTCCCAAATTGCAATTCTCTACTATTCCTGAATAAATCCACTTTTGTTGTTAAAATAGCTGACTTTTATTTTTAAGGTTAACACCTATCATTTCTCCCACTGGTATAGCTACCACCTATGAATATCCACCAAGGATCTGTGGATCCACATGGCCTCGCCTGTCCTGCTTACCAACACTACTGCATGGAGAAAACCCAGAAATGGAGACAGCAGCACTCTCTCTTCTCATAGCTTTTTGAGCATTGGCTTTAGTATATGTGCTGCTGAAGCAAGCACTTGAGCATTGGTTTTAATATGAGCCTGAGGGGAGTCAGCTGTTGTGGCTGTCCTCCACCTCCTGAGATCAGATGAGGGTGAGGTGGGTCAAAGCTAAAAGAAGGAAAAAGAAATGTTCTCCCAGATGGGGGTTTGAGATGATAAACAGAGCAAAAAGTCAACCAGCACTTTCCAATCGTGTATGTCAAGAGCCAACTCCTTCTCTGCAGGAATGGTTTTGTCCTAGTAAAGTGCTAAGGATCTGTAAAAATCTGTAAAAATTATGGTGGTTTATTTTCTATGTCCAACAGCATTATTTAATAAATACATTTCATTAGTAGCCTTTCCATTAGCTCTCTAAGCCTAACATTTGTTAGTAACTTCATTGGATAGATTCCAAGCTTTTTGACTACAGTGTACTTTACTCCTATTTTTGTTACTCTGAGTGCAACTTTGAATTACTTCTTGATGTTTCTCTTGTTTTAGTTTTGGCTTCTCCTCCCGTGTTTGTAACAGGATTTGAGATTCGTTAGGCATATTGTAATTAATTATTTTGCACCAGATAAAGAAAAAAATCAACAAATTTTTACCTGTAAGGTCACTGCTTCTTTGAAATCAAAGTGACGTTTTGATGATCTCACACCAGCAACTGATCCAGTTTCAAAACAGAATGTATGATGTGGTCCAGAGACAAATGGATTGTTGAGCTCTCATCAAAATGTTGTTAGTCATAGTTCTAGTTTGTAGTCATTTTTTTAAAGTTTTAAGATTTTATTTATTTATTTGCGATGGAGAAAGAGAGAGGGAGTGGAGGGAGACAAGCAGACTCACTGCTGAGCAGGGAGCCCAATGAGGGACTTGATCCCAGAACTGTGGAATCATGACCTGAGCTGAAGGCAGATACCTAACTAACTGAGCCACCCAGGTGTCCCTATTTTTTTTTTAATTTAAATTCCAGTTAGTTAACATACAGTGTAATATTAATTTCAGGTGTACAATACAATGATTCAACACTTCCGTAGTTTACCCTGTGTTCATCACAAGTGCACTCCTTAATCCCCATCATGGATTTACCCATTTTCCCTTTGGTAACTATCAGTTCGTTCTCTGTTGTTAAAAGTCTGTTTCTTGGTTTGTCTCTCTCTTTTTCTCCCTATGGTCATTTGTTCTGTTTCTTAAATTCCACATATAAGTGAAATCATATGTATTTGTCTTTCTGCGGCTTATTTCACTTAGCAAAATACTCTTTAGCTCCATTCATGTTGTTACAAATGGCAAGATTTCCTTCTTTTTTATGGCTGAGTATATTTATCTATCTCACATCTTCTTTATCCGTTCATCAATTGGAAAGTTGTGGAACCTGGACTGGATTGTCTGATGGAAGAACCAAGCATCACTAGGAGATCTTGGAGGATAGAAGCTTTATTTAACACTGGTGGGCTCAGAGGAGAGTGATCTCCCAAGGTCTGGGCCTCAAGAACAAACAAAGGGGGTAGTTTATACAATTTCACTTCTTTATCTGTGGCACTCTTGTGCCTGTGGCAGGTGGGGCAGGAGGGAAAACCCGGAATGGCCCTAGGCCAGGACTGGGGTTCCCCGGCTGGATTGCTCAGCCACCTTAGAGCACAGATTTCCCTTATCATTCCCCCCCTTTGATGCTCCTTTAAACACCTAGTTTAAAGGGCATCATTTTTATTTTCCAAGGGTGGTAGTGAGTAAGGACCAACAGGAGTCTGATCTTGGCAATTTGAGCAGTGATAAACCTAGTAAGGGCATTAAGAGTAGAAGGAACAAATGCTACTGAGAGGGCGAGCATAAGGGGAGGGCTGATGGGGGTTGGTGAACCAAGGGAACCGTCCCGAGAGGGAATCACACCAAGTAGTCTGCCGGAGTGCCTCCCCTCCCACCGGTGATTTACTCATTTCTGTAATTGGGTCAGAGTTTCTTGGATCACCCCTGACTTATTAGCATAGAAACAACATTTCTCCTCTATGAAGAGGTACAGTCCCCCTTGTGCGGCCGTGAGCAAGTCGAGCTCAAAAAAACACACCTGTTTTGGAGGGCTACTGAGGCCAGTGAACTGAGTGGGTGCTGCAAGGCCAGGACTGACTGACTGAGGACAGAGAAATCAGCTGTGAGTTGTTGAGTTAGCCCCTGGTGCTGGAACTGTGACATCCTGGTGCCAGTGGCACTGAGGGCAGCTTGTGATGAGGCCAGCAGGCGCATGAAAAGGGGAATGGCTGTGGGGGAGCTTTGGGGGTGGCTTGGAGGTTTTCACTCCCCGGGAGGACTGAAAGATTGGGTAAGAGACTGACAAGCATGCATTATTGATTATGCAGGATGTTTGCCCTGCTAACTGGGTCAGGCAAGCTAAAGGCAATGAGGAGGAACAACACACCAGGTACCAGAAGACCAGGACTGACTGGGGTCAGGAAAACCATAGTGGAATGTGCTTAGGAGTAGACAGCAGAGGGCCAATAAAAATGGAGTCCACAACCTTAGTTATAGGGAGCCATCATGGCTAGCCCAACAGCAGATAAAACCTGTGGACAAGTAAGTACAGTAATACACCCTAGGGTCACCCAGAATATAAAAACAATGGCAAGTGTCTGGGGAAAGTCCAGTTGGAAAGGGCAACAATGTGGAGTCTGACCCCTAGGATTAGGGACATCATGCTAATGAGAGCTAGGGACCATGGCAAGCAGGTGTCCGTCAGTCAGTGGAGACTCAGTGAATGCAAAGCCAAAGCAGCTCTGTGGGGTTTGGCTGGACTTTCCATTGGCATAGCTCTTCGTCTGGGTGATGGGCTTTTTTTCACTCTGGAGTGGTGGACCCACTGAGTGACATCAGAGAACTTAAGGACAGTAGGGCTGGTTAGAACAACAGTGTGAGGCCCTGTCCACTGTGGTTTGAGGGGGTCCCTTTTTCAATCTTTGACCCACACTGAGTTTTCTGCCTGGAAGGAGTACACCTGGGACCCTAAGGAGATTGGGGCCCTCTCAATGGTGTACCTTTATAATTTATTCAGTCTCCGGGGCCTGAAGTTGTCTATTTCTTTATCCCCAATCTGACGTAAATTTCCTGGAAGGCTCTCCAGGCATGGGGGAATCCATCCATATACTAATTCAAAAGGGGAGAAACCTAGTGTCCCAGTTGTGCAGTGAGCATGCAGGAGAGCAAGGGGTAACAGATCCAGCCATGGGAGGTTAGTCTCCTGACAAAACTTTGCTAAGGTTCTTTTGAGGATATGATTCATCTGCTCTACTTTCTCTGAACTTTGGGGGTGGTAGGCGGTGTGGAGTCTCCAGGTGATGTTGAGAGACTTGGTCAAGACATGTACAATGTCTGCTATAAGTGCAGGCCCATTGTCACTATAGATTGTTAATGGCAGGCCAAACCAAGGCACGATCTCCTGCAAGAGGACCTTAGCTACTTCCTGGCTCTGCTGCATCCTGGTTGGGAAGGATTTGACTCATGCAGAATATATGCATACTATTACTAGTAGATATCAAAACTCCCTGCTCAGCCGCATGTCTGTGAAGTCTATTTCTAGATCTTTGAAAGGGGTTATTCCCATCCTCTGGACACCTGGAGGGGGGCTGCAGTGCAGATCAAGCATTACTTTTAGCACATGTTAGGCATTGCTCACTGGTTGCTCAGCACAGTGCTGGTACCTGGCTGATGTAGTAGTGCTTTTTGAGGAGGGCCTCCAATGCAGTTTTTCCTCAATGGGTGAGTTGGTGGTATTCCTTGACTAGATGCCCTCCTATTGCTGTTGTAATGAAAGCATGCCCATCTGGCATCACCCACCATCTCTTTGCAGTCAGGATGGCTCCCTCAGCCATGCCCATTTTCTTTTTTCTTTCTTTTCTTTTTTTTTTTTCAGTGTAACTGGGTAGAGGGTGTCAGGGCCACGGTGAGGGAAGGGGCTCTGTCCATGTCTTTAATGGCTGTGGTCTTGGCTGCTTCATCTGTCAGATAATTTCCCCACACTGTGGGGTCATCTTCTTTCTGGTGTCCCTTATAGTGTAGTATTGCTACTTCTCTTGGACCAGATGGCTTCAAAGAGTTTTCTTTTCCTTGTTTCTGATACCTTTTCCTCAGTGTTTAGGAGAGGTAGGGGTAGAAGCTCTCCTCCATCCTTGTAGATGGGCTGCAAGTCAATATCCCTCTCCTGGCTTCTTACTGACAGGAATGGGGTGTTCCAGGCCAACTGGCAATAACTAGGATACCCACTTCTTTAAGTTTGCCCAGATGTTCTTGGATGCTAATCTTAGCCTCTTGTGGAAGGGGGTATTGCCCTGGCCTCTGGGATTGGGCTGCTGGGATCAGTTCAACAATGATAGGGGCCCGATTCTGGGCTAGTCCAGGTGGGATGTCTTCAGCCCATACTGAAGGGAAGGTGAGCCTGAACTCCAGCGGGCCATTCAGCTGGGCCTGGGCACAGAATAGCCTCCATTCTTCTTCCCTCAGCATGGAAATTGCTAGTACAAGAGACCCTGTCTCCTCTTGCTCTGGGTTCAATCAGTGGCTGATGTGCCCAGTGAGCTCAAAGGTTATGTGAGCCCCAAGCTTGGAGAGTATGTCTGGGCCTGGAGGGGGATAGGGCAACCAGGTAGATGAAGGAATTCATGTTGGACCTTGTGGCCCCTGAGTTTATACTGATGAGCCTGGCAAAAGGGCTGTTGTACTGCTCATGTCCCGGCGGCCCCAAGGATGATCGCAGTACTTTTGTTGAAGGGGGCTACTGGGGAGGTGACAACAGAGTGCTCCACTCCAGTATCAACCATAAAAGGGGCCAAAGGTTGGCCCCTTACTTTTATTTTGACTGTGGGCTCTTGGGGGCCAAGGAGGAGGGAGCCTAGTCCCCCTCAGTCTGAGTCTATTTCTGAAAGGTCTATGAGGTCCCCTTCTCAGTGTCCTTCCTTGTAATGGCTGGGCTTCTGAGTCTTTCCCAGGTTGGAACATTCATTCTTCTAATGCCCCTTTTCTTTACAGTAAGCACATTGATCCCTAGCCAAGGAGGTTCTGGATCTGCCTCCTTCTGGTGGTCAGGCCTCTCCCTCTTCATGTCGTCCTTTTCTTTCAGGGCAGCGGCAAGGAGGCTGACTTGCTTTTTCATTTTCTTTCAGCTTCCCTTTCAGCTGCAACCCTCCTTATTCATGTAGAACTTATTGGCAATCTCTGTTAATTGGGTATGTTCACACCCAGTGAAACCCTCTAGTTTTGAAGCGTTCTTCAAATATCTGGGGTGGTCTGAGCCACAAAGGAGGTATTACCATCTGTTGGTTTTCCTGTGCCTTGAGGTCAAATGGAGTGTATATTCGGTAGGCTTCACATAGTCTTTGTAGTAGTCCCAGGGAACTCCCCTGACTGTTGGGTGACTGAAGATATCTTAGTTATGTTCATTGTTGTTGTTTTTTTTTTAAGATTTTATTTGTTTATTTATTTGTCAGAGAGAAAGAGAGAGAGAGCACACACAAGCAGGCAGAGACAGAGAGAGAAGCAGACTCCCCGCCAAGCAGGAGCCCAATGTGGGGGCCTGATCCTAGGACCCTGGGATCATGACCTGAGCCGAAGGCAGCAGCCTAAACCACTGAGCCACCCATGGCATCCCTGTTGTTGGCTTTTTAACCTCTTGCCCAGATTGCCTGGAGGAGGGCCTCCTGTACCGGGGGGAGGTGGGCCTGGTCCCTCAGTTGTGGTGAAGTCCCATATCGGGCACTCTTTAGGTGTGGCCGTATTAGTCCAAGTAGTAGGTCGATGACCTCCTGCTGGGTGCATGCTCTTCTAGGTACTGCTGTGCTCCTTTCATTAGTTGTCCTCCTTTCCGCTGTGTGAAACAGGGTGCGGAACAACTGTTGCAGTCTTCCCAGGTTGGCTGATGAGTCCTGGAAGAGGGATTTTATGAGAGTCTAGCATAGTCTGTGGTTTCTCAGAGTAGGATGGGGTGGTTATGTTTCTAGTTGAGGAGGTCAGTGTGGAGAAGGCTGATAATGGACTGTCCCGTCTTCATCACGCCCCTCGTGATATCTCTCATACTGGCATTTGGAGGGCACTTGTGCCTGTCCTGGGTGCAGACTGGCTGCTGGTCCTGGAGAAAGTGGATCCTCTGGGCCTGGGGCACCGGGGAGACTGATGATGTAGAGTGCTGGAACTGGGGGAGCCAGGTGTAGATGGACTTGGGGTGCATATTGAGGGGGCAGGATTGGTTTATCCTTGGGATCTCTGGCTAGGATCTGTGGAGGCTGGGCCTTCTATTGGTCTTCTTTGGGCCACTTGGATGAGGCAATTAAGATCTGCCTATTGCAAGTGAAACACCGGGGGTAGGCTGGGAGGGTCTGGGAAATTCCTAGCCAGGAGTCAATATATGGAAACTGGTCAGGGTGTCCTGGTTCTCTTACAACTTGCCACATGCTACGAACTGTTGGGATATCCAATTTCCCTTCTGAAGGCCATCCGACATTAAAGGTGAGCCATAACTCACATAGGGCTTTCAATTTGCAGGGATGGATCTTAACTCCATAGTCTTCTGAAAACCCCTTCTTGAAATTTTTGATCATGGTCTTGAGGACCATAAGTTTAGTCTGACCTGATCCCATAGTGATGCTCCCATGTTCAGTGGTGCAAAGACAAAGGGTGGGCATCCTTCCAAAGGAGAGACCAATCAGATGTCCACCTATCTGCCCTCCTGGAGGAGACTTGAGTGTCTCTTAGCCATAGCAAGTCCATATAGACCCCAGACTGGTGCACTGAAGGCTTGCCATAGACTCTATGAGGTCACCATGGAAACAGGCTGGGATCCACTCAGACTTCATAGTCTCAAGACCATGGAGTCACAAACACAAACAGGCCGTTCACTTATTCATGCATTCACACTGAAGTTATTACAGTTCCTCCCCCGCCCCCCCCCGCCACCCACCCAGGAGGCCCTGGCCTATGGAATTCCTTTTGAATTCCTTCCTGTCCCCTGTCCCCTCCCCCCCCCCCCCCCCCCCCCCCCCCGGTTTGGGGGTTCCTAACCTGAGGGACCTACCCCCACCCAGGAGTCTCTACCTGTGAGACCTCTAGGAGGTCTCTAGGAGGTAACCAGTCTCCCCTTCCACTCTGATAAGTGGGCCTATCTGTGTCCTGGGGCTGCAGGCCTTACTGGAATCTGAGATCAGGACCAGGTCCTCACCTGCCAAGTCTCCTTGAGTTCAGCGGTAACAGCAGAGCAGGGCTGGTCTGAGGCGACCATGCAGGAGACTGCCAAAGATTAGGCAGGGCACTTCTTCTCTGTTAGAACCCCTTGTTCCATCACTGCCCTGCCATTGCCCCCAAACCGGTGGCAGCAATGGGTCAGCATGATTGGGTTTCCTGGTCAGGGAACCAAATGTTGTGGAACCTGGACTGGATCACCTGATGGAAGAACCAAACAGCACTCAGAGACCTTGAAGGATAGGAGGCTTATTTAACACCAGCGGGCTCAGAGGAGAGTGTTCTCCCAAGGTCTGAGACCTGAGCACAAACAAAGCGGGTAGTTTATACACTTTCATTTCCTTATCTGTGGCCCTCTTGTGCCTGGTGCAGGCAAGGCAGGAGGGAAAACCTGGAACGGACCTCAAGCTGGGACTGGGATTCCCGTGCTGGATTGGTCGGCCACCTTAGAACACAGATTTCCCTTCTCAGATGGATATTTGGGCTCTTTCCGTAATTTGTCTATTGTTGATAATGCTGCTATAAACATCCGGTGTATCCTTTCGAATTAGTATTTTTGTATTCTTTGTGTAAATGCCTAGTAGTATAATTACTGGATTGTAGGGTAGTTCTATTTTTAACTTTCTGAGGAACCTCGATATTATCTCCCAGAGTGGCTACTTCCTTTCAAGTGCATATGCAACATTCTCCAGAATAGATCACATGCTAGGTCACAAATCAGGCCTCAACATGTACAAAATGATTGAGATCATACCATGCATATTTTCTGACCACAACACTATGAAATTTGAAGTCACCCAGGAGAAAAAAATCAGAAAGAAAACAAATACATGTAGGTTAAACAATATGTTTCTAAACAATGAATGGGTCAACCAGGAAATCAAAGAAGAAGCAAAAAATATGTAGAAACAGATGAAAATGAAAACACAATGGTCCAAAACCTCTGGATGCAACAAAAACGATCCTAAGAGGGAAGTACATAGCAATACAGACCTAGCTCTAGAAGCAAGAAAAATCTCAAATATACAACCTAACCTTATGCCTAAAGGAGCTAGAAAAAGAACAAACAAAACCTAAAGCCAGCACAAGAAGGGAAGTAATGAAGATCAGAGCAGAGATAAATGATGCAGAAACTAAAAAACAATAGAACAGATCAATGAAACCAGGAGGTTGTTCTTTGAAAAAATCAATAACATTGACAAACCCCTAGCTAGACTTATCAAAAAGAAAAGAGAAAGGACCCAAAAATTAAAATCATAAAAAAAGAGGAGAAATAACAACCAACACCACAGAAATATAAATAAAATATTATGAAAAATTGATATGCCAACAAATTGGATAATCTGGAAGAAATGGATAAATTCCCAGACATATACAACCTACCCATGCTGAAACAGGTTGAAATAGAAAACTTGAACAGACCAATAAGCAGCAAAGAAACTGAAATGGAATCAATAATAATAAAAAAAAATCTCCCTACAAACAAAAATCCAGGTCCAGATAACTTGATAGGTGAATTCTACCAAACACTTAAAGAAGAGTTAATACCAATTCTTCCCAAGTTATTCCAAAAAACAGAAATGGAAGGAAAACTTCCAAACTCATTCTATGAGATCAGCAATACCCTGATTCCAAAACCAGACAAAGACTTCACCAAAAAAGAGAACTACAGGCCAATATGCCTGATGAACATGGGTGCAAAAATTCTCAACAAAATACTAGCAAATTGAATCCAACATTTCCTGAAAAGAATCATTCAACCACGATCAAGTGGTATTTATTCCTGGGCTGCAAGAGTGGTTGAATATTCATAAATCAATCAATGTGATACACCACATTAATAAAAGGTAGGATAAGAACCATATGATCTTCTCAATAGGTGCAGAAGAAACTTTTGAGAAAGTACAACATCCTTTCGTGATAAAAACAAATCCTCAACAAAGTAGGGTGAGAGGGAACTTATGGCAACATAATAAGGGCCATATATGAAAAACCTATGGCTAACATCATCCTCAATGGGGAAAAACTGAGAGCTCTTCCTCTGTGGTCAGGAACAAGACAAGGATGTCCTCTCTCACCATTGTTATTTAACACAGTACTGGAAGACTTAGCCACAGCAATCAGATAATAAAAAGAAATAAAATGCATTCAGATTGGCAAAGAAGAAGTCAAACTTCCACCATCTGCAGATGACATGATACTCTATACAGAAAACCTGAAAGACTCCACCAAAAAATTTCTGGAACTGATACATGAATTCAGTAAGGTCACAGGATACAAATCAACATACAGAGATCAGTTGCATCTCTATTCACCAATAATGAAGCAGCAGAAAAAGAAATCAAGGAATCAATCCCATTTATAATTGTAGTCATGATTTTTTATCCACTGTGTATACCTCTCCATCTTACATTTGGTCTGGGGACCTGTGACAACTGCCCAGGAGAGCCTAGTTTATATCTACTTTTGTAAGTCAAAGGTCCTCTTATCATCCATAAAACATTTTTTTTTCTCTCCAGGGAGTGAGGGGGAAGCAATGAAAGTTAAAATTTTAGGACAGCTATTTCCTGTCCTTAAGAAAGTCACATTAATCTCTCTGAACATCTTTTGAAAAATAAATTCCGTTTTATTGTTACAAATGAAACATTGAATACTTGCAACATTACTTGAGCCATCTTTGTTTCAAAAATTGTGCAAAAACATCCTGGCAGTTCCTCAAAAGGTTAAACATAGTTATTATATGACCTAGCAATTCCACCTCTAAGCATGTACCCAAGAGAAATAAAAATACGCAACTTGTATAGAAATTTCATAGCAGCATTATTCATAATAGCCTAAGGTGAATGGCACCCAAATGTATATCAACTGATGGATGGATAAACAAAATAAGGTATAGCCATACAATGGAATATTATTCATTCATATGAAGTACTAATGCATGCTATAACATGAATGAACCATGAAAACATGCTAAGTGAAAGAAGGCAGTCATAAAACACCATATGTTGTACAATTCCACTTACATGAAATGTCCAGAATAGGCAAATACATAGAGACAGAAAGTAGAGGTTGTATGGGAGCTGGGAATTCTCTACAAGGGGAATGGGAGTGATTGCTAAAGAGGTGGGGTTCTTTTGGGTGACGAAAATGTTCTGAGATTAGATAGTGACACCACTGAATTGTATACTTTAAATGGGCAACTTTATGTTATTAAATTATATCTCAATAAAAATTTTTAAAAGTATGTTTAATAATGCAACTAAAGAATGGAGAGAAGCCTGCTTATGAAACATAGCTCAAGTGGGTAATGGGGTTATCATTGGACGTCATTTCTGCCCCTCTTTACTGCCCTGAGGGAGGTTTTATGTGGGGATGGAGCTACCTTGGCCTTTGAAGCAGGTATCTGGTTGAGAGGGAAATCTCTTCTCAACACCATCTTCTCCAAAAAGGTGGGGATCAAACTTTGCCTGGACATCTCGCAGGTAGAAGGCTGAGATTATTTAAGGAGAAGGCTGAAGACAGTGTGCTAATATCAGAATGCTGTCTGTCATGGTTTTTCACAGAGCAGCAGTTCTCAATCTTGGCAGCACAGTGGAATCACCCAGGGAGTTTGAACAATACCCATAGCTGGGTCCCACCTCGAGAGGTTCTGACATACGTGGTCTGAGATCAGGCATGGGGTTTGGAATTCTCAAAGCTTCCCTAGTGATTCTAATGTGCTCACAAGGTTGAGAGGTGCTGCCACAGAGAAAAAGGAGTAGCAGAGTATCTGCCTCGTTTATTGGTCCCTTGGTGCTCTGAAATTTCCATTTACTGCTGCTAATTTTTAAAAGCTTAACATCAGGCCTAGCCCAGACAAGTGATTTTGGCAAAGGCTTAGAACAGCCAAGCTATTCTTAGTGATGTATTTAGATTACTATTTGCATTACTACTTTTAAGCTTCCAAGAACTATATCTCAATGATTGATGAGTTTGATGACTTGGGGATCTTGAACAACACAGCCGAGACCATCAAAGCTATTAAAGTTTAACAAAAGTAAACAATCACATGGAAATAACTCAAAAACACCAGGGCTGAAATAAACTATGGCTGGTTAATTATACTTTAGGCAAAATAAGTTGTTCTTTCATAATTTCAAAGCTATCTTTAAGACTGTAATGATTTTTAAGACTATAACCAGCTTTCTGAGAAAGTAACAGTTAATCCTTTATTTCAAAATTCTGAATAATACTGCTTATTGTTTTTTCCTCAGAAACCTCCAAAGTACTTCAGAATCACAGGGCAAATGCTTCTGAAGTCATGACTTCAGAAGCTGTTAGTGGTTCATGGCTTCCATCAGTAGTAAATTATGTGCTTCATATTGACAGATGCCATCATACTGGCATAATTATAGCCTCTTTAAACACTTTTAACTGTTTTTTTTTAAAGATTTTATTTATTTATTTGACAGAGAGAGATCACAAGTAGACGGAGAGGCAGGCAGAGAGAGAGAGAGAGGGAAGCAGGCTTCCCGCCGAGCAGAGAGCCCGACGCGGGACTCGATCCCAGGACCCTGATATCATGACCTGAGCCGAAGGCAGCGGCTCAATCCACTGAGCCACCCAGGCGCCCTGTTTTTTTTTTTTTTTTTTTTTAGTATTTATTACCACATTGCTAAATACCAGCTTATGGGGCTACTTCTAGGTTTTTCAAAATTAAACATTAGCTACTATTTTCAAAATGAAATGGAAGATTTATTATTTTTTTATATTCCCATTGTCCTTACCTACTTCTTCTCATCTCATTTTCCACATATAATTACAATTTGTAGCTAGCTCAATGTTTATAGTTTTTTTTGTTTAGGGACTATATAACTATTGTTTACTATTGAGCCACACAGGACATTGTGATTATATCTCCCCTTTTGTGTACTTCTTGTTTATTCAACTTATGAATATATAATTGCCTTGGTGTTTTGTTTGTTTAATATTTTTATACCTATCATTAATTCATCCTTAGAATCTTTTCAGAGTGGTAAAGCTCATCCCAATGACTGTAGACACATAGTAGCTTATCAATTCAACTATTTTCTTTAAAGTCCTCCTTCCTGGAGGATTTTAAAGACCTAAAGTCCTCCCTCTGTCCTCTTCTAGTCTGAATGGTGGCTTTCCAGGTGGTTTATACAACTGTAAACTGTAATTTCACCATAATTTAAGGAATTCCCTTTGTCCCTTGTAACATGGATCCTATATTTTCTCTATCTTGGTTTACACTCTTACTTTGTGAATCACATCCTCCATTGGAAGATAAATTATTTAAGACCTGGCATTTCTAATTGTATAGTTATTCTACCCTCATACTTAGGTAATTTGGTTACAGAATTCTGTGTTGTAATCCATTTTCTCTTACATTTTGGAAATCATTGCTCCAAGTTCTTCTGGATTCCAATTTTTTTTTTTTGAGAAGCTTTATAATGTTTTGTTTATTTCAGTTGTAGTGATGTGTCTTGATATGGTTCCTTGTAATGTTTTTTTGCCAACCACTGAGTAAACCCTTGCAATCTGTCCAGATTGGATGACTTTTGTCTTATTTCTTTGAGAAAGTTCTCACTTCTATTGCTCTGTTTTTTCTTCCTGGAATTTCTGTTTGCTGGATGTTACGCTTCCTGGAATAATCAAACTCATTATTTTCATATCCTTTTTTTCTCTTGTTTCCAATATCTTTTTTTTTTTTTTGCCACTCTCCAGGAGGATTCCTCTATTTCCATTTCCAACCTATTAAACTCAAAAGAATGGCTATCATACTTTTATACCCCAGAGCTAATTCCTTTAATGTACTTTTGAGGAATCTGTTCTGTGTGTCAGATATGATGTTTTCTGTTATCTCTTTGAAGATTCTTACAGATTTTTTCCTATTCTCTGTATAGTCTGTTTACTCTGGCTTCCTTTAAAAACTCTCTTTCACGATAAATACTTCCTGAAATGCTTGTTTATAAGGCAAGTAACAAGAAACTACTGAAAGCATTGTGAAGCGGTGTGTGTGTGTGTGTGTGTGTGTGTGTGTGTAAGTCAGATCACCAGAGGCAATCAGGCGAAAACCTGGATATTTGATTGGGGCTTCAGCAAATGTTAGGATCTGTAGGTTTTTTTCCTCTTAACTCAGTCAAGTTTCCCAGAATGTAATCCCCCAATCTCTTGCCTAACATGTGGTTATGGGGTGCATTGTGTCCTCCCTCAGGAGGTGGAGTCCTCACCTCCAGAAACTTGGAATGTGGCCTTATTTGGAAATAGGGTCATTGCAGATGTAATTAGTTAAGATGAGTCATATTGGAGTAGGGTGAACCCTTCATCCAATATGATGGTGTCCTTAGTAAGAAAAGACAGGGCGACACACACAGAGAAGATGGTCATGTGAGAATAGAGGCAGAGATTGGAGTAATTCCTTTACACACCAAGGAATCTCTTGGGTTCCAGAAGCTGGAAGAGGCAACACAGAATCTTAGAGGCTTCAGAGAGAGCATGGCCCTGACAACACCCTGATTTTGGACTTCTAACCTCCTGAACTGTGGGGCAATAAATGTCTGTTGTTTAAAGCCACCCAATTTATAGTACTTTGGTATGACATCTCTAGGAAACCAATACAGCTGCACAAGCTGGTTTTTACTATTCTAGGAATCAGCAAGGAGAGAATATTAGTGATTTCCCCCATTCAGTATCTAGACTTTTATGTATTCCCCTTCTTTGCATTATTGCCGTCCATACCCTGCCTTAGCTCTGCCTTAGATCCTCTTTGGTTAAAATTTCTCCAGTGTGTAAACCTTCAATAGTAAACTGCAGTAGAGGAAGGATGACCTTCCAGTGTTACAGGCTGGGGGAAGTGACTTCTTATTCTGAATTGGTGTTTTCACTGCTCTTATACATATTATCAACCAATCCTCCCACCCTCTTACCCTACTAATGACTTACTTGGTCTTTTTGAGTTCAAGTCTTTTCTGGGGTTTGTCCTTTAAATTCATGTTCTCATCTGTTTCCCATTGCAATAGAAAAGTAATAAGTTCCCAGCTTTTTCAATGATTTTAAGTCAGTTTTCACTCCTTTGCTTTTTATGTTGCCAATATTTAATTTTTTATTCTTACAGATTTATATATATTTTTTTGCTGCCAGTAATTAATTTGCTGCCAGTAGATTTTATTTATATGTGTGTTTAAAATGCATCTTTTTGAATGAGATTCTTGGGATTTTATTCAGTTTGGCATGGTGATTAGCATAAGAGCAATGAGAATTACGTTTTACAAGCATCACATTATTACTCTATCATTGTGAAAAGGCTTTGCATTGATTGTACATAGAGAAAAAATACCATTAGAATTAAGGCAATAACTACATGTGCAAACCAAGCACATTACCCTGATATAGTTCTTAATAAAAATGTCTTTTGGTTAGATGATGGTCGATATTGTTGCATGCAGGTCAATCACTGTGAAGGAAATTTTTTTGAAGGACAAGGTACATATAACTTTATTCATTTGAAAAATCCCTCCTACTGTCCTTCAATGGCCGGAAGAAGCCATCAGTAATCTCCACTCATGTCACTTGCAATCACTGTGCGCAGGGTCTTCTGGCACATCTGATTGAACATCTGTGTTGTTTGTATAAGATCAATCTCACTTTGAGTGACCACGGTCGTGACAAAGTGGAGTCTTCTGTGCCCACAGCTTTCACAGAAGAGAAGAGCAAAGAAAGTAGGGTGGTTCAGGGCACACTGCAAGATGGTCTGCAAACCATTCCAACATTTCCAGAAAACTCACAGTCAGCGTGGTTTAACAAATCTCAGTTAGCCATCCTGGGGTAAATCTC
Organism: Lutra lutra; assembly: GCF_902655055.1. Taxonomy (NCBI): domain Eukaryota; kingdom Metazoa; phylum Chordata; class Mammalia; order Carnivora; family Mustelidae; genus Lutra; species Lutra lutra. The sequence goes on from NC_062278.1 coordinate 160,364,570, forward strand.
TGTGGTAGCAATGTTGAGCACCTTCCTAAGCCAACTGTAATTCACCATCTGATTTTCATTACACTATCCCTGGCACATGGATACAAGTAAATGTTCACTTTAATATATCTGACCTAATGTCCCTTTCAAGGTCTTGTACAAATTCTGACAGATAATATCTGTCAACTTCTCAGATTTCCTGATTTTTTCTTGTTCACAAAATTTCAATACACATTTTTGAGTTTTTCTGGAATTAAAAAAGAAAAGTCATTTGGGCGCCTGAGTGGCTCAGTCATTAAGTGTCTGCCTGCAGCACAAGCCATAATCCTGGAGTCCTGGGGTCGAGCCCCGAGCCCCGTGTTGGGCTCCCTGCTCTGCAGGAAACCTGTTTCTCCCACTACCACTCCCCCTGCTTGTGTTCCCTCTCTCACTTTCTCTCTGTCAAAGAGATAGATAGATAGATGATAGATAGATAGATAATCTTTAAAAGAAATCATCTATGGTTATTTTGGTTGGATTCAGAAAGGACCAATGAGCCGGGCGCGGTGGCGCGCGCCTGTAGGCCCAGCTACTCGGGAGGCTGAGGCAGGAGGATCGCTTGAGCCCAGGAGTTCTGGGCTGTAGTGCGCTATGCCGATCAGGTGTCCGCACTAAGTTCGGCATCAATATGGTGACCTCCCTGGAGCGGGGGACCACCTAAGGAGGGGTGAACCGGCCCAGGTCGGAAACAGAGCAGGTCAAAACTCCCGTGCTGATCAGAAAGGACCAAAGAAATGTGTGCCCAGACAGGCATGTCCAGCTGGAAATCAAATCATATAAGTTTTTAGAGGATCTGGTTGCTAGTTAAGTAAGAAGAGAAGAGAATTTGTTCAATTTGATAAAGGGGATCTATAAAAAAGCTTCAGTTAATATAATACTTAATGGCAGAAGATTGAATGTTTTCTCCCTAAGATTCCCCACTATTATCGCTTCCATGTAGCATTGCCAGTGCAATCAGGCAAGGAAAGAAATTAAAAGGCACACAAATTAGAAAAGAAGAAGTTGATAGTCTTTACTTATAGATGATATAATTGTCTATATGGAAAATCCAACGAAGGTTCTAAAAACCTTCTAGAATTATATGCTAGCTTAGCAAGCTTACAGTATGCAAGATGAATCTGTAAAAATAAATATTTTGTCCAAATACAAGCAAAGGGCACTATAACTTGAAATTTTAGAAAAATGATATAAATTACAATAACGTAAAAAATGAGACAATTAGGGTAAATCTAACAGAGGATGTGAAAGAGTTGAACACTGAAAATTATAGAATATTTCTGAGAGAAACTTTGAAAGTCAAATATATGAAACAATATACCATGTTCATGGGTTGGAAGACTTGATATTGTTTAGATGTCAATATTCCCCAGTTGAGCTATAGATTCAATGCAATTCCAATCAAAATCCCAGTAGGCTTTTTGTGTAGAAATTGATATGGTGATTCCAGAATTCAAATGAAAATGCAAAGATCCTACGATAACTAAAATTTTGAGAAAGAAGAGCAAAGTTGGGAGACTAACACTACCTAATTTCAAGATTGAAGAGCTACATAAACTAAGATAGTGGTTGCCTGGGTGGCTCAGTTGGTCAAATGTTTGACTCTTGATTTTGGCTATGGTCATGATCTCAGGGTGGTGAGACTGAGCCCCACACTGGGTGTGGAGTCTGCTTGAGATCCCTCTCTCTGCTCCACCCCCTACTCCCTTGCCAAAAAGAAAAAAGAAAAAGAAAAGAGAAACCAAGATAGTGTGGTATTCACAGAGAGAGACAAACAGCAATGGAACAGAACAAGAGAGAAGAAAAATAAAACCACCCACATGTGAATGACTGATTTTCCCCAAATGTGAAAGGCAATTCTGTACAGAAAGGATAGACTTCTCAACAAATGTTTCTCCAAGAATAATTGGGCATTCATATGCAAAAACAAACAACAATTTTCAAATCAATGACTTTCACCATATACAAAAATAAACTCAGAGTGGATCATAGGCCTAAATGTAAAGTGTAAAATTACAAAACCTCTAAAAGAAAACATAGGATAATAATCTTTGTGACTTTGGGTCAGGAAAAGATTTCTTAGATATAAAGCCAAGAGGACAATCCATAAAAGAAGAAATCAATAAATTGGATGTCAATAAAATTTAAAATGAATGCCCTTCAAAAGGTAATGTTAAAGGAATGAAAAGCCATGCCACAGACTCAGAGAAGCTATTTGCAGAGTTTAGATAGATTTGCAGAATTTAGATAGATTGTACTTAATATATATTAATTGCTCCCAAAAATCAAAATTAAGGGAACAAACAACACTTAAAATATGGGCAACACTTCACCAAAGAAGATATAAGGGTAAAAAGGTGCTCTACATCACTAGTCATTAGAGAAATGCAAGTAAAATCAGACCAGTATAGCACTGCATACCTATTACAATGAATAACATTTAAAAGACTGGTTATACCAACCATTAGCAAGGGTGTGGAGAAACTGGGCCTTTCCCACACTGCTGGTGGAAACATGAAATAGATAACTGCTTAGGAAACCAATTTGTCCGTTTCTTTAAAAGTTAAACATGCGGGGCGCCTGGGTGGCTCAGTAGGTTAAAGCCTCTGCCTTCAGCTCAGGTCATGATCCCAGAGTCCTGGGATCGAGCCCCTCATCGGGCTCTCTGCTCAGCAGGGAGCCTGCTTCCTCCTCTCTCTCTGCCTGCTTCTCTGTGATCTCCGTCTGTCAAATAAATAAATAAAATCTCTAAAAAAAAAAAAAGTTAAACATGAACTTTTCATAAGATCCTGCTGTTCCTGTGCTGGGTATCTACCCATGGGAAATGAAAGCGTCTGTCCCTACAAAGACTTCAGCGCAAATGTACACAGAAATTTTATGTAATAGCTAAAAACTGAAAATAACAAAATGTCAAACAACAAGTAATGAACAGAATATAGTATATCCATACAGGGAAATGATGCTCTGCAATAAAAAGAATGAACTATTGGTACATTCTTTTTTTTTTTTTTAATTTTATTTATTTGACAGAGAGAGATCACAAGTAGACAGAGAGGCAGGCAGAGAGAGAGAGAGAGGGAAGCAGGCACCCCGCTGAGCAGAGAGCCCGACGCGGGACTCGATCCCAGGACCCTGAGATCATGACCCGAGCCGAAGGCAGCGGCTCAATCCACTGAGCCACCCAGGTGCCCCCCCCCCCTTTTTTTTTTAATTTTATTTATCTATTGGTACATTCTACAACATGATAAATCTCACAATAATTATGCTGACTGAAGGCAGTCAGACATAAAAGATGCATACTGTGTGATTTAATATTCATAAGATTATTTTAAATATTTTATACATTGTCTATAAATATTCATATGTAAATATTTATATTTATAAAATTCTAGGAAATGCAAACTAATGTGTAGTGACCAGAAAGCAGATCAGTGGTTACCTGGGAATGGGTAGGGAGAGGTAGGAAGGAGAGATGACAAAGAGACACAAGAAACTTTCAGGGATGATGGATATGCTCATTATCGTGATCATGTGATGGCAGGAGTGTGTGAAAACATACACACACATACACACACAACTGTATACTTCAAATACGTACAGTTTATGGAATGTCAAGTACACCTCAATAAAACTGTTGAAAATTCAACTCTAATTCAGTGAAGTTTTAGGACGGAACACAGAAATAGACATGATTTATCCACCATGTTGAGCTGAAAGTATGATCACGTAACTTTTAAAAGAATCCTGTACTCTTTTCAAAAAGCGCTCTTAAAAACTTTTTGGTTTTGGCTCTGGTAATGATCTCATGGTCATGGGATTGGGCCCCCCGAGGGGTGTGGGCAAAATCTGTGCTCAGCATGGAGTCTGCTTAGGGTTCTCTCTCTCCCTCTTCCTCTGCCCCTCCCCTTGTTCATGCTCTAAATAAAGAAATAAAATCTTAAAAAAAAAACCAACCTGCAAAAATGTTTTGCTTCCTATATGCCTATCACTCATTAATACTTCCATGCATCTATGCTTCATCTTGTTCCCAACCCAACCAAGTTCTGGGTTGGGTACTAGGGATGGGCTGCGATGCAATAAATTACCACAGGTGGATGGAATGTTACTGCCTGAGGATTAATTCCTTAGTTAAATCAGGTAGAGATCTGTCCATGAAGCAAGAGGACAGATTAAACAATCTTTCAAGTTCTTTTCAATAAATTCATGAAGTAGTCATATTGTAAGTGGTTAATCATAAAAATGAATGAGGTGGGGCGCCTGGGTGGCTAAGTCAGTTAGGCGTCTGCCTTCAGCTCAGGTCATGATCCCAGGGTCCTAGGATTGAGCCCCGAATCGGGCTCCTTGTTCAGTGGGGAGCCTGCTTCTCCCTCTCCCTCTCCCTCTGCCTGCCTGTCACTCCCCTTGCTTGTGCTCTGTCTCTCACTCTCTCTCTCTCTGTGTCAAATAAATTTTAAAAAGATGAAGGAGGCAAGTAAATTAGATAACTGGTCTTGGCATTTGCAGTTTAATAAACCCCCTCCCTTCTCACCCCTTAGTCCAGCCCTTACCCAAGGCTAATAATATCCAAAAAAAAAAAAAAAAAGACCTTGACTCTCCAGGTTCTTGGGGTGGGTGGAGTGAGCATGGCTGAAGCACACATGTAAGGTCTGCCCAGGACACAGGACATGTATGGACACGCCGGGGGCACACCTACACCATGATGGGTGGATCTAGATTGGAATTCTTTTCCTCAGGACTGCTTTAATCACGCATCACTTCTTCTTCTTCTTCTTCTTTTTTTTTTTTTATAAAAGGAATCTCTGGTTTTACCAGTTGTATGTTACTCACAACCACAGTGGGCAAGCAGTGTTTTTAATCTAAAATGTTTTTGTTCTCACAGTGACTGGGGAGTCCCAAAATGATCAGGAGTTTTTCCTGAATGTAATTCAGAAACAGAAAGTCCCTGATCTCAAAAATCTTTAAAATAGAAACCAGAAGGCTCCAGTCTGGAAGAGCACTTTGCAAATGAGGTAAAGCAATTTACTAAATTGTTAAACAAATCAGGAAGGAAAAAGGAAGAAAATTGGGGAAAATGAGACCCTTGAGTGTAGTGTCTATATTTTATTACCTCTGTATTCATGTCGCCAAGCACAGTAAGTAGACATCTGTTGGACATCTATCATTTTGGGTGTGATTTGCATTCCTTTCCTCTTACTCTGATACCAGGCCTCTTCTTTCCTGTGGGGGAGTCATTTTGTGTGGATCTGGTGAGACTCTCAATGTTCACTCACCCATGAGCCTGGCCATTCATTTCCCTGGGAACGGTGATTGGTTCAGAAATAGGCCTATGAATAAGCTGGGCCAATACTAGTTTTCCCCAAGGCTTTTCTTATTTGTTTGTTGGGCAGACTTTTTTTTTTCTTTTTTAAAGATTGTATTTATTTATTTGGCAGAGATCCCAAGTAGGCAGAGAAGCAGGCAGAGAGAGAGGAGGAAACAGGCTCCCTGTGGAACAGAGAGCCTGATGCGGGGCTCGATCCCAGGACTCTGGGATCACGACCTGAGCCAAAGGCAGAGGCTTTAACCCACTGAGCCACCCATGCGTCCCTTGGCAGAATTTTCTGAGATATATACCAAGCTTCGGATTGTAGGAAAAAGAAAATGTGAGGCTGTGAAGACTGTTTGAGCCCCCCAAATCCAGATGTGACCTAAAGTAGCCGTGAGCTTTTTCTGTTTGAGCTAACTTGAGTTGGGTTTCTGTCACTTGCAACCAAAAGAATTCCAACTAGTGCAACCATAATGATTTAATGATACCCTTTAAAATATGATTTTTAAAATAAATATGAAGGTTGATTGTCTTCCAACTCAAACGAAAACAGAATATAAGTAAATAAAATCTAACCACATCTTGGGAGAGTAGGGTTTGCAAGTAGAAACAACTTTTAAATAGTAAAATCTTCTAGATAATGGACAGAATAGTGAGGGAATCTATTAAATTTCTTTTTTCTTAAGAATTTGAAACAATGGTCTCTCATCAAAAGTGTTGTAGCTACCTAGACCTGAAGGATATATAGCATCTGAAGATCTTTGAGAATGCAACTACAGCTTCTGTGTCTAAGTTGCACTAAACTAAAAAGTATGATGAAACCGCATTTCCTGTAGTAGCCTCATTTCAAGGACTTTGAGCCCCTGTCTGCCCGAGTTTTCTAGTCTCTGCTCCCAGATGTCCTATATTTTCTCAGAGTTCCCCAGGTATTCTCTCATGCCAGGGACAAAATTACTCTCAGTCTTCCACTCTTGTCTTCTCATCAGTTTGCTTGGCTGTCTGGCTTCTCCAAGAGGAGTCCATGGTCAGGGAGCAGTGCTGTTTCCTGAATCTCCTCTTGCTCCCTTGGGCTGCCAGAGCTTTGTACTTGAAGGAAGGGGAAACGGCTTTCCCGGGGAGTGCATACCATCTGCTGTGAGCTGGGTCTCCAGGGAGCATGAAAGCCTCATCTGGTGGGTCATGAAAATAAGTTGAACCATGAGTTCCAACATGGTATCTCTCTGCCTCTCTCCCTCACGCGTGCGTGCGCGCGCACACACACACACTTCCACATACACAGCTCTTTTGGCATAGAACACAACTCTTTCTCTAAAGTCCATAGTCGGTCTGCTTATAGCAGGGACAAACTTGACCTTTGTCATACTGAGCAGTGTAATAATGTGGAACCTCTCACTTTCCCATTTCAGAAGAAGCTCTTCGGTTTATTTCCTTTAATGGGACTAGTATAATTTATCACCTTTTTTCTTTATAGTGTTATATCTTCTTTAAATTTTTACACTTTTGTTTTGGTATTGCTATTTTATGAGAGAATTATGGAAACCTTATCTCCCTTTTCCCTTTACCCATTTCCTAATTCTCTAAACTGTTTCTTCTACATATATCGAGAATCATATCAGACAATGTTAATAATTTTTGTTTCAACAAACATAATTTAGAAAACTCAAGAAGAGGAGTCTTGTATTTATCCATATTTTTATTCTCCATTTTTCTTTCTTCTTGATGTTCCAAGATTCCTTCTTTTACAATTTTCTTTCTGTTTGAAATCTTTTAGCCATTCTTTTAGGGGTGGTCTGCTGGTGACAAGTTCTTTTAGTTCTTCTTTATAGGAGAGTGTCTGGATTTCCCCTTCATTCCTGAAAATTATTTTCACTGGATATATAATTCTGAGTTAACAGTTCTTTTATTTAAATGCTTCAGAAATGCTGTGCCACTTTCTTTGGACTCAGTGATTTCTGGTGAGAAATCTGCTCTCATTCAAATTATTTTTACTGTATGAGTAAAGCATCATTTCTCTCTTGCTTTCAAGATTTTTCCTCTTTCATATTCAGAAGTTTGATTATGGGGGCACCTGGGTGGCTCACTTTGTTAAGCCTCTGACTTTTGATCCCAGCTCAGGTGGTGATCTCAGGGTCATGAGTTCAAGCCCCACATTGGGCTTCATATGGAGTATCCACTTAAAAAAACATTTTTTTTTTATTATGATGTGTCCTGGCATGAATTTCTTTGGGCAGATCCTGCTTAGGGTTCAATAGCTTCTTGAATCCATAGGTTTATATAACATTCCAGATTCCAGTCATTACTTTGTCAAACAATTTTTCAGCTTCATACTGTCTCCTACCTGATGACACAAATGAAAGCCTTTTGTTACTGCCCCACAGGTTCCTGAGGTTCTGTTCATTTTTTTCCCAACAGTCTCTTTTCTTTCTGTCATTTATACAATTTAATTGATTTAACTTTAAACACATGGATTTATTCTTACCTCCTCTTCAATCAGCTATTGAGCCTATCAGTGAGTTTTTGTATTTTATTGTATGTTTCATTTCTAAATCTTTTATTTGGCTCCTCTTTATAGTTTCTATTTCTTTGCTGAAAGTTTACTTTGTCATTTGTTTCCAGCATGTTCACAAAGTCTCATTGAAGCATTTTTTATGATGCCTGCTTTAGAATCCTTGTCAAGTCATTTCAGTGTCTGTTGTCATCTGGTCTTGCCATCTGTTGATTGTCTCTTCTCATTCTAGCTGAGATTTTTCTTGATTCTTGGGGAAAGGATTGATGTTTTAAATTAGTTTCAGACATTTTGGTTATTGTGCTATGAGAGTCTGGATCTTATTTAAATCTTCAGTTTTAGTAGGTTTCTTCTGACACCATCTCCTGGGGAAAGAATGATGCTGCCTTGTTACTGTCAGGTGCGGTGGAAGCTCTTCCCGTGGTCTCTTCTGAGACGTCAGAGGATGGAGGGGATTGTTACTGACTGATTAGGATGAAAAGTCCTGACTCATCACTTAGCCTTCTTTGATACCACCCCAGTTGGGGCAGAGGTGGGGAACAGGAGTGCCTCATCCCATTTGGGTGAGAGCAAAGTCTAGGCCTCCCACTCAGCCTCCGTTGATAGGGCTCTGGGTGGAGCCTCAGTTTTTCCTGTGGCCTTTGCTGCAGTGGGACAATTATTGTCTACAAGTTTTCAGTCTTGCTAGACTTAGCCATCCTTTGGCTGGAAAGGTCTACATCTGGTTTTTGGTCTATACCTGTTGACATTCTGTGTTAGCCTCTCCAGCATCTAGCTGAGAATAAGAAAATTCAGGGAACTCAATGCATGTCATTCCTTGGGTCCTGAGGTCCCTAGCCATTTTGTTATCTTTGCTTCACCTTTCAGGGTCTTCTTGATTTCTTTTATATATAATGTCCAAGGTTTCAAGTTGTACTGAGTGGAAGGAATAAGAAGTGTGTCTATTCCATCTCATTGGCAACCAGAAGTCTCTTTAGTATCCTTTCCATACTTAAAAGACTCAGTTGGGGGTCATATTGTTTGTATTAAATCCCAATTGTGCCATCTTGGATCATTCTTTAAGTCTGTTTTTCTCATCTGTGAAATGGAGATTAAATTAGCACTTGCCTCATGGGACTGTAGTGAGAATGAAATAAACACACATGCGTACACACACACACACACACACACACACAATACCAGTGGTTGGCATATAGTAAGTGCTCAAGCAAGCACTGAACTATTATTATTTATAATAGCATTAGATAGATATCTACTGGATAGACTGTGCCAACTCATGGGTTAGCAGGTTGTAGTTTCTCCTTTCAAGGTTTTGTGCTAGCTATTATATGCCAAAAGAGTCTCAAGTCCACACTTAAGGCTTCAATCCTTGGGACCAACAACACATCCTTTTCTCCAGTCGCCATTTCCCACATATCTGCTTCAGGAAGTTGGAGTTCACCACTGCCTCAAGTGTTCTCAGAGATCTCTCTTTAGATTCCTCCAAAGCATCTTATGTAACAGGCTCACCAGAAGTTTTAGCATAATAGAAGAGTGTTAGTACAGAGAAAATGGAACTTTAAAACTGGGTATCAATCATCACTACTCCTAAATCAGCCATGCTACAATATTTTTTTTGTGTCAGTTGAAAACTCCTGAGGGGCCCCTGGGTGGATCAGTGGGTTAAGCCACTGCCTTCGGCTCGGGTCATGATCTCAGGGTCCTGGGATCGAGCCCCACATCGGGCTCTCTGCTCAGCAGGAAGCCTGCTTCCCTTCCTCTCTCTCTCTGCCTACTTGTGATCTCTCTCTGTAAAATAAATAAATAAAATCTTAAAAAAAAAACAAAACCCAGATTAACGTTTAAAAAAAAAAAAAAAGAAAACTCCTGAAAAGGTTTGTCCAAATAATACAGCTCTTACAACCTTTAGAGCAAAAGATAAAAACTACACCTATAATTTTTATTATTTATTTTAAGAATTTTATATATAATCAACCTTTTTTTGAAGTATAATTGACACACAATGTTACATTAGTTTCAGGTGTACAACGTAGTGATTAGACAAGTCTATACATTAGGCTGTGCTTGCCACAAGGATAGCTCCCATCTGTCACCATGCAGTGCTGTTATAATACCATTGACTATATTCCCTGTGCTGTAACTTTCATCCCTGTGACTTCTTTACTCTGTAACTGGTAGCCTCATCTTTTTGTCCACCCCCCTTAAGCCATCCGCCCTGGCAGCCCTCAGTTTCTTTCTGCATTTATGGGTCTGTTTCTGCTTTTTTGTTTTCTTTTATTTTTTTAGATTCCTCATGTAAGTGAAATCATATGGTATTTATCTTTCTCTGACTTATTTTACTTTGTGTAATATCCTTTAAGTCCATCCATGTGGTTGCAAATGGCAAGACACATCTATGATTTTTAGAACAACAGTATTCATCTTGTCCCTATACCACTAAAAATAGTCTACGACAAAGGAGTATTAAAACCATCTTTAAAAAAATGTTTTCTGTGTCTTTCCACTAAGAATTCAAACATCTGAAGAAATAACTAAATAGCCTAATTCATATAACTCTATATTTTTCAAATAAAAATACATCTTTTTATACATCCAAGAAATACCTGCAAGATGTGATTTTTTAAAATGAATAAATTTCAAAAAATAGAAATAATACAAGCAACATTAATTTTTGGCAATATTATTTTGTTCCTGATACAATTTAGAATAGATATAATTAGATATAATTAGAAATTAACAAAAAAATTATACCAACAAATCATAAACAATTTTGTATCAAAGAAGAAACTAAAACTGAAATGTGAAAACAGTAAAATATCTGAGATACATACAAAGCAGTGCTTGGAGAAAAATGGAAAGTCCTAATATTTAATTTTTTAAAAAGCAAGCTTGACAGTAAAGAATTAGATGTTCAAATCAAGAAATCAGAAAAGCACAAGAAAATAAGCCTAGTGTTATAAAAATTAATGAATTAATAAAAATAAAAGCAGAAGTTAGAAACTTGGAAAAAATGGCAGATCTGAGAAATTAAATCTGAAATATAATTCCCCCAAAATAAGCAAGATAAATAAACTGTTATTTAATTTAATTAAGGTTAAAAGAGTAAATTATAAATGCAGTAAATAAGAATTTATATGAGAGAATCAAAAATAGATATAGGATAAATTAAAAGATTCAGGAGACTACCTGGTACATCACTATAAAGTAAATTTGAGAACCTGGTCCAAATGAGGAATTACCAAAACTTATCTCAGAATGGATAGGAAATATAAAGAGATTGATTGCCATAGTAAAAGTGTGTGTATGGGGAAATATTAAAGAGCTATTCCCCCAAAAGCACCCTAGCACAGTTATTTTCACTGAAGACTTCTACTGAATCTTCAAGGACGAATGACTTCATGTTTCTATGTTCTAAAGTATGCATGAATAAGCTTCTAAATCTCTAATAAAGTGAAGCTAAAAACAAAGAAAACATAAACAAAATAAAATATAGCTCAATATCATTTGTGAATATACATATAAAAATCCTAAGTAGTAACACCATTAAAAAAATCCTAAGTAGCATATTAGTGAACAGTTAAGGAGTACATTAAAAGAATAATATAACTTGACTAAGTGGTATTTACTCCATGAAGGCAAGGATTTTTCAATTATCCACCATTTCATATAGAAAAAGTGGGAAAATCATATAATTATCTCCACATGCACTAAAAAGCATTTGATGAAATCCAACATCCATTTTTTAATGAAAGCTACTAATAAAATAGGAATAATAAGATGGATTATTTAATAAATTATATTGAGATATCTGGATATTCATCAGGAAAAGAGAATTGGATTACTGCTTCTCACTTTTTACCCAAACACATTACAGATGCATTAGATTAAATGTAAAAAATAAAATATACTTATAAAAGTATTAGAAGAAAATATAACAGAATTTCCAAAAATAACTTTAGACCAGGGGAAAACTTGCCCAATAACACAAAAAAAATCAAGAAACAATAGATTTGTATATTCAACTACCTAAAAAGAAAAAAGAATTCTGCAAAATATTAAAATTCTATAAGCAAAGGAAAAGGACAAATGACAAACTTGGAAAAATACTCATAACACATCACAGAGTTAATTTTTCTACACAGAATATCTACAAATTGATAATAGCCAAAATCCAATATAAAAATGGAAAAGAACATAAATAGATACTGCACAGAAAAAGAAATAAAAAAGGTTCTTAAACCTATAAATATATGCATAATTCATTCCTTATAAGAGATACCTTTTGGGGGGTGCCTGGGTGACTCCATTGGTTTAGTGGCTGCCTTCAACCCAAGTTATGATCTCAGGGTCCTGGGATTGAGCCCCACATTCAGCTCCCTGCTCAGCGAGGAGTCTTCTTCTCCCTCTGCCCCTCCCCCCCACTTGTGTTTTTTTTCTCTTTCTTTCTCAAATAAATAAAATCTTAAAAAAAAGAGATAACCTTTTTTTTTTATTTGACAGAGAGAGATCATAAGCAGGCAGAGACAGAGAGATAGAGAGGAGGAAGCAGGCTCCCTGCCAAGCAGAGAGCCCGATGCGAGACTCAATCCCAGGACCCTGGGATCATGATCCAAGCCGAAGGCAGAGGCTTAACCCACTGAGCCACCCAGGCGCCCCAAGAGATACCTTTTTTTATATGCCAGCTTGCCAGCTTGGCATGTTGGTGAGGGCTGACAAACAAGCCATTCCCTTATATTGTCAGTGATCATGAAAAGTGATTTAACCTCTGTGGAAAGCAAGTTAGCAATATCTGCCAAAATACAAATGCATGTACACTTTGACTCGGGAATTCTGCTGATAGGAATTTGTCCTACAAAAACATTCGTTATTTATGATATTTCATACAAACAAGGATTCACACAAACAAGAATTCACAATAGCATTGCTATATATATTTATTCAATAGCTAAACATTGGAAATCTACATGTCCAAAATTAGGGGACCAATTTCCTAATTACAGTAGATACAACAGAGTACTCAAGGGGTGCCTGGGTGGTTCAGTTGGTTAAGCATCTGCCTTCAACTCAGGTCATGATTCCAGGGTCCTGGGATGGAGCTCCTCATTGGGCTCCCTGCTCAGCAGGGAGCCTGCTTCTCCCTCCCTCACTCCCCCTGCTTGTGCTCTGTCAAATAAATAAATAAAAATCTTAAAAAAAAAAACCCAACCCAGAGTATTAAAAATTTTACAAAAGAAACAGCACTATATGTACTCAATAAGAAACATCTCCAAGACTCATTATCAATTAAAAAGCCTAAAGGCAAAACAGTGATAGTTTATGATACTATCTGTTTATATAAAAACAATGATGAGCCCACAAAATACATATTTAATATTTTATATTTACATATTATACATTTTCTTATATTTCTGTAAGTTGATTTAAGACACTGGCAATCTTGGTTGGCTCTTAGGAGTTAACTGGGTGCCTTGAAGGAAAGATGCAAAGATACCCTTGTCTTATGTCAGATTCTCTAGACACAGAGGTTGTGATGGGGATTCTTGAGGGTGTGCTGTCAGGAGAAGGGGAGATAAGCAGGACAAGCAGGAATCCAAAGCTAAGCAAGAAGGTGTCTTAGCTGGAGTCTAGCTTCTGCCTGATACCTTGAGGAGTTCTGGAGTCTGGGTTGTGCCCTAGAGTTGGTCCTGCCTTCAAACAAAGGGTCCAGGGGTGCCTGGATGGCTCATCATTAAGCGTCTGCCTTCCCCAGGTCCTGGACGGAGCCCCGCATCAGGCTCCCTGCTTAGCAGGGAGTCTGCTTCCTTCTCTTTCTCTCCTTCTGCTCCTCCTCCCTGCTTGTTCTCTCGGTCTCTCAAGCAAAGTAATAAAATCTTAAAAAACAAACAAACAAACCAACCTCCCCATTCCCGCAAAAGAACCAAAGGGTCCAGGCCTTTATACCTTCATCAGTCAATCCTTGGTTGCGGGCAGCCTCAGGAGGAGGGAGTATCCTCTTAGGGGGCTCTTGATTGGCTAAAGGCCATCCTCTAGAAAAGGGGCAACTGTGAGCAATCAGCAATCAATATTCAGAGCAGCTGGGAGGGAACAAGATTAGAAGAAGGGATGTGGCCCCAATAGTTGCCTACTGCAACCTCACTGTACTTTTTGAAAGTTGTGGAGTCTGTATTCACCTCCTCAAAAAAAAAAAAAATCAATTAAACAAATCAGTATTACGGAAGGGTCTCTTTGTGGTTTGTCTAGATTCTAAATTCAGCATGAATGCCAAAATTTAAACAGGAAAAGTTAGCCTTAGAAATCCTTAGCAAGGCTTCAATTTAGGACCAGATGTTAGTCAGTTTTTCCGCCAGAATTGGAACAAATTGTGGTTTTTTTGGATAAGCACCACATGAAATAGTTTGGCTTGCGTTTAGGGACCTTACTGTTTGAAACGTTCACCAGCTTTAAAACCCTGGACTTGTATTCACCGTGAGAGGCCCCGGGATACGAGAGGGACTGAGGCAAGAGTGGATTTTTATTTTGGCATCCCAGGCTCACCCCAGGATGGAATGGAAGGGGGATCAACATATCGTTGGTCTCTATCCTTTATTTTTCCATACCAAGTAGTTTTGAATGTAGTATATATTGTACAGAAAAATGATCCCGATTGGACAAAAGGCCAAAGATGAGTGATATTTTAACATCATGTTAGAGCATTTTCCAATGGACTCACCTGAGGGTTGTATCTTTCAAGAAAGAGAACTTTGTTTGTCTAACAACTGATTAGGGCCCAGATGTCTCATAACTCTGTAAAGTTAGATATTAACTTATAAAAATTGGCAAGGTATGATCCCCCCCCCCCGGTAAAGAAGATAACCCCGAGGTTATGGTTTTATCGCTTTGTAGGATATGATCCCGTTCCAGATCTAACTCAGCCATCTGATTTCAACGTTCTTTTTCCCACTGACATTTCCATCCCAGTTTCTCATATCCGCATCGAACTATTTCTCTGTTTTCTATTTTCTTCATTAATGAGTTAAATAAAACTTGGGCATGTGCTCACTATATGCTAATTGCCCCTTTTAAAATAATTTGAGAAAATGTGCTTTTTCAGTGTAAATTAACATAATGTAAACTTATGTGGCTAAATGCACACTCGATGTAGCTTGCTATAAAGTAATACATTGACTGACTGTGAAGCCCAGTGGAATAAAACACTATTGGATTCACTACACCTCATTTTCTCTCTGGAGGGCACAGTTGTATGTGTTTCAAACAAAGCTTGTGACTGTTAGTCTGGCTGTTGAGGTCCTTGACATACCAACATACGCAGTGCTTGGAAAAATGGCTTCACCAGGAAAGAAAAGAAAAGTAAAAAGCATTCATTTACTTTCCCTGATGCATCCCCGCCCCCAAATCCACTTGCCATGTGTAGCAAATAAAAATACAGGACGTTCTAGTTAAATTTGAACTTCATATAAGCAATTAATAGTTTTAGTATAAATATGTCACAATATGAAAAGTATTTTCTCTGAAAAGCCTACCTTGTGCATCTCAAAGTTCGGATGGGAGTGTAAAAGCAGGTGGGGCAGGAAGGGGAGGCCAGTGGTGTCAGAAATGCAAAGGACCATAGGCATGGATTGAGTCTCGTGCTGGGGAATACCAAAGGCCAGACTCAAGAATTAGAGTCTGCTGTCAATTCCAAGGAGCGGAAGTTGAAGCATTGAGTGGGGAGCTGGGTGACACTGTAGGAGGGCAAACTGCTAGAACCAGAAATGGGGCCAGTCAAGAGAATTCAGAGCTGCACCGAAGGTTATCGTGTCCGTGTGAGTTTGTATTGTTTTAGAGTGTCCATCCAGATACATGAATTAACTAGACATATTTTAAAAATCAGGGTCAAAGAAAACATATTTTTAACATTGTGGCAAAATGCACATAACATAAATTTTACAATTTCAACCACTTTTAAATCTTCAATCCGGCAGCATTAAGTACATTCACAATGTTGTACAACCATCACCGCTATCAATTTCCAGGACCTTCTTCATTGTCCCCAGTAGCACGTCTCTATTCATTAAACAATAACTCTCCAGTCCTTGGTTACCTCTATTGTGCTTTCTGTATCTATGAATTTGCCTATTCTAGGTACATCATATAAGTGGAATCATACAGTGTTTGTTTTGTTTGTTTTCCTGTGTCTGGCTTATCTCAGTAAGCATAATGTTTCCAGGTTCACCCATAATGGTATGTATTAGAATTCCATTCCTCTTTAAGGCTGAATATGTTCCATTGCGTAAGTGTGTGCATATATTTATAAATACACACACACATCACATTTTGTTTATCCATAAAATCATAAAGAGGACACATTTTTTTTTTAACAGAGAGAGAGAGAGAGAAGGAGAGGGGGACAGGAAGAGAGGCAGAGGGAGAGGGAGAGAATCTTAAGCAGGCTCCATGCGTACCACTGAGTCTGATGCAGGGCTCCCTCTCATGACCCTGAGATCATGACCTGTACCAAAGTCTAGAGTCATGCTTAGCTGACTGAACCACCCAGGCACCACAAGAGGACACATTTTAGTGGACATTTTATTTTTTAATTTTCCTGTGTAATATGCCTATATTATGTCCATAAGATGAACGTATTTTTGTGGACATTTTATTTTTTTAATTTGCCTAATTTTCTTTGCCTATATATTTACTGCTTTAAAAAAAAAAAAACAAAACAACTCACTCCATACCTAAGTATATTAAAATAACAACCTTGGGAGCACCTGGGTGGCTCAATTGGTTAAGTGTCTGACTTCGGCTCAGGTCATGATCCTGGGGTCCTGGGATTGAGCTTCTCTTTAGGCTCCCTGCTCAGTTGGGGGGTGGGTCCTGTTTCTCTTCTCCCTCTATGAGCTCTTTCTCTCAAGTAAATAAATAAAATATTTTTTAAAAACTTTAAGTTTTTTGAAATTTGAGTATAGTTGGTACACAATATTACATTCACTTCAGGTGTACAACATAGTGATTCTATTTCTCTATACATTATGCTATGCTCACTATAAGTGTACCATGTGTCACTATACAATGCTATTACAATATCATTGATTGTATTCTTTATGCTATGTCTTTTCCTGTGACCTATGTTTTTTAAAAGATTTTATTTATTTATTTGACAGAGAGAGAGCTGGAAGAAGGCTCCCTGCTGAGCAGAGAGCCCGAGGATGCGGGGCTCTATCCCCGGACCCTGAGATCATGACCTGAGTCGGAGGCAGAGACTTAACCCAGGCACCCCTTCCTGTGACTTATTTATTCCATAACGGGAAGCCTGTATTTCCCACCCCACTTCATCCATTCTTCCCTTCCTCTCACCCCTTCCCCTCTGGCAACCATCAGTTTGTTTTCTGTATTTATAGGTGTGACTCTGCTTTTTGTTTCTTTGTTTATAATTTGTTTTGTTTCATTTTAGGTTCCACATATAAATGAAATAATACGATATTTATCTTTCTTTCCTAGTTTGAGTATTTCACTTAGCATAATATTCTCTAGGTCCATCCCTGTTGTTGCAATGGTTATATATACATACATATATATATATGTATGTACATACATATATATGCCATTTATATATATGTGTGTGTGTATATATATATATGTCTGTGTGTGTGTGTGTATATATATATATATATATATATATATATATAAAATCTTCCTTACCCATCCATCTATTGACAGACACTTAGGTTGCTTCCATAATTTTGCAATCGTAAATAAGATTTCAATAAACAAGTGGGTGCATATATCTTTTGGAAATTATGTTTTCATTTTCTTCGGGTAAATATCCAGTGGTAGAATTTTTGGGTCATATGGTAGTTCTGTTTTTAATTATTTGAGGAACCTCCATACTGTTTTCCATAGTGGCTGCACAAATTTACATTCCTACCAATAGTTCACAAGGGTTCCAATTTTCCACATCCTCACCAACAGTCACTATTTCCTGGCTTTTTTATTTTAGCCATTCTGACAAGTATGATGTGTTATCTCATTGTGGTTTTGATTTGCATTTCCCTGGTGATGAGTGATGTTAAGCATCTTTTCATGTGTCTGTTGACCATCTGTATGTCTTCTTTGGAAAAATGTCTATTTGGGTCCTCTGCCCATTTTTTAATCAGATTGTTTGAATAATACCTGTTTAAAATTGCTCCAGAGTCTTTGGATAGACTGGGCAGCTCTGCTGATTTGAACGAGGCTTTTGAGATCTCAGCAGGGTTTTCTGTCATAGCTGTAGTACTTCTACGTTGACTGGGAGCTGGTTGGTCTAGGACAGCCTCAGCTGGGGTGATTTATCTACGCTCCATGTGGTTTCTCATCCTCCAGTAGGCTACCATGATCACATGGTGATAGAATAAGGAGAAGAGGGGCGCCTGGGTGGCTCAGTGGGTTAAGCCACTGCCTTCGGCTCGGGTCATGGTCCCAGGGTCCTGGGATCGAGCCCCGCCTCGGGTTCTCTGCTCGGCAGGGAGCCCGCTTCCTCCTCTCTCTCTGCCTGCCTCTCTGCCTACTTGTGATCTCTGTCTGTCAGATAAATAAATAAAATCTTTAAAAAAAAAAAGAATAAGGAGAAGAGTGGAAGAAATTTCTAAGTCTAGGCTCGGAACTAACCCAGTGTCACTCTTGCCTCATTCTTTTTGGTCAAAGTAAGTCACAAGGCCAGCCTGGATTCAAGGGATAAGAAATGACTCCAATTTTTGATGGGAGGAGCTCAAAAATCATGACATCTATCCATATATGGGGAAGGGAATGATCGTGGCCATCTTTGCAAAAAGTCTTCCATAACCTAACGTTATTTAGAAGTTTGTTTTGTACTTTCCAAATTGATCCGCAGATTCAGCACAACCCCTATCAAAATTCTGTGGGTTTTTCTTGCAGAAACAGACAAGCTGATCCTAAAACTCGTATAAAATATCAAGGGACCAAGAATAGACAGAACAATCTTGAAAAAGAAGAGCAAAGTTGGAGGACTTACTTACTTCCCAGTTGAAAAACTTACTACAAAACAAAGTAAGCAAGACAACGTGATGCTGGCATGAAGATAGCAATACAGAACAACGGATTGGAATTGAGATTCCATAAATAAACCTCTGCATCTATGGTCAATTGAAATTTGACAGAATACCAAGACCATTCAATGAGGGAATAATAGTGTTTTCAACAATTGATGAAGGACAACCCGACATCTACATGAGGTTGGAGTCCTATCTCATATCGCATACAAAATTAACTCAAAATGGATCAAAGACCTAAATGTAACAGCTAAAACTCTAATGCACTTGGAAGAAAAATAGTAGTAAATCTTCATGGCTCCTTCCTATTTAACAATAGATTCTTGAATGTGATACCGAAAGTATGAGCAACAAAAGGAAAAATAGATAAATTGGATTTAAGCAAAATTAAAAGCTTCTGGTGTCATGTTTCAAATGGCACTATCAACAAAGTGAAAAGACAACCTACAGAATGGGAGAACGTATTTGCAATCATATATCTGATTAGGGACATATATCTAGAGTATATAAAGAACTCTTAAAACTCAATAATCAAGAAATGTAACCTAATTTTTAATATGGGCAAAGGATCTAAATAGACATTTCTCTAAAGAAGATACATAAATAGCCAAAAACACATTTAAAATTACTCAACTTTATTTGTCATCAGGGAAATACAAATCAAATCACAAGATGCCACTTCACACCGACCAGGATGTTTATAAGAAAAAAAGTCAGGTAAGAATATGTTGGTTACAGGAGCTAGTCACAAAAGACCACATACTGTATGATTCCACTTATATAAAATGTCCAGAATAGGCATGTTTTATTTTTATTTTAAAAATTTTTTTATTAACATATAATGTATTATTAGCCCCAGGGGTACAGGTCTGTGAATCACCAGGTTTACACACTTCACAGCACTCACCATAGCACATACCCTCCCCAATGTCCATAACCCCACCACCCTCTCCCGACACCCCTCCCCCCATCAACCCTCAGTTTGTTTTGTGAGATTAATAGTCTCTTATGGTTTGTCTCCCTCCCGATCCCATCTTGTTTCATTTATTCTTTTCCTACCCCTCAAACCCCCCATGTTGCATCTCCACTTCCTCATATCAGGGAGATCATATGATAGTTGTCTTTCTCCAATGGACTTATTTCACTAAGCATAATACCCTCTAGTTCCATCCACGTCGTTGCAAATGACAAGATTTCATTTCTTTTGATGGCTGCATAATATTCCATTGTATATACATACCACATCTTCTTTATCCATTCATCTGTTGATGGACATCTAGGTTCTTTCCATAGTTTGGCTATTGTGGACATTGCTGCTATAAACATTCAGGTACACGTGCCCCTTTGGATCACTACGTTTGTATCTTTAGGGTAAATAACCAGTAGTGCAATTGCTGGGTCATAGGGTAGCTCTATTTTCAACATTTTGAGGAACCTCCATGCTGTTTTCCAGAGTGGTTGCACGAGCTTGCATTCCCACCAACAGTGTAGGAGGGTTCCCCTTTCTCCGCATCCTCGCCAGCATCTGTCATTTCCTGACTTGTTAATTTTAGCCACAGAACGGGCATGTTTTAGAGACAAAAAGTAGATTATTGGTTGCTGAGGGCTGGGAAGGATGGCAGGATAGGGAGGTAACAGCTAAAAGGTACAGAGTTTCTTTTTGAGGTGATGAAAATATTGTAAAATTGAGTATTATGATGGTTGTACGCATTTATAAATACACTAAAAACATTGAATTACACACCTTAAATATGTGAATAATATGGTATTTTAATTATATATTAATAAAGCTGTTACTTTAAAAGGTCACATACTGCATGATTCCACTTATATGAATGTCCAGGTAGGCAAATCCATTGATATAGTAAGTAGATCACTGTTTGTAAAGGGTCAAGGGAAGATGGAATCAAGAATGACAGTTAATAGGTAAAGAACATCTTTTTGAGGTGATTTAAATGTTCTGGAATTAGAGAGTAGTGATGATTGCACAACATTGTGAATATACTAAAAACCTCTGAATTGTACACTTTAAAATGGTGAATTTTATGTTACAAGAACTTTATCTCGATGAAAAATTGTAGCTTGTTTTGTTTGTTTTAGACACTATGACTACGGATTGCATACACTTTTTATTAAGGTGAGCTCATTAAGTAATTGATCCATTCATTAAATTGAAATGAATTATCCCCAATACTCTAAATTAAAATGCTCTAGTTGTTTTGGCTTTTCACTGCTCTAACTTACACGGACTATAATTTGCATCACTACAAATTCTTTAAATGATCATGCTTATTTATGGTAAGAATAAGAAGCCCAACCACTATTCTGGGCTCATGTTTTTAATTAATGTAATTGTATCAGTTTGAGGGAGATTTAAAAATCATTTACTGGACATTAAAGTTGGCTTTAATGGCTATAATTCTCGGTTTAATTATTTGGTCTAAATACTTACTTACTTATATATAGATATATACAAAAAAGGAAGAACGTGGGGTGCCTGGGTGGCTCAGTGGGTTAAAGCCTCTGCCTTTGGCTCAGATCATGATCCCAGGGTCCTGGGATGGAGCCCCGCATCGGTTCTCTGCTTGCCTGTCTGCTTACTTGTGATCTCTCTCTGTGTGTCAAATAAATAAACAAAATCTTTAAAAAAAAAAAAAAGGAAGAACGAATTATAGGCATTTCTGTTTTTGGAGTCCTTCCCTGGGTTCATGTTATGACAGAAGTCTTCTGTGCTAAGGACAAAGGTCAATATGGGTGATTCAATAACAAACTGATTTTGAACTACAAGTATTGTCATAGTCATGTCACAGGTAACATTAGAAAGAGATGCATAGTGACAGCATGTATCTAAATAATTATCATTTGCTTTGTCTGTGAGCTGTTATGCAAATAAAATTTTAATTCATTACTTTTTCCTTAATGAAAGCTTATTGCCTCAGGACTGTGTCTATTGAAACTTATCTCGCTGAATGTTTGATCAACTCTTACTATTATAGATCTTTTTAAAAGATTTTATTTATTTATTTGACAGAGATCACAAGTAGGCAGAGAGGCAGGCAGAGAGAGAGGAGGAAGCAGGCTCCCCACTGAGCAAAGAGCCCAATGCGGGGCTCGATTCCAGGACCCTGAGATCATGACCTGAGCCGAAGGCAGAGGATTTAACCCACTGAGCCACCCAGGCGCCCCTCTATTATAGAAATTTTTTTTAAAAAGTATCATTGGTATCTGGGGCTTGGAAGATTCTTAAAATTTTGAGTAAAAAATGAATTCATTGATTTTAAAAAAAGACAATGGCCAGAATTGGTAAGGATGTGAAAAAATAGACTCTGTCAATACTCTGTTGCTGGAGATAAAAATTGCTTCTCAACTTCTGGAGAAGAAGTTGATAGTACACATCAAGGTTCTAAAAATGAATGTACTCTTTGGCCCAAAAATTTCAATTTTAGAAATATGTCATAAGAAAGTAATTGAGTTAATGTGCAAAGTTCTGTTCATTGTATCACTATTCCTTTTTTTTAAAAAAAGATTTTATTTATTGTTTATTTGATAGAAATCACAAGATCACAAGTAGATAAGAGAGGCAGGCAGAGAGAGAGGAGGAAGCAGGCTCCCTGCTGAGCAGAGAGCCTGATGCGGGACTCGATCCCAGGACCCTGAGATCATGACCTGAGCCAAAGGCAGAGGCTTAACCCACTGAGCCACCCAGGCACCCACCCCCCCCCTTTTTTTTTTTAAGATTTTATTTGTTCATTCGAGGCAGAGAGATACAGAGAGAGAGAGAGCATGAGCAGGGGGAGAGGCAGAGGAAAAGGGAGGAGCAGGCTCCCCACTGAGCTGGGAGTTGAACATGGGGCCTGATCCCAGGACCTTGAGATCATGACCTGAGTTGAAGGCAGACGCTTAACCACCTGAGCCACACAGGCGCCCCAGTCAACATTTCTTTATAAAAACTGCACTATAAGCCATCTCCATATCTACCAGTAGGCATTACATTTGACGTATTTATGCAAGGAAATATTCTGTGGCCATAAATTGATACTACTTATCATGGGAACATGTCCAAAATATATGATTGTTTGAAAAAAAGCAGGTTATCATTAGTATTTATCAACTGAACCCATTAAAATCATACACAGAATCTTTATATTTTCCTGTATTTCTGAATTTTTGCAATGAGCATGTGTTACATATACAACCATAAAGATCAGTAAAATGATTTCTATCTCATTAAAAAGATGCCTTTCTTTGCAATAACCAGTGGTTACCACTTTCTACTTTTTTATCTTTTTAACTACTAGATGTCATTCATATCCTAGGACTTCTTTGAGCTTCCTTCCCCACTACACTACCCTGCAAAGAAGGCAAAGTAGATTATTGATTAAGTAGATTATGTCCCTCCTGCATGAGTTCAGGAGATATCACGGTCAGTCCAATAGTGACACCAGCAAAGGGCAATGATGGCCAATTCCAGAGTTTTTAGCCAGTTACCCCATTCGGGGTTCTTAGGTAGAGAGTTGCTACAATGTTTCACAATTAAGGTTGTCTGATACCCCTTCAGTAGCTTTAAGGAGCTAAGCACAGGTCAGCCTCCTGACTTCACCAAACCTATGCCTCGCTCAGCCTTGGGTGCTCTCCCCATCTCCTGACATTCCCGTCTATTAAGACAGTCCATCCCATCTCTCCTTTTCTCCCTCCAGGAGATTCCTTCACAGGCTTCCTTCAAGGGGCCTTTAATTACTTAGTTTGTCTTGTTTTATTGAGGGTAGGAGAAAGAATTTGCTGACAACTCTTTTTCCATCATGTTAAGTATCAGGTGTACTGAAACCACACATTAGATGTGTTTGGTCTGCAGGTTTAAAAGTTCATTTCACTTGGCTCCTCTTAGGAGGAAAAAATCCCATACCTACGATTTTCTGTAAACTTAAGGATGGAATAAATAAAAGGTAGAAGGGTGGGATAGTCACAAGTTTGACATGAGCTGTATTCATCAT
This sequence comes from Lutra lutra, assembly GCF_902655055.1. NCBI lineage: Eukaryota > Metazoa > Chordata > Mammalia > Carnivora > Mustelidae > Lutra > Lutra lutra. Next base: position 160,388,414 of record NC_062278.1, read on the forward strand.
AAATGCCCCTCCTTTCAGTAAAAAAGCGGGGGGATATAGCAGGGAACAGATGAGACTCAGAAGTGCCGCTTGTGCAAGAATTGTGTGCAAGTCCTATTATCACTGTTCTTGTATATCATGGTACCCCCAGAATTGACTTCAATAAATGTCTATGAAATATAAGTGGAGTTAACACTGCACGGAAACAATATGTATTTTACATATTCTGTTGTGCACCACTGTTGGATTTTGATATGCTGAGTGTTTGCAAAAAGGGCTCTACTATAACCAAGTTAGATCCTAATTCATAACGAGATGGGCAAAATTTCTATTTATTAAGAGGAAAATTGCACCATACAGAGAACACTGAAGTCCATAACTCTGTAATTGAAAGCAGTATTTATATAGGAGAAAAAAAAGGTTTTAGTGATCACGAGAAATGAAAAAATGTAAAATATGTTTGTCTCCAAATAGCCAAGGCTGGACACATTTCACAAAACTTCCACCAAAACTGGGTTACAAAGCTGAGTAGAACTGAAATTGAGTCCTGGACATAAAAATGAGGCAAATCTGAGTTTTTGTAATTATCTGTCATAAGCAGTGTCTCAGTGTGATTTTTCACTGTCTTCAGGGCAGTCTGAAATTGCCCATGTCTCCCTTGGGCTCACCTAGCTTGCCCAGCTAGGTGCTTAGTGTCTTCCCAGGACCGCATTCTTCATGGGACTTCGTCATTCGCTCCTTTCCCTAGTCTCTCCTGAGTAACCTGATAAACAGCCTTAGATGCAAAAGAAATATTTACTTTCCATTATCCTGTGCATGAAGTGCATTTTAAGGATGGCCAACTTCTAAGGGGGAATAACTCTCTCTGAAGAAGGAAATCTCAGGCAAGAGAACAAGCTGGTATAAGACATGTCAATCAGGAATACCCCTAGATGCCCCTCAGATCTCAAATATTATTGAATCTTGCTGTCTGAGACAGGCTCCTCTGATTCTGGCTCTCTTCCCTGATGCAGCAAGGAAGCTAAGTACAGGTCACCCCACCAGGCCCACCCAATGTGTGTCCAGTCTCCCGCACCCGACATCACTCCCTACCAAGATAGCCTGCTCAACTCCTCTCACACTAGAAGGGCTCCACTTGTTTTCTCAAGGAGTCTTGGGAAACAAGGTTGGCCTCGCTTTGGGGGAAAGGAGTAAAGAATGCTGATTGGAGAACTATTAGCTGTGTCTGTTCATAACGACTGCTCAGTGGACTACCATTCTTGTCAATAGTAATTCTAAATTTGTCACTTTTAGTATGCTTCTGGACAATGGGCTCCCTCTTGTGGCTCGTAGGATATGGGTATGGCATACAAGATATAGGAAATTACATCTGCATTTCTGTAGCTGCAAGGATTACTTGGGTACGGCAGAAAAATGATTACAGCTAAATTGGTAAAAAAAAATTTTTTTTTTTGAGAGAGAGAAAGCACACATGTGTGTGCGCAAGCGCGAGTGGCAGGGGCAGGGCAGAAGGAGGAAAAAGAGAATCTTAAGCAGGCTCTATACGCAGTGCAGAACAAAGTGGGGCTCAATCTTACAATCCTAAAATCATGACCTGAGCTGAAATTAAGAGTTGGACACTTAACCAACTGAGCCACCCAAGCGACCCTGATCAATAATTTTTTTAAAGTCATCTGTACACCCAAAGTGGGGCTTGAACTCACAACCCCAAGATCGAGAGTCACATCCTCTACCAACTGAGCCAGGCACCCTTGACCTGACCAATGATTTTTAAGCAAACATTACATAGACCTAAGTTAACATATTTAATCCAGAATCATACATGTATAAAGACCCTGGGTATAAGAAATTATATCATTCGAATAAAGAAAAATCTGGCTCATCTAGCATTCCAAAAGTAATAATTTACATTTATTGAGTTCATACTATGTTCCAGATACCACTATAAATATTTTGCATAAAGAATTACATAACTTTTATTATAGAAAATTTATTATGGAAAACTAAGCAATACAGAAAAGCTCATATAGGAATCTCTCTATATATCACCCACTTTTAACCATTATCAAAACATTTTAGGGACACCTGGGTGGTGCAATTGGTTAAGCAACTGACTCTTGGTTTCAGGTCAGGTCCTGATCTCATGGTCACGGGTTGGAGCCTGGAGCTGGTCTGAGCTCAGTGTGGAATCTGCCTGAGATTCTCCCTCTTCCTCTGCCCCTCTCTGCTTGCTCTCTCTCTCTCTCTCTCTCTAATACATAAATAAATAATCTAAAAACATCTTTGTTTTATCTACCATCCTCATTCTTATTACCCAATTTTTTGGGGCAAATATCAAATGTCCTATAATTCAGTCATAAATATCCTAAGCATATTCTAAAGTTTTAAAGTATATCAGCTGTTTTAAAGTTCACAACAGAGGGGTGCCTGGGTGGCTCGGTGGGTTAAGCCTTTGCCTTTGGCTCAGGTCATGATCTCAGGGCCCTGGGATCGAGCCCCGAATCGGGCTCTCTGCTCAGCAGGGTGCCTGCTTCCCCCTCTCTCTGCCTGCTGCTCTGCCTATTTGTGATCTCTCTCTGTGTGTGTGTGTCAAAAAAATAAATAAAAATCTTTTAAAAAATAAATAAAGTTCACAACAGAAGTAGATACTATTACTATTCCCACTTTACATATGTATAAACTGAGGCAAATGCTTAAGAGATTCAACCCTGGAGTCTGAGTCCAGAGGCTGTGTGATAGCCAGCTTCCAAGATGGCTCCTGATCTCAACAGGTATTCACATATGTTGGATTGTGAGACCAACAGCAGAAGAGTTGGGATGTCACTTCTGAGATTAGACAATGGCTTCTGTCTTAGGTGCCTGCCCTTTTTTGGATTATTTGCTCTGGGGGGAAACCAGCTGCCATGGGCAGCAGCCCCATGGAGAGCCCCACATAGGGATGGAAAGAAGGCTTCTAGCCAAAAGCCAGAGAGGAACTAAAGTTCACTACCAAAGAGTAGGGTTAGAGGCACATTTCCAGCCCTCTTTCAGCCTTTATATGACTGCAGTGAGACATGGCTACAACCTCCTGAGAGACCCTGAAGCCAGAACCATCCAGCTATGGCACTCACAGATTCTGACCCGCAGAAATTATGAGATAATAAATATTTGTTGTTGAAGCTGCTGTACTTTGGGTAACTTGTTAAGTTGCATAGATTACTGACAGTCTGCATTCTTAGTCACTGTTTTATTCTTACTCCAAATGCAAGTCTGCAATAGCTTCTGTTTTTTTACTGCTATGACACTAGTTGTTAATGACAAAATTGAGGCAGTGCAATGAACTGAAAAGATAGTTAGGGGAGCTTAATATCACACATGCTTTCGTTGTTATTCTAATCCGTGAATGGTGAATATGTCAACTCTTTGGAGCTAGTTAATTCAGCTAAAAAGGGACTAGTTAATTAAACTAAAAAGGGACTAGTTAACTAAATCAAATATATTATTGTTCATATAATTTCCATATCAACAAAAACTAATCTACTTCATATTTTTAAAAAAATAACCTATCTTAGTTATTAAACTAATGCCCCATTGATTAGCGATTTGTTTCCAGTTTTTGTTTTTATTTTGTTTTTCAAATGGTGCTTCACTGAACATCTTGATACATCCTACCTTGGTAAACTTTTGCAAGCATGGCCTTATGGAATATTTCTAGCAGTGAGCTTGATAGGCCAAGGGTATGTGCATTCTACATTAAAATTCAGGTGATTTTTGTGTAGGTGATTGCCAAATCACCTACACAAAATTTCCACTAATTTATAATACCACCAATCTTTTGTGAATTTCCCTGACTTACCACAATTTTGTTAGAACTAGACAGCATTAAACGTCAATATTTTCCCAATCCAAAAGGTGAAAAAAAATCTTCCATTGTTTGGATTTGCATTTCTTTAACTGTGGCTGAAGTCAAGTCTCTCTTTATAAGTTTATTGGTCGTTAGCATTTATTTTTCTCTGGACCATCTGTCTTTATACTTTGCACAATTTTAATCTTACTGGTTTATAAGAGCTCTTCGTAAAGTATGGAAACTAGCCTGTCAAATGTGTTGCTAATAGTTTTCTCATCATTTGAGCTTTGACTCAAATGGATTTGTCTACTACTACTTGGTAAGGCTTTCCTTGTTCTGTAATAACAAAAATATATTCCTGTGCTCTCTTCTAGAAGCTTTTGTTTTCATTTGTTGCATAATATCTTTGCTCCCTCTGGTTTAAGGAATGAGGTAAGGATCCAACATTTTTGTCCTCCAAAAGTTACCTAGCTGTTTTGATATCATATATAATAATCTCTCATTCTTCATCACTTTGAGGTACCACCTCTATCACTAACTCTTCATACATATTTGGTTCTATTTTTGGCCCCTTTATTCTATTCCATAAATCTGCCCATTTCTTTGCAAGTATTCAAGTGCATTTATTATTATAGCATTAGTCTGTGGTAGCACCAGTATCTTGTTATACTTTGCTTTAAATTTTCCTGAATTATAGAATTATTTTTCAAGATAAACATTCCTGTTTGTATTTTAATTGGGATTAAATTGAATTTATAGGATGATTTGTGGAGATTTCATATATTTAACGTATTTAGTTTCCTGATGCAAGAAATGTTATGTCTTTCATTTTACTTGTCTTCTTTTATGTCATATGATAGAATTTTAAAGTTTTCTTCATCTGTTCCACACTTTTTAAAAAATTTGTGAATACTTAGATATTTGATCAGTTTATGATTTAAAAATAATTTCTTCCACTGGATTTTCTAATAGTTATTGATTAGGGACTTTTTTAAAAAAAGATTTTATTTATTTATTTATTTATTTATTTATTTATTTATTTATTTAGTGATGGCAGTGGGGAGCAGAGGGAGAGGAAGAATCCCCAGTAGACTCCATGCTAAGTACAGAGCCCAGTGCAGAGCTTGATCTCATGACCCTGAGATCATGACCTGAGCAGAAATCAAGAGTTGGACCCTTAACTTACTGAACGACCCACATGCCCCTGTTGATTTTTATACATTAAATTTATAATCTGCCATTTTACTGAATCCTATTATTGCTTCTGCTTTTAGAAATTCTCTAGGCTATTTTCCTGGATATTATCATCCCACTGGGATCCCCTTTAGGAGAGCAGTGTGCCCATCCCCCAGCTGTCCTGAATGTTGATTACTAACTACTCACAGCTGCCCCCTTCTCTGGAGAACTGCCCTTCATTGAATGGGAGCTGACTTGCCTTGGAGATAACAATCTCCTCCATTTCCACCAAGCAGCATGCAGTCAATAACTAATGACTTATTGATTTGGGTGTTAAAAAAAAAAAAAAAAAAAAAAGCTTGCTGCCCTTGCTTTATAGTGGTGCTAACTGTGGAACCAGTCTCCCTCTGGAGCACTCCCTGGGCTCAGGATGAGGCTAGACTTCAGCGAGCCTGTTGAGTTCCTCTGCCTACCTTAGCCTGCTTCTTTCCCTGGCTTTTTCTCCTTCTGCAAGAGCACTGCTTCAAAAAATCACATGCTTCTGCATCCCTATCTTGGGATTTGCTTCTAGGAAGCCCAACTTAAGACAGTATGTAATCCCATGGATTAAATCAACATTTATTAAACTAGTATTGTTGGGCAATGATGATGTCCTAGCACTGCCTAGACACTGGGCATCTGAACAGACCAACTTCTTTGTCTTGTGGAGCTTACATTTTAGCGGGAGACAATGGCAATAAATAAGTAAACAAACATAGAAATATGTAATAAGGAGGATAAGAGAGCAGTGTGTGATGGAGTCGGGCACTAGTTTTGAAAGAGCAACCAGAGAAGGTAAATCAGTTATATTACTTTTGGTGCAAGTAAACAGGAAACACAACAATGTGGCTTAGGCAACGAAACAAAACAAAACAAAAAAAAAAAAGAAAAAAGGAAATTTATTATATCACACAGCAAAAAGTTTAGAGGTCGAAGGGCTCCATAGTTAGGAAAAGAAAGATATGAACAAGGAATCAGATTCTTTCTTTCTACCTTGCCATCCTTGGTGTGTCAGTTTTGACATCCAGACAAAAGAAACACAGATTCTGTGGCAGAGTAATTGTTAAACTGCAAAGAATACTTTGTAGACAAATTCAGTGTAAAGTCTTGGGGATTTACTCCTTTACAGGAATGTAAGAGAGAGTACAGCCTTCTGAAGGCATGTCTCTGATCAAAGGCAAGGGCAGGACCTCTAAATGCAGAAGTCACAAATTTTTACAAGGGAAAATGACTGCTTGGTTTAAACAAACTTTTGGATTGCCAGTTCAAAATTGCTTAGTTACAGTGGAGCTTGGCATGGCTGATTGCTATGCCCCAAGTCAGTTTTTCAAGTCTAGACAGTACAGTCACAAATTCACCATCAGCAGCTTTTCTACTGACCAGCTAGCTTTCTGAAAAGTGATTGCTCTGGTTCCTTCTTCTGGGGAGACAGGTGGTCTCTCTCCCTGCTACATATTACAGGGTCTAGATCACGCAGTGAGCAAGTCTGAATGCATATATTCAAGGTCCAGCAAAAAGTTCTTTTATCACTCTCTTCATGGTCACAGGGCTGCTGCAGCAGTTCCAGATGTCCCAACCAGACACACAATATTAAGCAACTATCTTGTATCATGCTGTTGCATAGTTATTTATTACTTTATTTTTTTTATTACTTTACTTTATTTTCTATTACTTTACTTTATTTATTGTTACTTTATTTTTTTTTATTACTTTACTTTATTACCTTATTACTCAAAATCCCTTTCAGTAGTTAACACTATTTATGCTAGCTATAATGTGCTGGATTTGAAATACAATACTCATTTCCCCCCAAGCCATGAAGCATTAAAATATTGGTCAGAATGAGAATCATGGTGATTCACAGTTTTTAAAAGGACAGGTTGAATCATGCAAGGACAAAAATTTCTGAATAAATTGCCCAAAGAAATGCCCAATTCTGTTTGCATTGGATTATCCTATTGCCGGAGCAAGTGTTGCTTAGAGGTTGTTGATTAGATATCAAATAATCCCTGAACTCGAAGGCTGTTTTGTAATCACCGAACACCTTAAAGAGCTATACTTCCCCACCTCCCCTAACTCAGCCAGGTTGAATTCTATCTAACTACATTACTTGAGGGGGAGCTGGGCTTTCTAAAGCACATGTCCAGAAAAAAGTAGTAAGTAAAAGCCAGAAATTTTAACCCTTTCTTCTAGGGAAAATACTGGAGATTTTTTCAACTCAGCAGGGGTGTAACTCACCATCTTCAGCCTGGGAAATTTGACCTGAGACCGTGGCAATACATGGATTGGGTGGATATGTTTAGAGATAATTTAAAACTACCACCATTGTATTTTCCTTATAACACAGAAAGGTTAAGGGGAGAGTGCAGAACACACGAGGGAATTGTTAGCCTAGGAAAAAGGTTGAAGGGAGGGAGGTTGAGAGGGAGGTCTATGTGCCACACAGACAGACCAAGCCAGTTTCACAGTTTTACCTGCGGCCAGGTTGAAACAGTTGACTTCAAAGGTCCTGTAACTGGTTGAACCACATCGTCCAAGCCTGGTAATGTCTTTGGCTATAAACCTCATCCATTATAGCAACTTAGCTTGTCATTAAGTAATTAGTTCTTACTCTCAAATCAGTCTCTTGTCAAATATGCCTTCCTCATTTGGTTCATGCTCTTGTTTCCTTTTCACATAAGCAACAATATATGTCTTGTAAGAGGTTTAAAAGCCTTATACTCCAGTTTAAATTCTGATTAACTGTTTATGGAGCTTGTCTGGGAGCAGACAGTCCAGCTGGCATAGCATTTATTCATCCACAGAATGTTTGCTGACCGTCTCCAGCAGGAGGTGAGACAAACACGTTGGTCCTTTCTTTAAGGGGTTTAGCAATTATTCTTTGTAGCTATTGGAATTGATAGATACGGAATCATTTTGGAGACCCCATTACCTAGTAGTAGATGTTCATTAACAAACTTTATTGTTTAGGAGCTAGAGTTTCACAGAAGGAACATCGTGCTGGCCTCTTGGTACCTTTTCCCAAGGTGTCCATTTCCAGCAAAGAGCAAGGGCATAGCAGCAGGGAACGTGGGTTCGAATGGGATGGCATTACGCTGATATGCTAAGTCTGTATCACATATCTTTGCTGACTCAGTTACAGCCACACCCCAGCAGACTCTAAGTCTGAGGGGTGGGGGTGATGATGTTCTGGTGAGGCCAGAGAAAATCCCGGAGACAGAGATCAAGACGCAGGTTTATTGGGGGAACTTACATCCAGGGAGTTCGGGAGAGGCTGACTGGACAGAGGATCTGCTGCTTGGCTCTGTGTGCAGTGAGTTTTTACTCATAGCAACTTTCCCTAGCAACCATCAGTGGCCCTTCTCCTCCTCCTCGAATAGCCAGGGTTTCCAAGGACATTAAGATCTGCCACCTGGGCAATCTTCGCTGGCCACCACTGGAGGCCCCTGACTTTGAACACTGAACGACGTGTTCTTCTGCACATTCTGCTTGATGGGAATATAGAGAGAGATAGGATCTCTAGATTCTTGAGATAATAATTAACAGAGGCATTCAGGGTAAGCTGGCTATCCAGCATGTGCCATGTACTCAGTCTCCCATTAAATAATTAAAAAAACTTCTTTCCAATTCATACATGGGCAATTTTACTCATTCATTTTTTATTCATGTAAATATATTTATTAAGCGCCATCTGTGGAGAACTATGAGCATCATCCCCAGACAGAAGCTTTTAGGAAACCGATCATTCCATTTCTGGTACTCGTACAGGCAGACTGGCTTTAGCTTCAGATGCTCTTTGCCAAAAATATTATCTCCATAGAGCTCAGATTTGGAATGGGTCCCTTCAGCTTCCTGCACGTGGTAACCTGCAGGTTGTAGAGAGGAAAAATGGGGTGTTTCTACTGAAATCTTAAAGTTATCCTGACCATACAGGTAACCACAGCTAGAATGACATTCATAGGAAGAAACACTATATGCGTCGATATATATCTTCAGACATTATCTCTTGACTGTGATGTCCTGGTATCCTCCAAAGACCTTTTATCCTTGATGACTATGCCCTGAGAGCCAAGCCCCAGGTGCTTTGGAAACATCCCTCGTATCCTCATTCTGCCTCCATGGAGCATGGAAACCTGTAGCGACTGATTGTAGCACCATTGTCCTAGGTGTCCTGTGGTAGAATGCTCACTTCTGCTGACCACCATCTCCAAAAGACACAGATAGCTACACAGTGCAAGCTGACCAATCAAGGTCTAAGATCAGACCCCAAAGGCATTAAATTCATGGGCTTAATTGTTTTCTCTTTAAGTTGTAAGAGCGAATCTTTATTCATTCAACAAATTGTTGAACGCTTTTATGTTTAAGATGAAATACTCTGCCTTTATTATTTTTTAAAGATTTTTTACTTATTTATTTGACAGAGATCACAAGTAGGCAGAGAGAGGGGGAAGCAGGCTCCTTGCCGAGCAGATATCCCCATGTGGGGCTCCATCCCAGGACCCTGAGATAATGACCTGAGCCGAATGCAGAGGCTTTAACTCACTGAGCCATCCAGGTGCCCCATGAAATACTCTGCCTTTAAAAGCATTTTCACTGGTAAAGGCATCTCTTCAGAGTATTTACTCCTGTGTGGGTGTGGGGTAGACAGCTTCTAAGACGGTCTCCCAGTGATGATCACCTCCTGGTACTGGTATTCCCCTTCCATATTGAATCAAGGTTGGTCTGTGAATACAGCAGAAGTGATGGCATGCGACTTCCATGGCTCCGTCGTAAAAAAACTTGTGTCTCAGTCTGGCTACCATAGCAACTGTCAGATAATCAACCTTCATTGTTTTAAGCCACTGAATTCTGGGGTAATTTGTTACATGGCAATTGTTAACTACTAACCTCAGTATGGTGTGTGAGGCCAGAATTAATTCAGTTAAAGCTTTAAGTCAGTTTTAATAGATCAAAATGACTTATAACAACAGAAATAACAAATTTATAGTTGATCACACCATTGGTTCAAGCTACATAGCTATTAAAATGTAACTGACTTTCTCTAATTGCCAGATACCATGAAAAAAATTTTTCTTCCTACAATAACCAACACATAGGGTGTACATAACTAAGTTAAATATGCTAATTTTACAGGAAAAGTTTCTTGAAGATTCTAGAAATTATAGTAAGTGGAGCCTGGTTTAGTGTCTTTTTTTTTTTTTTAAAGATTTTATTTATTTATTTGACAGACAGAGATTACAAGTAGGCAGAGAGATAGGCAGAGAGTGAGGAACGGAAGCAGGCTCCCCACCCAGCAGAGAGCCTGATGCGGGGCTCCATCCCAGGACCCTGGGATCATGACCTGAGCCGAAGGCAGAGGCTTTAACCCACTGAGCCACCCAGGAGCCCCCTGGTTTAATGGGTTTAAAAACACCTCCTTTTAAAAAATTTTTTAAAAAGATTTTATTTATTTATTTTAGAGAGAGAGAGTTGGGGGGTAGGGACAGAGGGAGAGGAACAAGCAGACTCTGCACTGAGAGCCCTATGAGGGGCTCGATCTCATGATCCTGAGATCATGGTCTGAGCCAAAACCAAGAGTCAGACACAACCGACTGAGCCACCCAGGTGCCCCAAGATGCTTTTTAAAGCAGTTAATGGTGAGTACAAAAGAATCTCAAAAAGGAAAATTTAGGAAAATTGATTTTCAATGTTTCAAAAATTCCAATATTTAAGAATCAATCTTCTTTTCTTCATAATAGTTATCATTGATTAAGTCCTCATAGTAGCCTTGTGAGGAAAGTATTATTATGCCTAAGTTTTTGCCTAGGAACCAGGCTTGGATGACTGCAGTAACTTGTTAAAAGTCACCCAGATAGTAGGTGACTGAGCTAGAATTTGAACCCTGTTTTGCCTTTCTCCTTATCCTATACTTTTTTCTACTATCACAGGAATAGGACCTTTATCTAAAATTAGTTTTTAAGGTTTGATATGTGTTAAATATCATTCATGTCACCGCTATGCATGGAAAATGAATAGACTTAAATACTTATGATTCAGGTTTTTAAAAAGTCTTACTTGTAAGTGAAAAGAAAACGGTTGATCTTCTGAATAATTTAAGTGCTCCCCATTTTTTAAATCCATACCATTCACTGGTTAACTGTTCATTTTCTTGTTTACTGCAGACAGTCCTAAAACTGATAAGAACTTAAGGTTACATGGAGTAATTACTCCCTAGTTAACATTTCGTTGATTAATATACTCTTACTATGTAACATCTATGACATCATGACCTATAGCATAACTTATTCATAACAAGACATTACTCCCCAGCTAACATTTTTTTTTTAAGATTTTATTTATTTGTCAGAGAGAGAGAGAGAGTGAGCACAGGCAGACAGAATGTCAGGCAGAGGCAGAGGGAGAAGCAGGCCCCCCGCTGAGCAAGGAGCCCGATGTGGGACTCGATCCCAGGACGCCAGGATCATGACCTGAGCCGAAGGCAGCTGCTCAACCAACTGAGCCACCCAGGCGTCCCCCAGCTAACATTTAATTGATACATTAGTATCTGCCCTTCTTGTCACAGATAATGTCTTCCGATGCTTGGTAATTTATGTACAGGAAACCTCAGTTGTGGTCATTTTTGACGTACTGATAGGAATTAGTAAGTTTTCTCTTGCTTTTTAAATTTTTCTATGCTGAGTATAATAAAACAAACAATATCATTCTTTTTTTAAAAGATTAATTAATTAATTAATTTAGAGCACATGAGCAGGGAGAAGGGTGGAGGGAGAGATAGAATCTCAAGCAGACTCCATGCTCAGCATGGAGCTTGATCTTCTGACCTCAGATCACGATCTGAGCCAAAATCAAGAGTCAGATGCTTCAACAACTGAGCCACCCAGGTGCCCCACAACCAATGTCTATTCTGTAAATATTTTTTGTGAGCAATGAGTAATAAATTATCTATTGAATAAATATAGCAGGATCATAATATATATTTTATATCTCTATTTCTCAAAGAAATTCTGTCCTTTCTCTATGATGAAAACACTCAGGAGATGATGTGCTTTGCTGCAATGCTTTTTTGTTGTTGTTATTCATAAATTTGTCTTTTACGTTTTCTCAATGTGTTATACAGGCTTCTGTATATTTTCCCATATTGCTTCTTCCAGGAAGGACCCACATTTTATTTTTTTACAGGAGTCACATGCTAATGCTTTCAAGTACAATGCTATGCTGTGATGTTAATGGAGTTTAGAGAAACAAAAACATTTCACAGTGTTTGAGACCATAAAATGTAATTTAAGGTATTTTTGTTGAATTCAAATATACATATAACATGAAACTCCTTCTGCTCCTTCTTTCTTCCTTCCCTCCACATGTAAGATCACCTACACTATTCCATCCCTTACCATCAGCCTCAGCAGCTGCTTTGTCTGTTGGTCTGATCCCCAGATCTGTGTGCCCGGTCTCACCTCTCCCATGTCACTGTGGACTTTGACTCATCTATTGCCCTGTTTCATTCCCTTGGCTTCCTTCTCTCCCTCTCTGTTAGTTTAGAACCTGCTGCTTATGATTGAACTAACAAAACACAACCTGATTAAAAAACCCAAATTATCTCAACCCAATAATAAAACCAAAGACCTTTTTTGCAAAAATCAGTTCAAGAAGCAGTAGAAAACATTGATGGACCCATAGCCAATAGAAGAAATTGGAGAAATCATTAAAGGAAAATAATCATTAATGATAGTAAGTACATTTATTGACCTTGCTCAGCACTTAGCTATGGGTAAGTGCCATGCCAAACACTTTACATAAATTTATCTTATTTAATCTTTAACAGCAATAGGAGATAGATAATATTATTATTAATACATACTGTTTTTATGTTAAAATACATATTATTAATACATACTGTTGAGGTTTAAAGGAGTAAAAAGTAAATTACCCTGGCGTTATATAGCTTTATTTATTTCATTTATTGTGAAAAAGCTGGAGTAGGACCCAGGTGTTTTTGATCCTTTTAACCATGTTTCCCTATTTGGCCCAGCCAATTTAATGAGTGATAACATGTTCAAGGATTGACAAAGTCCTATGTGTGTCTTTCAAACACAGGCAACAAGAAATAGTTTTCTAATTCTCTTAGTAAAACCAGCTTAGTCTTCCAAATCTACGTTATACATAGATGCCAAAAATCTTAAAATTTAGCAAATTGAATCCAGGATCACAGTAAAAGGTGAATGCTATCTGACCTAACAGAGTTTATTTTGGGAATACATGCTATTAACCACATGCCCGATCTGTGACATAATAGGACATTCCCATCAATATTCAAAAATCTTCATTTGAAACCACACACGGAGGCTCGCACAAAGTGCCCCCTGGACACACAATTGCCATCCTCTTTCTCGTACTGATGGCTCACCAAGTTCACCACTTTCCAACCTCACAGACTTTCTAAAACCGACTTAGATCAGGTTTTCAGTCCCCCAAAATTTCTTGTGAAGCTTGTCCTTGATTAATCAATTTCAAAAAGCAATTTTCATTCTTCCTAATAGCACTTGGCATGCCTGGCCATTCTCTCCCATTTGAAATATTTTCTCCAGGTGGCCTCCAGGACCCCCACTCTCTTATGGTTCTCCTGTGGTTTTGGTGTCTCCTTCAGTCTCATCTGCTGGATCCTCTTCATCTTCCTGATGCCTAAACGTCGTATGGACTCTGGACTTCGAATGACAGTTCTTCTTTTTTCTACCTCATGATTTCATCCAGTCCTGGTTTTTAAAATTTTTAAGTTTTTAATTAATTTTTAACTTTTTAATTATTTTTTATTTTATTGAAGTAATATATACAGTAATATATATACATATATAAAATATATTTAAAAAGTCAAATAATATTCATGAGATAACAGAATATATATATATATATATATATATATATATATATATATATATATCCCTGGTTCCTGGCACAAAACTCCTAAAACCCCTTTAATTTTATAAGTAATAAGAACACTAGGAGCACCTTGTAACATTGTCTTTGACGCTGTCCCTGACAACAGGGCTCCTAAAACTCTTGCTGATCTCTACATGATAAGAACTTGAGGAACATCTTTTGTTCATTGTGGTGACTCTGAGTGGGCTGGCTGGGTGGCTCCTGGAAGGGGGGTTGGTCCCCAGAAAGACCAAGCCATGATTAGAAGCTTGGAATTTTCAGGACCAACCCTCAAGAGAGGGTAAAGGGGCTAAAAATGGAGTTAATAACTGACCGTTTCTACATAAGGAAGCCTCCACAGAATCACAATTGTATGGGATTTGGAGATCTTCTAGGTTGGTAAACACATCCACACCAGGACGATGATTCACCCCAACTCCATAGGGACAGAAGTCCCTGTACCTGGAATTCTCCAACACCTTGCCCTAAGAATCTCTTCATCTGGGTGACCATCAGTATCCTTTATTTTATCATTCACTGAACTAGTAAATATAAGTGTTTCCTGAGGACTGTGAGTTACTCTAGCAAATTAATCAAACCCAAGGAGGGGCTCACTGGAACTTCCAATGTATAGCCAGTTGGTCAAAAGCCCAGGTGACAACCTAGGCTTGTGAATGTCATCTAAGATGTGTGTGTAAGGAGCAGTCTAATAGGACTGAGACCTTCGCCTCTGGGATCTAACACTATCTCCAGGTAGCTAGTGGTAGACTTAAACTGTTGGATGGCCAGCTGGTGTGAAAGACTTCCTTCTTGTTGTGGGGAACACCCCCCCCATAAAAAAACACACATATGGTGACCACAAGTATCAGAAGTGAAGTGTTTTCTGTGAAAACAAAGGAGATACACAGGGGAAAAAGACACAGACGGGATGAACTGGTTTTTTCCCTACATAGGAAGAAAAAAACCCCCAATTTTTCCTTCTTAGTACTAAAAAGGCTTATGACAAAATACCTCATGTTATTGTGTTTTACTTTATTACACTATCACACTTTGCAGATATCTTTTTTTTTTTTAACAGGTTGAGGATTTGTTCACTGCAACACAAAGTCTATTTATACCATTTTCCAACATTTCCTCCCTTCTTTGTCATATTTTGGTAATTCTCATAACATACCTAACTTTTAAATTATTTTTTTTGTTATAGTGATCTATAATCAGTGATTAGGACTCACTGAAAGCCCAGATAATGGTTAGCATTTTTAGCAACAAAATATTTCTTAAAATTTCTTAAATTCTAATTCCAGTATAATTAAGATACAGTGTTATATTAGCTTCAGGTATACAATATGGTGATTCAGCACATTCATACATCACCCTGTGTTTTCACAAGTGAACTCCTTAATCTCCATCACCTATTTCTCCCATCCTCCCAGCCACCGCTTTGTTTGATGAACAAATCATCAGTTTGTTCTCTATAGTTAAGTGTCTGTTTCTTGTTTTCTCTTTCTTTCCCTTTGTTTTGTTTCTCAGATTCCACATGTGAGTGAAATCATATGATATATATATTTCTTACTCTCTAGCTCCATCTATGTTGTTGCAAATGGCAAGATTTCATTCCTTTTTTTGGCTGAGTAATATTCCACTGCATATGTATGCCATTTTTTTCTTATCCATTCATCTATTGATGGGTACTTGGGCTGCCTTCATAATTTGGCTATTGTAAATAATATTGCTGTAAATATAGGGGTGTAAATATCTCTTTGAATTAGTGTTTTTGTATTTTGAGGGTAAATATCCAGTATTGCTATTATTAGATAGTAGGGTAACTCTATTTTAAACTTTTTTTTAAAGTAAGCGCCACACCCAACATGGGACTTGAACCCAGAACCGTGAACTCAAGGGTAGCATGCTCTACCAACTGAGCCAGCCAGGTGTCCCTATTTTTAACTTTTTGAGGAACCTCCATACTGTTTTCCACAGTGGTTGTACCAGTTAGCATTCTTACCAATAGTGCACAAGTGTTCCTTTCTCTTCACATCCTTGCCAAACCTTGTTGTTTCTTATTGTTTTTTATTTTAGCCATTCTGACAGGTGTGAGGTGATATCTTGTTGTAGTTTTGACTTGCATTTCCCTGATAACGAGTGATGTTGAGCATCTTTTCATGTGTCTGTTGACCATCTAGATGTCTTCATTGGGGAAATATCTGCTCATGTCATCTGCCCATTTTTAAATTGGATTATTTGTTTTTTGAATGTTGAGTTGTGTAAGTTCTTTATATATTTTGGATACTAACTCCTTATTGGATAGGTCATTTGCGAATATCTTCTCCCTTCCAGTAGGAAGCCCTTTAGTTTTTTTTTTTTTAAGATTTTATTTATTTATTTGACAGACAGATCACAAGTAGGCAGAGAGGCAGGCAGAGAGAGAGAGGGAAGCAGGCTCCCTGCTGAGCAGAGATCCTGACATGGGGCTCGATCCCAGGACCCTGAGATCACGATCTGAGCCGAAGGCAGAGGCTTTAACCCACTGAGCCACCCAGGCGCCCCAGAAGCCTTTTAGTTTTATTGGTTATTTCTTTTTCCGTGCAGAAGCTTTTTATTTTGATGTAGTCCCAGTACTTTATTTTTGTGTTTGTTCTCCTTGTGTCAGAAGACATATCTAATAAAAGTGTTGCTACAGCCGATGTCAAAGAAGTTATTGCCTATGTTCTCTATTAGGATTTTTATGGTTCAGGTCTCACATTTAAGTCTTTAATCTATTTTGAATGTATTTTTATGTATGGTGTAAAAAAGTGGTCCAGTTTCATTCTTTTACATGAAGCTGTCCGGTTTTCCCAACACCATTTGTTGAAGAAACTGTTTCCCATTGAATATTCTTTCCTGCTCTGTCAAAGATTAATTAACCATATAATTGTGGGTTTATTTCTGGGTTTTCTATTCTGTTCCATTGACTCATGTGTCTGTTTCTGCGTCAGTACCATACTGGTTTGATTACTGCAGCTTTGTAATATAACTTGAAGTGTGGAGTTGTGATACTTTCAGCTTTGCTTTTCTTTTTCAAAATTGCTTTGGCTATTCAGAGTTCAGGGTCTTGTGGTTCCATATAAGTTTTAGGATTATTTGTTCCACTTCTGTGAAAAATGCTATTGCTATTTTGATAAGGATTGCATTAAATGTGTAGATTGCTGGGGTGCCTGGGTGGCTCAGTGGGTTAAAGCCTCTGCCTTCGGCACAGGTGATAATCCCAGGGTCCTGGGATCGAGCCCTCAAATTGGGCTCTCTGCTCAGCAGGGAGTCTGCTTCCCCCTCTCTCTGCCTGCCTCTCTGCTTGCTTGTGATCTCTGTCTGTCTAATAAATAAATAAATAAAATCTTTTAAAAAATGTGTGGATTGCTTCTGGGTAGTATAGACATTTTAATAATATTTTGTTCTTCCAATCCAAGAGCATGGAATTCCATTTCTTTATGTTATCTTCCATTTCTTTCATCAGCTCACCAAGGGAAGCCAGGGTCCTCCAGGCCTGCGGATTTTGGGTCTGTCCCAAACTATTTGCATAGACCTTTGAGCAGATGGAGCCTAGCCCTGAAAGTCTTTCTGAGGAGGCAGTTTTCAGAGTACGGGTCTTTTACCTCTTTGATTAGATTTATTTATTTGGTACAATTGTCAGTGGGATTGTTTTTCCTAATTTTTCTCTCTGCTCCTTAATTTTTAATGTACAAATGCAGTGGATTTCTGTGCATTGCTTTTGTATCCTGTGACCTTACTAAATTCATTTATCAGTTCTAGTAGTTTTTTGGTGGAATCTTTAGGGTTTTCTGTATATGGTATCATGTCATCTGCAAGTAGTGAAAGTTCTTCTTCCTTACTGTTTTGGATTCCTTTTATTTCTTTTTGTTGTCTGAGTGCTGTGGCTAGGACTTCCAGTACTATGCTGAATAAAAGTGGTGAGAGTAGACATCCTTGTCTTGTTCCTGCCCTTAGGGGGAAAGCTTTCAGTTTTTCCTTACTGTATATGATGTTAGCTGTGGGTTTTTCATATATGGCCTTTACTACGTTGAGAGAGCACTGTGCCTCTGCTCTCTCGGAACTGGCCCCTGAGGATCTGTGACTGCCCAGAAGAAGGGTTAGAAGGGTTACAGTCCTTCCATTGGTTGGTCCAGGGGAGAAAGGACTTCTGCATTTTGCCTTTCTCCATTCCTGTTTAATGACTCAACCTTCAGCTGCCTCCCACCCTGGCTGCCTCCTCTTTCCTACTAGGAATTGTTACCAGGTAACCTGCCTCAGGCAGTTTCTGGCTGCTCTCCTCAGCCTTGCCCACCTTCGGTGACCCTGAGAGCACAGACCTGTGCGGAGGGGCAGACAGCTGGGAGGACCACCCCCACCTGTCTGCCTGAGGACAGAGCTGGGTGGGCAAATGGTGCTTCGGGAGAAATTTTTACCTTCCAACCAGGCTGTTCCATCCCTGAGCTAACCCCCTTGAACCCTTCTCCCCCTGAGGGGACGGAAGGCAGAGTATGGTTGATTGGCAGGGCCTGATCCCAAACCTTGCTGTGGCCTAAGCCTCCTGAAGCCTCTCGCCTTCAGCGTGGGGAGCTGCCGCTTCCCTGTTCCTCCGCCAGGCCTGCCCCCATGCTCAGCCGCTCCCTGTAGCTGACCCTGTCCGACTTGGTGACTGAGCACCAGGCTCCGTTAGCTGTCCAAGTGACTGCTTCCACCCCATACTTTTGGCGCTTGAGGATGGGGGGAGGGAGGGTTATTTAAAATAAAATCCAAGGTGGCAATAGAGGATTCCTTTTGCTTTCAAATCTTTGGAATAAAAGAAAAATGTTTTTTATATATGAATATGTAAAGTAAATTGTTATGTAACTATTACTGTTTCCTGTATGTTCTAATTTTGTTTTATGATATAATTAAGGGAAATAAGCTGTGAAGACAAAAACATACACAAAACAACAACAAAAAAACCCCCAGCTTTTTAAGACAATGCTATTGAACGCTTAATACGAGCATAGCATAAAAATAATTCTTATATGCACTGGGAAACCAAAAATTAATTTGACTCACTTCAGCGCATTATTCAATTTATTACAATGGTCTGAAAATGAGTCCCCGATATCTCTGAGTAATATCTGTCATAATAAGAGCCTTATACCACCAACAGGTGACCCCCCCTGACCCCACTTCTCTGGATTTTCCTGTTTCAGGCTCCCTGGACCTGTGCGTGGCTCCAGCATGTGTAGTATACACTCCATCAGCTCACCAAGGAAACCACGGTCCTCTAGGCCTGTGGATCTTGGCTCTGTCCCAAAGCATCTGGATAGACATTTGAGCAGATGGAGTCTACCCCTGAAAGTCTCTCTGAAGAGGCAACTTTTTATTTTATTTTATTTTATTTTATTTTATTTTATTTTATTTTTTTATAAACATATAATGTACTATTAACCCCAGGGGTACAGGTCTGTGAATCGCCATGTTTACACACTTCACAGCACTCACCATAGCACATACCTTCCCCAATGTCCATACCCAACCACCCTCTCCCTACTCCCCTCCCCCCAGCAACCCTCAGTTTGTTTTCTGAGATTAAGAGTCTCTTATGGTTTCTCTTCCCCCCGATCCCATCTTGTTTCATTTTTTTCCTTCCCTATCCACCAAGCCCCCCACTTTGCCTCTAAACTTTGGAAGAGGCAACTTTAAACTGGCAATAGTTAGTCCTGGCCCTCCTATGGCTGCCGTGTTTCAGGAGCCTGACTCCCCTGGCCCACATCACCTGCACATGGGCAGTTTGCATGCTGTCAGCTGGCCTTCAGCTGCTGAGGCCCTTTAGGACTCTTGTGCTCAGGCTGGTCCCCAAAACTGGCATAACCTCTGGGGAGGTGGGTGCCCACTTCCGAAATTCTTTCTGAGATGGCAGCTCTCAACAATCGGTAGTCACTTCCCATCTGGATTGCTGCCCAAGGTAGTCCTGGGCTTCTCCAGCCATTAAAGCTCCCAGGTGTCTGCCACTGGAAGGTAACCTGACCATTTCTCCCTGTCTCCTTCCCCGCCCCAGTCCCCAGCAAGGCAATCCAGATTCCTCCAGCTGTCCAGGGAGAGTGTGTGTTTCTGTGTAGGTTAAGGTGTAGAATTAGGCTGATGCCAGGTACCCCAAATAACCCCCTCCTCTGAACTGGCTTCATCTGACTTGATCTTGTTCCAGCTCTGTGGTTGTCCATGCTGACCTCAGCCAACTGTGCATGGGCAGTCCACTTCCCGTTAGCATGCCCTGGACTGCGGGGATGCTCCAGGCCTATGGAGCTCTGCCAGGACCCCAACTGCCTGAAGGAACTCAGGGTCCTACATTTTAAACTGATGATTGCCAGTCCCCATTTGGACTGCCTGGGGATTGTGCCCCAAAATTCTTCCAGCAACCAAGTCTCCCAGGTGTTTCTTACTTGATGGTACCTGACAATCTTGTCCAGCCCTGCCCTGGCAGACATTCCAGATTCTTCCAGGTCAGCTACCAAATGGGAATATGCACATTTGTGTAGGTTAGTACTTAAAATGAGGCAGACACCTCAACAACCCACTCTAAGGACCAGCCTTCTCTAGACACTTTCTCAGTTACAGGTCTCAGCCCTCTCCCCACAAACTGCGTGGCTCTCCCATGTACTTCATGTACCACATCAGCCTGCTGAGAGCAGTCAAGGTCCCCCAGGCCACTGGGATTGGGCAGGTCCCAAACCACTAACACAGCCTCCAGGGCA
The DNA here is from genome assembly GCF_902655055.1 of Lutra lutra. Taxonomy (NCBI): domain Eukaryota; kingdom Metazoa; phylum Chordata; class Mammalia; order Carnivora; family Mustelidae; genus Lutra; species Lutra lutra. The sequence continues at coordinate 160,409,093 of NC_062278.1, forward strand.
GGGGGATCTTATAATTCCCCCCTCCCACATCTTTCTGAAACTGGCAATATTTTGTCCCCATTTGGAATGGCTGCCATATGAAGTCCTGCGCTTACTCATAGTCAAGACTCACGGATGTCACTTACCAAAGGATGAGCCCTGCAGCACGCTAGGCCTCACCCTTGCAAGCCAGTCCAGACTCCTCTAGTTTCAACTTCAGGGGAAATACGCACATAATAGGTTATGGCCTGGAAGGAGACAAATGCTTTATAACCCAATAACCTGCTTCACTGACTTGGCCTCTCCAGACTCTTGACTTGCACAGACTATGCATGTGCTGTCCCCACCCTACCAGTCCCAAGAGAGCAGCCTATGGAGCTCTACCCAGCCCTGAACCACCTGCATGGTCTTGTAGGCAGAAGAATCCCACCTCAGAAAATCTTTCTAAGATGGCAGCTTGAAACTGATGACAGCCAGTCCTGATGGGAGTTCCTTGAGTCTGGAAGACATCCGGGCACCCTCAGGTAGGCAGTCTAAAGAAGACTGACTGTCCCAGTTTAAAATGGAGCTTCAGAAATACTACTGTGGGGGTGGAGGGGTTTCTCCACACTAAAGCCATTCAGGTGGCTGAGGTCTTGGCAGACCTCTGGAGTCCTGGAGTGCACCTCAAAGTGTCCTAATGGAGGGTAGGCTCCACATGTATGGGCAGTGCAGATCAGGGTAGCCAACCAGGGTCCTGGAACAGTATCATGTCCTGTGAAAGCAGTTCAAGGAGAGGACTGTTGGGAAGACCGGGCATCAGCCTAGTTCCAAATATTAACTTATAGAACTATGCATATTACCCTCTAAGGACAGAACGACCCTCTCCCCCACAGGCCTGGAGGGCCCCAGAAGCTCAAGGGCAGGTGAAAGAGTTCAGCCTGCACATGTGTAGTCGGGGCTCCAGTTGGGATCCCAGGTGTCTCTTAGTTGAGGGTTCCACCCCTAAGCTTGTCTTGAGGTGGCAGCTCTCAACAGTAGGCAGACCCCATTTGGACCAGCTGCTGGATGGGGTCCCATGCTTCCCCAGCTCTCTAGGCTCTCAGGGATCTCTTCCTGAAGGGTATCCCAACAACCCCATGTAGCCCTACCTGGCAAGACAGTCCATATTTCTCCATTTCTGCCCTCAGAGGTAATATGCACTTTCAAGGCAGATGCCTCCTACCCACCACAGCCTGCTTCTTCTCCTCTGATGGGGCCTTTCCAGACATTATCCTGTGCCAAGTCCCTGGTTTTCCTGTGCTGGGTAGCTTGTGAATGAACAGGGTACACCCCTCAGCCCCCCCAGGACAGTGGGGTCACCCACAGGAGTTAGGGTTGGTCCAGAACCTTTTGCCCATTGAGGGTCTGAGGGACCCACATTCAGGAAATCTTCTGAGGTGGTGGTTTTAAACAGGCAACAGTCCGTCCTCATTTGGACTGACAGCCTGTTGGGGTCCCAGGCTTCCCAGTCATCAAGGCTCCTGGATGTCTCTTGTTGGAGGAGCCCCAGCAGCCCACCAGGTGCTGTCTTGGCAAGGTTGCCCACACTTCTCCAGCTTTATCTTCAGGGGCAATATGCACATTTGTGTTAGGACTTGGAATCAGGCAGATGCCAGCTGATTCCCAGAACCCACTCTTGTGACCCAGCCTCTCCCTATAGCTGTTCTCTGAAAATCACTGAGGTGGGGGCTTTAAGCTGGACTGTCAGTCGCCACTCAGACCCGCTGCCTGCTGGTGTCTCTGGCTTCTCCAGGCATCAGGGTTCCTAGATGTCTCTTATTAGAGGATACTCCAGCCCAGTCTCCTGGGCCCCAACCTGGCGAGCAGTCTGGTTTCCTCCAGCTCTGTCTTCAAAAGGAATATATACATTTTTGTAGGTTTGAGCTCAGAGCTCCCTACAAAGGGAGATGCCTTTGTAGGGGCCAAGGGCAGGCTGCCCCCAAATGTGCCATTTTGGCATATTGATTATTTTACATAAAAGTTGCTTAACAGGGAGCCTGTTCAGGAAGGACACTCAGATCCTCCTCTGTCCCGCTGAAAGCAGGAAATAAATCTCCCATGTGAAAGGCACCCTCTGTGCACCACGAGATAAGGAGACAACCTTATCACCAGAGATGGGAAATCTAGAGTGGAGAAGGCTTTCTAAACCACCCTTTTTGCTTTTTACTAACTTACTACCCCAGCCACAACTCTGTCCAGAATTTCTTACTAATTGAAGGTCTCAAAGTTGTTTTCTTTATCCTGCTAATTCCTCACAGACTTATTGCCTCTTTATCTAAAAAGTATAAAAACTGCCCGCCTTGGTCATTTCTTTAGGTCTCAATTTCATTATTGGGCCTCCATGCCCAACTAATAAAACCTGGGGTGTTTTCCTCCTAGTAATCAGTCTCATGTAAATTTAATTCCTCGTTCAGCTAGAAGAACCTTGGACAGAGGAACATTTCTTCTTCATCTTCACCGTGTACCCTAGCAGCCCACCCCTGTGACCTGGGCTCTCCAGATACCTGCCTTATTCCAGATCCCTGGCTTTCCCAACCTTCATGGCCTGAATGTGCACAATATGCACCCCATCAGTTAGCACTGGGGGGCTGAGGCCCTCCAGGCCCATGGAGCTCCAGCTGGTCCCAAGCACCGACATGGCCTCCAGGGTAGAGAGGGCGCATTTCCCGAAAGTCTTCTGGAGGTGGTATTTTTAAACTGATGGAGTCTCTCTCTTACAGCCATCTGTGCTTTCAGGTGTCTCTTATTGGAGGACATGTAGGCCAGTCTACTGGGCCTGATGCTGATTAAGCAGTGTCGTTTCCTCCAGCTCTGCCTTCAGGCGGAGTATGCATGGTAGTGTAGGATAAGGCTTGGAATGAGGTAGACGTCTTATATCCCCAACAACCTATTCCAGTGAACCAAGCCTCTCCCAGCCCTTGTCCTTTTTGGGCTATCCTGACTTGCATGGCTCATGCATGTGCAAAGCACACTCTGTCTCCCTGCATCCTAACTTTCTCACAGCCCACTCTTAAAACCTTCCGGATGTCAGGCAGAGTTATAGGAGATTCAGAAGCCCTTCCTGGCCATATGGATCTGGGACTGGTCCCCAACAACCTACATAGCCTCTCCGGTGAACGGAGACCATCAATGAAATTTGGTGAGGTGGCAGTCTTGAGCTGGCAACTGTCGGTCCACATTTGGCGTGGCTGCCTGATGGGGTCTTTTGCTTCTGCCTCCATCAGTGCTCCCAGATGTCCTCTCTCTCTCTCTTATTTTGTTTTATTTATTTATCTGAGAGAGAGAGAGAGAGAGAGCAAGAGCAGAGGGGAGTAGCACATGGAGAAGCAGGCTCCATGCTGAGCAGAGAGCCTGACTCAGGGCTCAATCCCAGGACCCCGGGATCACGACCTGAACCGAAGGCAGATGCTTAATCGACTGACCCACCCAAGTGCCCCCTCCCAGACATCTCTTATTAGAGGGTACCCTGACCATCCTGTGAGGCCCAGCCTGGCCAGGCACTGGAACTGTGCTTCCCTCCCGCCCCAGTTCTGATCTCAGAGGGGTTCTGATATTTGTGTAGGGTAGAACCTGGAGATGGTCATATGTTCCCAATGGCCAGCTCCCATGACCTTGTCTCCCCAAATACTTGCTGTGTTCCAGGTCCTTGCTATTCTGACCTGCTGGCTGGTGCATGAACAGCTGGGGTACTCCAGGCCTGTGGAGCTCGGGTAGGTCCTGAACAACCTGTACAGCCTGTGTAGGGGTAGGGGAAAGTCGGGAACCCACATTGTACTCTCACATTCATATCCTTCTCTCTCCCTGCATCCTATATTCCTCACAGCCCACTCTTAGAACCTTCTAGAATGTCAGGCACAGTCACAACAGATTCTTTTGTGGGTCAGGATTTGTTGAACGAAGGGAGGCTGTTTCTACACAGCTCCCCACCCTGTAAGTATATCCTCTGCTTCAAACTTGCTCCCACTTCTAGCTGTCCTGGTCAGGGCCAGAGACATCATGTCAAGTGGAGAGGTGAATGAATGCTGGGACACAGCTCGGTTCCAACAGTTAAGATAGTTGTCATTTTCAGAGAAAGACCACACCCTCAGCAAAATGGTACAGGTTGTGTCCTCTGTCGTTAGTACCCCTCCTATTTGTCTTTCTGCATCTTTTTTCTTTCCTTGGGGTTGACTTTTCCTCCTCTCTAACCAGCCTTCAGATCCCTAGGTCAGTGAATGTTCTCCTGTCCTCCTTTCATTATTGAAAGTATTCAAAGGAAGTATTCTGTACCAGTCATTAATCACATAGGATGAGTTTTATATCCATGTTCTTTTACCTTAGGTATTCTCTGTGAGGGTGGAGAAGGGACTTTGTCCCTTGCTAGAGAATGTTCTGTCAGGTATTAGTAAGAGGAAAAGTATTAAGGGAAGAAGAAGGCCTTCCCTTTTACACTCAAAGTCACACTCAGGAGGTGGCCACACCTTTCCAGATGCTTCAGTTATTTTTCTAAACCATGCAGATCTGCTTTATACTTACCAGTTACATATACACTTAAAACCTCCTTATACTTACCTCCGTATGGGAGGAGGCCCATGGGGCTTGCTTAGCGCCAGGCCATCCGGGTTTGAAAGCCAATTTACTTGTTAAGCAAAGTCACCTGTGTTCTTGGGTGTCCGTGTGAGGATGGGGGTGTTTGGGATCCTGCTGAGAGGCCCCTGGCCCTGCCCCACCACGATGTGGGCTCCACTGGTGACAGGGTTCTCCATCTCCCCCACCCTCTCGGTGGGATGGCTGTAGGGGCTGACCTGTGAGAAGAGCATCCTGGGGACATCTGGCACCCGCACCAGCCCGGGAGGAGGCCATCCGCGGGAAGGACCACCGGCAGGAGCTGCTGGAGTTTGGGCTCAGCTGCGCCGCCCACCGGAGCCAGAGGAAAAGCCGAGGCCTTCCTGTCTGGGGTCATAATTAAGGAGCTTCTGAAGGGCGGGCCCTTGGGCAGAACTTCTCATTTTTCAAAAGCACTCCATCTATTCCTTACAAACCACCCAACAAAGCAGATGGGGCAAATACTATTACCCTTGCTTCGTAGATGTGTCTGAGCTCAGAGATGTGCTTTCCTCACAGCAGAACTAGGAAGTTCTGTCCCCAGAGTCATCTGACTGCTCATCCCATCTCCAGTCTGCTCACAGACCGCCTGTTGACTTCTCTGTGCTCTTGTCGTGGGATTGGCAGTGGTATGGCCAGGTCTGCGGCAGCCTCCCGAGCCACTCACTGAGGTGGCCTTTCTCCTGACACTCTCCTCCCACGCTGCTGTCACCTGGACACATCCTCGTCCTGCCTGCGGCACAGCAGCAGCTGTTTAGGGGAAAGAGCCTTTGAACAGCTGCACGTAGGGCACCTTGTGAACACCCCAACTCACCATGTGGAGGAGGCCCATGGAAACCAGGCATTTGGTCCGTCAGTCTTTATGGCCAGGACTGGAGTCTCTGGGTGTCTCTGCTGAAGGAACAGTATCTCTGGAGAGATAGACGGGTAACTTCTGAAAGCATCTGTTACCCAAACATGTAACTTGTCTGGTTGCACTTCCTGGGACAGGATCCACCTCTAATTTATATAATCCAGGCCTGGATTATAGACCTCAGCTCTACAATGGAAACACAGTCCTAAGGGAAGAAAACCAAGCCCTTCAGGCTTATCTGAGTCACGTGTTCAGAGGTGGTAAAAGCCACAGACTGTGCTCATTCCTGGGTCCCTTTTCCTCCCTGGCCGTACCAGTTACCAAGTGGAGAAGCAAAGAGAAGGAGGGGGAGATGACAGAGCTAACCAGACCCACCCATCCCAAGTCCCATGGTAATTCTCAGTCTAGAAGGGGCTACTTACTGAGAGGTCCCAGCCTTGGGCTCCAGGGACAAATAATTCTAGGAAATACACCACCTCTGTGCAACCCACAGATATTCACATGGTCAGAATCATTAGTTCTCAGACTGGATACCAGTTAGGTGTCTCTTCTAATTCTGCAGACTTTACTGCAGCTCTGTGGGCCTCTCCTGGTCCTGATCTGTCTCCCCATATCTCCTCACCACCTTCCCTCACTCAAGCTCTCAGGGTTTGTCTCTGGTCAGTAATCCTCAGAACCCTGGGTCTGGAAGCACTGGCAAAATATCCTTCAGAGCTTTCCTAACCTTGTTCAATGGGCAGTGGGCATCCATGAGTGGGTGGGTGTGTGGCCCCAGGGGGCAGCTGACCTTAGGGTTAATTGACTCGATCAAATCAATATACTAGCAATAATGAATTATTTTTACTTACAAATATTTATTAAATAGCCATAAAAGGGCTCCTGGGTGACTCAGTGGGTTAAAGCCCCTGCCTTCGGCTCAGGTCATGATCCAAGGGTCCTGGAATCGAGCCCCTCGTGGGGCTCTCTGCTCAGCAGGGAGCCTGCTTCCCTTCCCCTCTCTCTCTGCCTGCCTCTCTGCCTACTTGTGATCTCTGTCTGTCAAATAAGTAAATAAAATCTTTAAAAAAAATAGCCATAAAAGATGAAGAATACTGCCCAAAAGGCTTAAGCCCAGAATGAAAGAAGGCTTGCAGAATCAGGAAAAGACAGCAAGTGATATTTCTAAATTAGCCACCTCAAAGCAGGAAGATGTGAGGAGAGGTCACTGCTGAGGGACGAAACAAATGTTTTGTCTTCGGAGTTAACAGATAAGAGAGAAAGCACACAACTAAACCACTGTTGCGTGCCTGAACAGCCTAGGCAGACCTCACAGGGAGAAGATTATAAGGTTTCCATGAGTATGGGCCCAGGGACTGCCTCTAGAAGACTGACAGCACAGCAGCCTGATTCTCAAGAGTCCCTGTGAGTGGTCTTTGAGAAATCATGAAGAGCAGAGAGATGCTGCAAGCCCAGAGAAGGACAGATGTCCCCATTTTCAAAATGATGATAATGATCTAGTCAAAAAACTATAGGAAAGAAGTCTTGATGTTGATCTTTGGCAAAATTCAAGAGTGGATTGTTGCACAGAGGGTGTGTGAAAACTTAGAAAATAGTGAGGTTTAGAAACCAGAGTGTTTTCCCTAAAAGTAAAGTAGGTCTTATTCAGAAGACAGAGGGCATCTGCAAGGGTAGAGGCTCCTCATTCCCCATTAGTGAGCTAACATTCTCTGCTTTCCTGGGCAGCTGAAGCTTGGGCTGGCCTTCCTGTTGTCTTAGCTCTGTGCGTCTGTATGGATGTGTTTGGGTGCTTCTTCCTGCTGAAGCACCAGTACTTGGCCCCAGTCTTTGGCCCCAGTACTCCTGTATTCTGTTCACCAGAGTGCTCCCAGGAGACGGAATGCCCGAGGGAAGCTCTGCTGTCCTCTCCATCCCAATCCTGATCCCTGCTCTAAGAGCCCGAGATGGAGCTGGAGCACCAAAAGTGGGGAACAGCAGCAGCTTCTGGAAGACCTGAAGGAGAAGCAGCAAGAGATCATGCATTTCTAGGAGGAACAACTATCCTTCCAGGAGAAAGACTCCAGGTTAAGAGGGAGCCCATTAATAAAGAAGGTAGCCCCAGTTTTAGATTTAGAAGAAGGGATATGATCAAGAGAATTCCTGGCTCCTTTTCAAAACCCGTTTACCACCACCCCCCCGCCCACTCCTGATTTATGAATGACTTTGAGCAAAAGAAAGAACTTCTCTGGGAACATGCTTTTTACTCCAAAGACAGATTTAAAAACTTTGTTATAGAAGGCTTCAGCATATCCGACACTGGAGAAAGGATATACTTGTGCTTCCAGTTAGTTTATGGATATTAGTCCCACCATAAGGTAGGAAAGCATCTAAATGAGCCATGATACTGGTCCCCAGCAGAAGGCTTTAAGAGCTGGCCGACCGGGGCGCCTGGGTGGCTCAGTGTGTTAAGCCTCTGCCATCAGCTCAGGTCATGATCTCAGGGTCCTGGGATCGAGCCCCACATCGGGCTCTCTGCTCAGCAGAGAGCCTGCTTCCCTTCCTCTCTCTCTGCCTGCCTCTCTGCCTACTTGTGATCTCTCTCTGTCAAATAAATAAATAAAAATCTTTATTAAAAAAAAAAAAGAGCTGGCCGACCTGGGAGGGGCCCTGGAGGAGCAGTAAGAATACAAGGCTGCCATGTCTGTTCCTAGTCCACGTAGCTAATGGCATGACTTCACTCGAAGTTACTTCACCTCTCAGAGCCTATGTTTCCACACTGTTAAAATGAAAGTGATAGTCTTTGTGATTCCTAGGTTGACATCTAGGGCTCCATCCTGGCCCCTCTGCAGCGACTGCATGAAAAGAACCACAGTTCTTCCAGTCCTTCCAGTCAGAGCTACAGATCAACTAGGCAGGCACTTTATGGAAATTCCAGAAGGGGCTGAAAGGTCTGTGTTCCCTCCTTCCTCCTCCCCATGAGCTTCCTGCCCTTACTTAGGGTTGCAGTGAGGTCTTTGTCTTGGAAATTGTGGAGCTCTGGAAAGCTACAGAGTTCTGTCTCAGAAAAAACACCAGCTAGGCCTGGGGTTCCCAAGAAGAAGAGAGGGGAGCTCTCATACACAAAGCCCAAAGTTTGGTCACATGAGCAAGATCCAGCTCAGTCATCTTTAAAAATAGGCCGTAAGAGTTCAACTCCACCCATGTAGATGGCCAGAAAAAAGTCCAGATTATACAGTAACTTTTTAATACAAAGAACTGTTCTGATCGTCATGTGAAAAGCTCTCAAATATTGTGAATAATGCATACTGACCACCCATGCAGCCTGTAGACAGCTCGCTCCCACCCTGACTCCTTCCCCAGTGAGAAAATTAAAAGATCCAAAAAAAATTTACAGAAATAACACTACTAAGACTTGGATTTCAAGCCTGGATTTAAATTTTAACCTCTTTTCTTAAGGACTTTTACCACCTGCTGAAATAATCTAGTATTTGAGAATCTTCTATAAATAAGAGAGGGTTTTCTATACATAAAATTAATAAGTCCAAGCAGACTAGAACAGAGGGCTGGTGTCAATACGATGAAATTTAGCAAAAATTTAAGAAAAGTCCTGAGCCTGATTAAAAATATCATTTGTAGAAGTACTGGAGGGGAGCCATTCATGGCTTGAGGATGGCGGAGTTAGGTAGAAACACATTTTCACAAGCATCCAGTAGGCCAAGTTTGCTGGAAAAGCCAACTCAACCTAAGACTGAAGTAATGTAAGCACAGTGTCCCTGTGATGAGACCATGTTAGAAATATTGCTATATTGTGGGGAACTATTTTATAAAAGGAACACTGACAGACTAGGCACCATAATGAAGACAGGGCCCATGTTGCTGAAGGGCCAGACATCTTGAAATGGGTGAAGGAATTAAAAAAAAAATTGGGGCCTGGAAAAGATCATGAGGAGATGGGAATTTTATGTGAAGAACTGTCAGGTGAAGAAGAGCTGATGGGTTTCTGCCCCTTCAGAAGGCTGAACAAGGGTCAAAGGGTGACCTTCAATGGACTGTGGATATATAGCTAATGCTTTCCTTATCACTAGAGCCTTCTAAGGGGGGAATGCCTGGTTTGTGCAGGCAAGCTTCCCATCCAGGCCCTCGTGAAAAAGAAAAAGGTGATTTATCAAGGATCCCAGAGAAGGATCCCATCCTAGGGTGGGATGTTGACTCTGTTTTGAGCTTTCAATTCTAATTTTCCTTGATTATACGTTTAAAGTTTCCTTAAGTAATATAGTTTAATTATTTTCGATATTTAGCCAAATTTGAATTTTCACAAAACCTGATTGATTTTCCCAATTTGCTGATGAGAGGTGAACCAGAACTCGGAAGAAACATGGGGGTGCAAGTAGGCTGAGGGCTGAGGGACTAGCTTATGTACAAAGTCACAGGACTGTTGGGTCAGCGGGAAGTTCTGGGAACAACCTGCTTATAGGGGAGCTTTTTGTCGGGGGTGTGAGAAGTGGGCCTACGAGGTAGGATGAAAGCTCACGTTCTACAAAGTGGACACCAGAAAACAAGTATGTTTTTTTGCAAGCAAAACAGGGAACAGAACTCTCAGAGGGTAGAATGGATGGGAAATCTAGAGTCTAGAGACATTAGAGTCAGGGAAACCTGCTGAGTGGGTGCAGTGATATTCTGGGCATTAAGTGAGGGGAGTCTAATCTAAGGTGCTGTCAGGAAGAGAAAGCAGAATGGATGGAGGAAGAGCATTTAAAATAAAACTTTGTGAGAATTTAGATTTCAGGAAGAGAGATAGGGAGAAGCTTCATGGAACTTTAGTATCTGGAAATCACTTCATGCTGAACTACCCCCCCCTTTTGTGCCTTACTCCCTTTTTAAGGGTCTTTTAGGATTTACTTCAAAGCTACTGTCACTTCCTTAATTTTACAATTTAGCAAGAGGTCTGAATTCAAACATTTCCCATATATTCATTTGGTAACAAAATCTAACCGAACGACAAAAGGGTATTCCCAGTCTTCATGAATCCCACTTAGGAGAATAGTCACCCGGCTCATCACAGAAACATGAATGTGCTTGATTAAAGCCTGTGGTCCAGGTGCCGCTGGGTGCATATGCTGCATAGTATGTATGGTATATGAATTCTATTGCCTTTCCAAGAACCAAAACAATTTCTATCTTTGGAAAAGAAACCTGGCTTCAAAGATTTCAGATAAGAGATTGTCATCTCATAGAATATTTCTTCGATCTCTTCATCCCCAGTACATAGAAACAAACTATATGTGGTGGGTGCAAGTAAAAGAAATAGAGAAGTCAGTTGAGTCAATGACTTGTGATCCCCCATCTATGCTGGCCTCCCATCCTACATCCCACCAAAGGCCCGGTGCCCTCCTCCTCTCCTCTGTGATGCCTGAGTGTGGAGGCATCGAATCACCTTCCTCAGCATCTGCCTGTATTGAGTTCCATGCTGACCCCTGTCTTGGAAGGTCTGGTCTGTGGGACTAAGGTGAGTGTGGAGGTAGAATGATAGGCTGACTTCATCTGCCCATCAAAGGCTCTCTAGTTCCTGTGGGGCATGTAAGCCTCAGGGAAATTTCCAGACTGGAGTGTGTAGTATCTCAGGCCGCACACAGGAAGAGTGGCACCTCTGTCCCAGATGTGTTGCCTGGGACCCTGAGATGTCTGTGCAGTCTTGAGCAGAAGGGAATGTCTTATAGGAATGTTCTTAAAAATTCTTGGATCCATGCCCACAAACCCCTCCTCTCTCTTAGCCTCTACCTGGGATGCCTGTCACCAGGTCCCTTTAAGCAGTGTCTTGAGCTACCTGGTGGCAGAGCTGGGAGCTTTGCAAGGACAGCTGGAGGAGAGCATCCAGGTGAACAACTGACTGCCAGTGGAGCAGCATTAGGACGGTGGGGGGCAGGATGGGGGGCAAAGGCAGTCTCAGCCCCTCCTCTGTCAACCAGGACTTACCAGTCCACACAGACCCTGGAAACAAGCAGCCGCTCTTCCAAGGTAGGGAGAAAAATGGCACCAGGAACCCGTAGCCAGTGGGACGGTCAACAGGATGTCTGTGGCAGAAGGGACAGCCTTGCCTCTTCCAATCTCGTTAGGGTCAGGGTGAAATCCGAGGTGCTTCGATCTAGTCTTGGGTGAGAGCGTGGGATTTAGGGTCTGACCTGGTTCCAGACTTGGCATTTGCCACATATAGGGTGCTTGCCTTGGGCAAGGTGTTTTAACTTTGCAGCTGTTCAAGCCTTCGTTTCCTCATCTTTAAGATGAGGATAGTAACAGCATTTAGAGTGTACAGTTTTTGGAGCATTATGTGAAATAATTGGCAAGTGCTTGCCACAATAAGAGTTGCTCAACAATGAACAGTTTTGTACGTTAATGTCTATCCCTTGTATCTGTGGACTGCTTTACAACTTACCAAGTTTTCAAACAATGTTTCCAATACTTTCATCTGTGGTAGGGCAGGATTACTCTCTCTGTACTTCACATGAGAAAACTTGGGCATCAAGACATTGACTGACACACTACGGTTTGCAGCAGCCAAGAAACTGACCCAGGATGTGAACCTGTTTTTTTTTTTTGTTTGTTTGTTTTGTTTTGTTTTTACATTTTTAAAAAGTATTCTCTGACATGATGTGGACCAGAAGCAAATGGCCAAGAAAGAATTCTTGAGATGTTTCTGATGCCAAAAACGTGGTTTTATTATACCAGAGGGACAGGACCCATAGGCAGGAAGAGCTGCCCAGGGGTTGTGACGAGTGATTGGTTATATACTTTAAAGTTGGGGAAGGGAGTAGAGACCAAGGAAGTTTCCAAAAGGATTTTCATGTGTTAAAGAAGACTTACTGGGTCCTGGAGGCCTGGCTATTTTCAAGCTAAGGTTATTTTTCTCTCTAACAAGGCATTAAGTTAAGATAGTTGGGAGTTCCTGGAGGAATGTCATACTCTGCCTGCCTCTAGTATTTGTCAGTGGGTTGCAAGTTTTGAGGATATTTAGCTTTTTTTTTTTTTATGTCTATTGATTTGAGGGAATAAGGGCAGAGGGAAAGAATCTCAGGCAGACTCCACACTGAGTGCAGAGCCTAACATGAGCCTCGATCCCACAACCCTGAGACATGACCTGAGCTGAAATCAAGGGTCAGATGCTTAACTGACTGAGCCACCCAGGTGCCCCAAGATTCAGTTTATCTACATCTCCTTTTGCCTTTGTTCTCCACATCATTCCCTCCTGAACAATATTGACCCTTAAATCTTTAAGGGTGTTGAGGGTAGAAGGTCTTATCTTCTGTAACTTCTTCCTGTTGAACTGTGGCATAGAGATGTCCCTACCTATGGGTCAACATTGTTCAGTTACAAAAGGCAGAGACAGCCAAATCCAAGGTAGACCACATATATGAACCCCCTTGGGTAGAAAGGATCATCTGTAGGCTGGAAGTTATGGTGGGGAAAGAATCTTGGCACCAGGCAGGGAGACACTGGAAAAGACAATAAAATAAGGTTAGTATTATTATAGGAAAAAGAATACAAATAAAAAAAGGCTTTGAATAGATAATTTTCCTCCAGTCCTTCATTCTCATTTGAGGAGAAGTTTGTGGTCTTCATGGGAATAAGAAGGTATGTTAGCTGGCACATTGGATTTCTGTGAGGAAGGTACAGGTTTAATTCTTGATATATGAGTCCATCAGGCATGTCCTTCTAATTTTATGGCCATGGGCCATGTATGGCCATACATAATATGACCCGGTAGGAGCCCTTTCATCTTGAAGCCCTGGGTTTATATGGGGTGGGTTGCTAGTAACTGTCAGTTCAGGTTTAGGGAGGATATGGTCTGTATATTTGTTTAGATATTTATGAATATTAACCCTGCTTTTTGGGCAGATGTATTTGCTAGGAGAGCTTTGGCCTCCATAGTCTAGAGTTAGACTGACTATAGCATACCCAGCTTTTCTTATCTCTTTTTCCATGAAACTACTGCCATCAATAAGCCAACTCTCACCTGCAGTATCAGTAGGAGAGCCTTAAGTCTGATCTGCTAGAATAAACGGTGTCAATAACCTCTGAGAAGTTATGTTCTATAGAAGCACAATGGTCAGGTCCAGGCATATGGGCAGTTTTACTTTGCACAGACTTTAAATTAAGAGAATGGAAGAAGATTAGGAACCTTAGTTTGGAGAGCCATAGCTACATATTTGAGGAAACCAGAAGAATTTGGCATCTAGTCTTGTTTATGATAAATAGTATTAAAATCTAATATCTACACAGATGTGTTACTGAAACATTTTCTCTCTATAATCACCCTTATTTTTAGTATATGTGCTGCCGAAGCGAGCACTATAATCACCCTTATTTTTAATCAGAGATAGCCAAATCATGCATAATTTGTTTATAAAACAAGTCCAGTTTTAATAAACTTGTCCTAATTATTTATATAAGTTTAGCAAGAATAGTGATTGGTCACATAGATCTTATTTTTTTTGACCACGTAGATCTTTTAAAATCTGTTTTTTTTTTTTGAACTTTAAAAATTTATTTATTTATTTATTTGAGAGAGAGAGAGAGAGAGATCACCAGTAGGCAGAAAAGCAGGTGAGGGTGGGGGAGATGCAGGCTCCCTGCTGAGCAGAGAGCACAATGCAGCTCGATCCCAGGACCCTGAGATCATGACCTGAGCCGAAGGTAGAGGCTTAACCCACTAAGCCACCCAATTGCCCCTTTTTGGAACTTTTTCTAAGGAATCTTGACTGAACTCTGAGTAGCCTGTCTAGATCAGAAGCCAAACCAAATATTTGCCATCAGACATGCCTGTAATACCTGTAGATTTGGGTGAATTCCTCTTCTTGAAGTCCCCAAAATATCCCAAGTTTCCTATACCTGCCAGGAAGTGACATTCTTTAGTCACCTGGTAAGGCTCCTGGGAACTCTAAGAAAGCTTTAGGGTAACATTTTCGAGGGGCTATATTGGCTTCATGCTTCATAAAGTCAACTTTAGTTCCTCAGATATGTCTAGTCATATCTGAGTCTATGCATGTCTCTCAAATATGACATTCCAGTCAAAAACCTTGGTGAAATGACCAATGTTTCCAATGGTGTCCTATTATAAGGAGAACAGATTCATATTGATTTTATGCAAATATCATAATTGCCATGGAAGAAAGAATATTCACTGAGAGTTTTTGAATTCTGGAGGGTTCAGATAGAAAAGTTAAACACTTCAACTTGTTCACAAGGGAATATTTTATTATATTTCTGTATATCATAGATATCTTAAGAGAAAGTTTACTTAATCTGGAAGAGCAAACATTAGTGTTAGGTCCGTGATCAAAGGAGCAAGACTGATATAAAGTGAAGGTCAAGCAAAGCTTTATTTCATGCCAAGCATCGAGAATCAAACCGACCGGTCGGGACCGCCTCTTACAGAGAGGGCGACCACTCCCAGCCTCAAAGACTAAATTTTATAGAGCAAAGGCCATGTGGTTGGGCCTGGCCACACACAGGTGGCCAATGAGATTGCAACACAGAGAGAAAGCTGCACAGTCATGCTAGGTCACACACGGGTGGCCAGTTGAATTACAATTCACCCCATAGTAGCTATTTGAACTAGCCTATCACCTTGGTCAGATTAGGCGCCCAAAAGGTGGGGCCCACACTCCTTGGTAGCTAGGGAGACAGTGTGTGCACCCCACTGATTGGATGCCTCCACCTGACCTGACTCATCCCTACATTCGGGCTGTTGTCTCCACCTGACCTGACCCACCCTTGTATTTGGGCTCGTTTATCAGGGACTGATCGACCATATTTTACTGGTTTCCCAGACTTGTTTTTAAGTAAGTCACCTGGGGGTGTGGGGGACAGGGTCAGTTTAAGTTTTACTGCATAAACAACAAAATCACTGTTTAATCGAGATGAAATCACTCTGGCTAAGTAGACCCTTACAATTAGAGAGAAACAGCGATGTTGCAAACAAGAGTCACAAAAACTATAATCATCTTCCTCAATGCATTTAGTCCCATGTTACTAAGCCTTATTCAGTTTGAATGCAGCCTTTTATTCAGTTCTGAAATTCTTACCCAGTTCAGTTTTAGGATTTTAAAGATATGAAAAACCTGTATTTGTCAAAAGCCCTTTTTAGGAATCTCCTTGAGGATTAAATGTTTTCCAAGAGAATAAGAACAATAACTATATATGATAGTGCTTGGGTGGCTCAGGTGATTAAGCATCTTTGACTCAGATCATGATTTCAGTGTCCTGAGATGGAGCCCTGTGTCGGGCTCCCTGCTCAGCAGATAGTTTCTGTCTCCCCTCTCCTCTCTCTCTCAAACAAATAAATACAATCTTTTAAAAAACTTTAAGAATTTCATATGAACTCTAGGCAAATTAGAGCATTTACCCAAACAACATAACCTTACCCTTATCACTTGTTTAATAGTGCTTCCAGAGTAATTTAACACACCAACTAAAAAGTCGACTTTTGAATTAGTCAAAAAGACTTCATTTACAATTTAAATCTCAGGGAAGTTTGTTAAAAGCCTCCGAAGGTTATAAAGCACAGGCCTAAATAGAATTACAGATCATTACAAAACTTAAAACCTAATTATTTATTTAAGTGGCAATAAGAGATTCCAAAGGCAAATATGTAGGGTTATATTGTTATTAGCAAAACTTAGCTCCTTTAATACGGAGAAGTTTTAACTTTAAGTAATCAAAGACCTGATAAAGACAAAACATAAAGGTTGGTTTTCCAGGCAGATAAAAAAGAAAAAAAAAACAAAACTCTTTGTTTACATTTTCTTATCAAGAGCAGACCAACAATCCAAAAAAAACTTTGTCTTTAACAGAGAAGTGCAGAATTCTAATCTTATACCAGTGTACTTTTAAAACTCACTCATTTCAACCTTGGTCCTGACAGCACATAAAATTCATTTCCAAAGATTTCCCGTCATAAACCCTCTATAAAGTTTTCCTTCAGATTTTGACATAAGCCTTTGTTTTTTTTAATCAGCTAATTATTATATTTAGTTATATGATAATTATAATTATTTTTAATTATATTTAGCAGAATTTAACTCTAGGAAGCTTAGTGTCCAGTGGAAACTAAGTAGTAACCATCTGTGAACTGTTACACCAGAATTCTTTAGATCTAAATTTACAAATACATTTCACAATTTTAAAAACATATTTCTCCATAGTACAATCTTTTAATAAAACACAAAGTATATTTACCAACAGACCTAGGGGTCCTCAGCTTCTCTGCAATAGAAAGCCAAAAGCAGATAAACCTTATGTTCAGTAATCAATGCTTCAGTATTTTATTTGGAAAAGACTTAGATGTCTAGTGAATTAAATCCAAATTATCATCCAAGCAAAAATTTAAAGTTTCAGGTTACCAAAGACTTTGAAATGTGTCTTAACAATTACCCATGAAAAATCTGAGAATGGCAAAATTAGCCATCATTTTAAGTCATCTTTTTGCTGACAAACTGCAACAGAGATCATGAGCTTATTCAACATTAAGCAATCCTTCATAGGATAAAGGTTTTATATTTAATGCTGATAACTATCTTAATTAAACCAACAAACTTAAATTAGTTTAAATACCAAATACTAATAACCAATTAGTTAAATACCATACCCATGTTCCACATGGGTCCACTTAAAAGTCAATCAATTTGCTCCCCATTGTCAATTTTTACCTGGGGCACTGGTGGAGAAATCTGAAGTGGGTGGTGTCTGTCCAAAGGGGTGCTCTTTGCTCCTTGACACCAAGGGTAGGAGGAGCAGGAGCCAAGTGTGCCAAAGACACCCAACATGATATAGGAGCCAGTTATGTGGGCTGTACCCAAGGTAGTGAGGAAACAGGAAGAGGGGAAGGCAAAATAGGTGAGGTGCTGTCAAGCAAGGCTGATGGCAGATAAAAGCCCAGAGGGCAGAGAAAGAAGACTCCCAGTTCTAAAGCTTGTCAGCTTGGACAGATGAACAGGCACATGTTTTTTTTTTTTTTTTTTCCCCCACCAACAAATGAAAAAAGGCAGCATGTTGGGCTGGAGAAGACATAGAACTTCTCTGAAATAAAAGGAGTTTTGGCAGAGAGGGTGGTTGGTTATGGACATTGGGGAGCATGTGATATAGTGAGTGCTATGAAGTGTGTAAGCCTGACGATTCACAGACCTGTACCCCTGGGGCAAATAACACATTATATGTTAATAAAAATAATTACTAAAAAAAAAAAAAAAAAAAAAGGAGTTTCAGCTGCTGTTCGGGAATATTCCTTAAAGTCCCCATCCTGAGGTGAACTAACCAGAGACAGTTTGCTCCAGTTATCATAGCCATTAGCTCAGGAAATGAATGAGGGAGAAGCCCCCACATACAACATAAATAACCTGGGTCTATTAGGAGGGGGAATAATGAGAGAGTCAGTGACCCCTTTGTTAGGAATAGCATGTGTTTCCCCCAGCAACCTGGGTTTATTAGGAGAGAGGATGCCTGTTAAGACAAAAACCATCCAAAATGTTGGCTGGGGATCTTACTAGCCAGGTTAGTGGCCAAACACATTCTGCAAGATGCCCTTAGGTCGGGGTCCTGATTTAGGGCCATGCAAGCCTGGACAGAGGGTACCTTTGTTTCCAGCAGAAGAGATCTAACTCATAAATGATATTGAAGTTTAATGTCCCATAATGTGCCATTTTTCCTTGTCTTCTAAAGAGAACTGAAACCATGCAGTTTACAGAAGAAGATCAAGTTTTCCCCTTAAATCTTGCAATCTGAATTGTTTCCAGCAAGTTAAAGAGCAATCGAAGGGAGAGTCCTTATGGAACTGAAGAAGATTCCAGGCTCCTAGAAAAGTAGAGAAGGTCCAGTACCAAGAAAATCCTGCCCCACCTACTCCTGGGTGGTGTCCCACGCAGGATATGTCAGAGGTTCCTGTTGTCAAAGTGACTGGAGATGTCTTTTAGACAAAATGTTGGTGTAGGAGGGATGTTGGTGTTACCGGCCTACCCCTCCCATTGTATTCTAGACTACAAATGGGTGCTGGTGAATGGACTGAAATAGTATGCTGTGTCGTTAAGAACCCACCATTTTTAAACCTATGGAAAACACTAGAAAAGTTTTACAAGGGGAAATTACCCAATTTTGTAATTTAAGTAGTTAGTAGGGGACATAGACAGAAAACACTCAAGATAGAAATCCTTCATGGCCTAAGCGACGTTCCAACATATGTAGTCCTTACAGCTAACTTCTCTAGGAAACAGTCCCTGGTTGAGTTTTAATTTAATCAGGTACTGGTTTTTGGCTGGCTCTGTGCAGAGGTCTCATGGCCAGAAGCAGCTAGAGCAGCTAGACCAGAGAAGGGGATCACATTAGACGAATGGGGAGGAAACCCTACACAGAGTCTTAAGATTGGCAGCTGTCCTAATGACTCAGGTGGCTGTCCCATGCCCAAGAAAGACAACTTTGTATAAGAATAGGAATAAAGAGAGGGCATCAAGTTTCTGAGTCTTATTACCATCCAGGCCAGCATACTAGGTTCCAGCCAAAAAAGCAGGCGTTTTATTCCTTTCCATAGAGGAGCCATGGGCTAGACAATTGCAGCCTGAGCAACTGACATGAATGTGTTCCAATGAGACAGTACTCCTTGAAAATCCCCTGAAACAAAATAAAGGAAGAGAAGAGGAAGTACTCACGAGGTTTGCACTCAGGCTCTGAGTCCAGATGAAAAGACTCAGGCCCCGCATTGGGAACCAAAATTATGTGATATGGGCCAGAAGCAAATAGTCAAGAAGGAATTCTTGAGATGTTTTTGGTGCAAAAGTGGTTTATTATAGCACAGGGACAGGACCCATGGGCAGGAAGAGCTCCCCAGAGATTGTGAGAAGTGATTGGTTATATACTTTTAAGTTGGGGTGGGGGATAGAAACACTGGAAGTTTCCAAAACTGATTTTCTATGTTAAAGAAGACTTACAGGATCCTGGAGACCTGGCTATTGACAGGTCAAGGTGTTTTTTCCCTCTAACGAGGCACTAACATTAAGACCGTTGGGAGTTCCTGGAGAAATGTGGTACTCTGCCTGCCTCCAGTATTTGTCAATGGGCTGCAAGTTGTAAGGAGATTTAGTTTTGTCTACGTTTACTTTTGCCCTTGTTTCCCACATCATTTTTTTTTAAATTTCTTTTCAGCGTAACAGTATTCATTGTTTTTGCACCACACCCAGTGCTCCATGCAATATGTTCCCTCCCTAATACCTACCACCTTGTTCCCCCAACCTCCCACCCCCTGCCCCTTCACAACCCTCAGATTGTTTTTCAGAGTCCATAGTCTCTCATGGTTCACCTCCCCTTCCAATTTCCCTCAACTCCCTTCTCCTCTCTATCTCCCCATGTCCTCCATGTTATTTGTTAGGCTCCACAAATAAGTGAAACCATATGATAATTGACTCTCTCTGCTTGACTTATTTCACTCAGCATAATCTCTTCCAGTCCTGTCCATGTTGCTACAAAAGTTGGGTATTCATCCTTTCTGATGGAGGCATAATACTCCATAGTGTATATGGACCACATCTTCCTTATCCATTCGTTCATTGAAGGACATCTTGGCTCTTTCCACAGTTTGGTGACTGTGGCCATTGCTGCTATAAACATTGGGTACAGATGGCCCTTCTTTTCACTCCATCTGTATCTTTGGGGTAAATACCCAGTAGTGCAATTGCCGGGTCATAGGGAAGCTCTATTTTTAATTTCTTGAGGGATCTCCACACTGTTCTCCAAAGTGGCTGCACCAACTTGCATTCCCACCAACAGTGTAAGAGGGTTCCCCTTTCTCCACATCCCCTCCAACACATGTTGTTTCCTTTCTTGCTAATTTTGGCCATTCTAACTGGTGTAAGGTGCTATCTCAATGTGGTTTTAATTTGAATCTCCCTGATGGCTAGTGATGATGAGCATTTTTTCATGTGTCTGTTAGCCATTTGTATGTCTTCATTGGAGAAATGTCTGTTCATATCTTCTGCCCATTTTTAAAAATATGATTATCTGTTTTGTGTGTGTTGAGTTTGAGGAGTTCTTTATAGATCCTGGATATCAACCTTTTGTCTGTACTGTTATTTGCAAATATCTTCTCCCATTCCGTGGGTTGCCTCTTTGTTTTGTTGACTGTTTCCTTTGATGTGCAGAAGCTTTTGATCTTGATGAAGTCCCAAAAGTTCATTTTAGCTTTTGTTTCCTTTGCCTTTGGAGACATATCTTGAAAGAAGTTGCTGTGGCTGATATCGAAGAGGTTACTGCCTATGTTCTCCTCTAGGATTCTTTTTTTTTTTAAATTTTATTTTTTATAAACATATAATATATTTTAATCCCCAGGGGTACAGGTCTGTGAATCGCCAGGCTTACATACTTCACAGCACTCACCATAGCACATACCCTTCCCAATATCCATAATCCCACCCCCCCAAACCCCTCCCCCCATCAACCCTCAGTTTGTTTTGTGAGATTAAGAGTCACTTATGGTTTGTCTCCCTCCCAATCCCATCTTGTTTCATTTACTCTTCTCCTATCCCCTTAACCCCCCATGTTGCATCTCCTCTCCCTCATATCAGGGATCCTCTAGGATTCTGATGGATTCCTGTCTCACGTTGAGGTCTTTTATCCATTTTGAGTTTATTTTTGTGTACGGTGTAAGAGAATGGTCAAGTTTCATTCTTCTACATATAAGCTGTCCAGTTTTCCCAGCACCATTTATTGAAGAGACTGTCTTTTTCCCACTGTATATTTTTTCCTGTTTTGTCAAAGATTATTTGACCACAGAGTTGAGGGTCCATATCTGGGCTCTCTACTCTGTTCTACTGGTCTATGTGTCTTTTTTAATGCCAGTACCATGCTGTGTTGGTGATCACAGCTTTGTAGTAAAGCTTGAAATCAGGTAATGTGATGTCGCCAGTTTTATTTTTGTTTTTCAACATTTCCTTAGACCTTAGGGTCTCTTCTGATTCCATACAAATTTTAGGATTATTTGCTCCAGCTCTTTGAAAAATACTGGTGGAATTTTGATCGGAATGGCATTAAAAATATAGATTGCTCTAGGCAGTATAGACATTTTAACAATGTTTATTCTTCCGATCCAAGAGTATGGAATGGTCTTCCATCTTTTTGTGTCTTCTTCAATTTCTTTCATGAGTGTTCTGTAGTTCCTTGAGTACAGATCCTTTACCTCTTTGGTTAGGTTTATTCCCAGGTATCTTATGGTTCTTGGTGCTATAGTACATGGAATCGATTCTCTAATTTCCCTTTCTGTATTTTCATTGTTAGTGTATAAGAAAGCCACTGATTTCTGTACATTGACTTTGTATCCTGCCACGTTTCTGAATTGCTGTATGAGTTCTAGTAGTTTGGGGGTAGAGTCTTTTGGGTTTTCCATATAAAGAATCATGTCATCTGCGAAGAGAGAGAATTTGACTTCTTCATTGCCAATTTGGATACCTTTTATTTCTCTTTGTTGTCTGATTGCTGTTGCTAGGCCTTCTAATACTATGTTGAACAAGAGTGGTGAGAGTGGGCATCCTTGTCATGTTCCTGATCTTAACGGGAAGGCTGCAAGCTTTTTCCCATTGAGGATGATATTTGCTGTGGGTCTTTCATAGATAGATTTTATGAAGTTCAGGAATGTTCCCTCTATCCCTATACTTTGAAGCGTTTTAATCAGGAACGGATGCTGGATTTTGTCAAATGCTTTTTTTGCATCAATTGAGAGGACCATGTGGTTCTTCTCTCTTCTCTTATTGGTTTATTCTATCACCTTGATTGATTTGTGAATGTTGAACCACCCTTGCAACCCAGGGATGAATCCCACCTGGTCATGGTGGATAATCGTTTTAATGTACTGTTGGATCCTGTTTGCTAGGATCTTGTTGAGAATCTTAGCATCCATATTCATCAGTGATATTGGTCTGAAATTCTCCTTTTTGGTAGGGTCTTTGCCTGGTTTAGGGATCAGGGTAATGCTGGCTTCATAAAAAGAGTCTGGAAGTTTTCTCTTTCTGCTTCAATTTTTGAAACAGCTACAGGAGAATAGGTATTATTTCTTCTTTGAAAGTTTGGTAGAATTCCCTAGGGAACCCGTCAGGTCCTGGGTTCTTGTTTTTTGGGAGGTTTTTGATCACTGCTTCAATCTCGTTACTAGATATTGGTCTATTCAGGTTGTTAATTTCTTCCTGGCTCAATTTTGGGAGTTTATAGTTTTCCAGGAATGCATCCATTTCATCTAGGTTGCTTAGCTTATTGGCATATAACTATTGATAATAACTTCTGATGATTGTTTCTACTTCCTTGGTGTTAGTTGTGATCTCTCCCTTTTCATTCATAATTTTATTAATTTGGGCTTTCTCTCTCTTTTTTTTTTTGGATTAGTGTGGCCAATGGTTTATCGATCTTATTGATTCTTTCAAAAAACCAGCTTCTAGCTTCATTGGTACGTTCTACTGTATCTCTGGTTTCTACCTCATTGATCTCTGCTCTACTCTTGATTATTTCCCTTCTTATGTGTGGAGTTGGTTTGATTTGTTGTTAGTTCTCCAGCTCTTTAAGGTGTAGAGACAGCTCGTGTATTCTGGATTTTTCAATTTTTTTGAGGGAGGCTTGGATGGCTATGTATTTCCCCCTTAGGATCGCCTTTGCTGTATCCCATAGGTTTTGGACCAAAGTGTCTTCTCGTTGGTTTCCATGAATTGTTTAAGTTCTTCTTTGATCTCCTGGTTGATCCAAGCATTCTTTTTTTTTTTTTTAAGATTTTATTTATTTATTTATTTGACAGACAGATCACAAGTAGGCAGAGAGGCAGGCAGAGAGAAAGGAAGGGAAGCAGGCTCCCCGCTGAGCAGAGAGCCCGATGTGGGGCTCGATCCCAGGACCCTGGGATCACGACCCGAGTTGAAGGCAGCGGCCTTAACCCACTGAGCCACCCAGGCGCCCCTGATCCAAGCATTCTTAAGCAAGGTGGTCTTTAGCTTCCAGGTGTTTGAGTTCCTTCCAAACTTTTCCTTGTGATTGAGCTCCAGTTTCAAAGCATTGTGATCTGAGAATATACAGGGAATAATGTCAGTCTTTTGGTATCGGTTGAGTCCTGATTTGTGACCAAGTATGTGGTCTATTCTTGAGAAGGTTCCATATGCACTTGAGAAGAATGAGTATTCTGTTGTTTTAGGGTGGAATGTTCTGTATATGTCTACAAGGTCCATCTGGTCCAATGTGTCATTCAATGCTCTTGTTTCTTTATTGATTTTCTGCTTCGATGATCTGTCTATTACTGAGAGAGGTGTGTTAAGATCTCCTACTATTAATGTATTCATATCAATATGACTCTTTATCTTGATTAATAGTTTTCTTATGTAATTGGCTGCTCCCATATTGGGGGCATAGATATTTACAATTGTTAGATCGTCTTGGTGGATAGTCCCTTTAAGAATGATGTAGTGTCAGGGCACCTGGGTGCCTCAGTGGGTTAAAGCCTCTGCCTTCGGCTCAGGTCATGATTCCAGGGTCCTGGGATTGAGCCCCGCATCGGGCTCTCTGCTTGGCGGGGAGCCTGCTTCCTCCTCTCTCTCTGCCTGCCTCTCTGCCTACTTGTGATCGCTCTGTCAAATAAATAAATAAAATCTTAAAAAAAGAAGAATGATGTAGTGTCCTTCTGTATCTCTGACTACAGTCTTTAGTTTAAAATCTAATTTATCTGATATGAGAATCACTACCCCGGCCTTCTTTTGAGGCCCATTGGCATGAAAGATGCTTCTCCATCCCTTCACTTTCAGTCTGGGTGTATCTTTAGGTTCAAAACGGGTCTCTTGTAGACAACATATGGATGGGTCCTGTCATTTTATCCAATCTGCAACCCTGTGTCATTTTATGTGCGCATTTAGGCCATTCACATTGAGAGTGATTATTGATAGATATGTTTTTATTGACATCGTGTTACCTTTGAGGTCTTTCTTTCTGTAGATTGTCTCTATATTTCTGTTCAATGATATTTTTAGGATTTTTTTCTCTTTTATAGACCCCTCCTTAATATTTTCTGCAGTGTCGGCTTTGTGGTTGCATAGTCTTTTTTTTTTTTTAAAGATTTTATTTATTTATTTGACAGAGAGAGATCACAAGTAGACGGAGAGGCAGGCAGAGAGAGAGAGAGAGAGAGAGGGAAGCAGGCTCCCTGCTGAGCAGAGAGCCCAACGTGGGACTCGATCCCAGGACCCTGAGATCATGACCTGAGCCGAAGGCAGCGGCTTAACCCACTGAGCCACCCAGGCGCCCCGTTGCATAGTCTTTTAAGCCTTGCCGCTCTTGGAAACTCTATCTCTCCATCCATTTTGAATGTCTGTCTTGCTGGATAAAGTATTCTTGGCTGCATGTTCTTCTCATTTAGTGCCCTGAATATATCTTGCCAGCCCTTTCTGGCTTGCCAGGTCTCTGTGGACAGGTCTGACGTTATCTGATGGGATTTCCTCTGTATGTAAGGAGCTTTTTTGTCCTGGCTGCTTTCAAGAGGGTCTGCCTACAATTATAACTCTTCATTCTTACTATTAGGTGTCTTGAGGACTTTCGAGAATCTATAATCTTGGGAGGGAAACCGTTCTGCCTCTAGTACATGACGCTGGTTCCATTCGTGAGATTGGGAAAATTTTCATGGACAACTTGTTCCACTATATCTTCTAGACTTCTTTCTTTCTCCTCCCCTTCAGGGATTCCAATAATTCAGACGTTGGAATGTTTCATGGCATCATTTATTTCCCTGATTCTGTTTTCGTGGCTTCTGTTTGTTCCAGGCTTCCTCCTGATCCTTTCTCTCTATCTGTTTGTCCTTCAGATCACTAATTCTATCTTCTGTCTCAGTTACACTAGCTTTTAGAGAATTTAGATTAGATTGGAACTCATTGAGAGCATTTTGAACATCATCCCTGGTGGCTTTCAGTTCTGCCCTAGCATTGTGAACATCATCCCTGGTGGCTTTCAGTTCTGCCCTAATCAATTCCGTTTGGTCATCCACGGCTTTCTCCAACCTAGTTATTGCCTGGATAATTGTTAGCCTGAATTCCCTCTCTGACATATTGTCTATGTCGATAGCCATTAGCTCTGTTGCAGAAGGCCCATCCTCTGTAGTTTTCTTCTATTGGGAATTCCTCCTCCTAGTCATTTTGGTGAGAGATGACTGAACGGATATAGCTGGATGTATCGACTGTGGTGCAGTCAAGGTGCACCCTGGAATGCTTCTTACCAATCAGGATTCCCCATCCAAATGAGAGAAAAAAGAAAAAAAAAAAAAGAGAGAGAGAGACAGGAAAAAAAGTGAAGATAAAAGAGAAGGTTCAGCCCAAATGGGCCCCAAGGTAAGATTTATGAAGTATACAAACAAAAGCAGACAAACAAAAAGACTGACAAAAGTATATGACAAGAGAAAAAAAAATATATATATATGCAAAAAAGGAAGAACCTCGTCAAAAAGAACCCCAAGTATAAGATTTATATTCTATCAGGACAAACACAAATACACAGAAACACTGGTGGAAGAAAAAGATGGGAGAGTGGTTATAAATTCTCAGTGTGGGTGAGGAAGGTTATTTTGATTCTTCCTGGATGTATCTTGATATCTTTGTTAAAGGACTCAACTTTCCTAAGATTAATGGGGATTAAAAATTGGTTTACCTATAGGGGTAGCATTGATTGGGGAAAGGGGGTTACCTTGAAGTTAAACTCTATATGAATATTAGAAAATAAAAATAAAGAATAAACTAGACTAAACTAAAATTTAAAAAAATTAAAAAAATAGAAAAGCAAAAGAAAAACACAGGTGTATGTATCAAAAGGTTCAGGTTAGAAGGTTATTATGGAATTTGATGTACTGGACATCTCACTGTGCTGGTAAATAGGTTAAAAAATTATCTATATATAAAAAAAAAAACCAGAATAGTGGAACGAGTTAAAAATAAAAGTTGTATCTATGAAGTAGTGGTGGTTATTCTCTTGTCTTTTTTTTTTTTTTTTTACTTTCCTGGTTGGTTTTATGGGGGAGGGGCCTGCCACATGGGTTTTCAGTCAATGATGTTCCCTGAATTAAGTCCTCCCGCCCCCCTCAAGGGGGTGGGCTCTGAGGAAACCGGTTTTTCAGGCTTTTGTTCTCTGGAGGTTTTTATGTTTTTTTGTTCATTTTGTTTTGTTTTCTCTTGCCTTGACAGCTTTTGATGGTTTTTGGAGGTTTAGAGGAAAGCAAACTGCACCCCCACCTCCCTCTCAGAGAGAAGCCTCAGTCTGCTCCCCTGTGGGTGCTGCAGAGCTGCTGGCAGAGCAGGTTCTGCGTCACGGTCCCTGGGGATGCAGGATCTCCTGCTTATACCCAAAACCACGGCAGTGGCGGCTGTCTGGGCATCTCCAGACCGCCAGAGAAGTTCCAAGCAGCGATCGATCGCACACTGAGATTTTCCCGCTGGCCCGGGCTGGGAGTGCCTGGTCTTTCTGGGTCCAAGAGCACCGGGCTGGCACCTGCAAGCACCTCTCCCAGGGGAGGGTGAGGGGCGCTTGAGTCTCAGGCTCTGTTAGCACAGCGTGGAGCTCTGACGTCTGGCGAGGCTTCCAGCCCCTCACAGGAGCTGGACCCCACTCGTTCTCGGGTGCGCTGGTGGCTCAGGGGCCAAGACCTGGTTTCTCCACTGCACTCTCTCTGGCTCAGCGCCAGGGGAGTCTGTCTTGGGCTCGGGGACTTAAACCCGTCCCTCACTGCCCCGATTCCCACAATTTCCCCCCACGATCCTTTGCTCTTTTTGAGTGCTTTCAACCAGACTCCAAGTTAATGCTGGTCCCCAGACACAGGGCACTCTCATATTAGGGGTATTACTTTCCAATCAGTCGCCTCTGGTGGCTCCCTCCCCCTTTTGTTTATCTTCCGATATCAGATGGATGTTCCCACTCCGCTTTACCTGCCCACTGGCGTCTTCTGCCCCTGTAGAGATCCAGACGTGTATAATTCTGATCTCAGGCTGATTTCATGGGTGATCGGAGTTCTTTGGTAGGTAATCAGCTCACTTTAGGGTACAGGTTGAAACGGCGCCTCCTCCTACTTCCCCGCCGTCTTGTCTCCCCGCCTCCCACATCATTTTCTATACCCAATGTGTGGCTTGAACTCAAGCGACACTAAGATCAAGAGTCACATGCTCTACTGACGGAGCCAGCCCCGTGACTCTTGCATGTGATGGTGTGATTTCCAGTCTCTATCCTTCCAACTCACTATGCTCTGTGTTGGTATTGTTGGCCTTCCCATATCCCTAGCCTGGCTTCCCATTTCCCAATTGTTAGGGAACTCAGCTGGGTGGAAAGCATTCCTGTCCCTGAGGAATCCTGGCTGTGGGAAAGCAGGGCACAGTGACCTTGTTTACTCTTGGGACCATCATCCATCGCTCCTGCCTGCCCGTGTCTGCCTTTCCACATAGAAATGTCTCACCAGGGGCACCAGGGTGGCTCAGTTGGTTAAGCGTCTACGTTCAGCTTGGGTCATGATCCTGGGGTCCTTGGATTGAGTCCCATGTCAGGCCCCCTGCTCAGTGGGGAGTCTGCTTCTCCCTCTTCCTCTCCCCTCCCTCATGCGCTCTCTCTCTCTCTCAAATAAATAAATAAAAACAAAAACAAACAAACAAAGAATGTCTCACCTGTTCTCTCCCTCTCTTCTCAATGTCCTTCATCTGCCTCAGGTCCCCATTTCAATATGAATGTTAATGCTAGACCGCCCGCCCCCTGCCCCGTCCCTTCACACGTAGATTTCTATTCCTCCTTCTTTCTTTCCTTGTGACACACCATTTAATTCCCCATCTATCATTTCCATCACCCTATCTTCAGTTGTATCCTAGGCTGGAGCTGCTTCTGCTCAGAATTATTTTAAGAGCTTTCAAACTTTCATGCCTGCTTTTCCTGGGGGCATGTTAATCCTCATTTTCTCCCTGGTTCTGCTACATTTTTATTTATCAGACAATGACCTCATCTGTCAGGGGAAGGTGCTACTCCTGAGGTCACAGTGTTGTGGCCACTAAATAGGAAAGTATACATGGACTGCCAAGCATTGGGCTTGGCCAGTAGAGACTGCTCAGCCATGTTAGGTGGATGCCTGGCTCCACTTGGGTTGCCACGATGGTTTTAGTGTTCAGGTATGCCTCCCCCTCTGCCCTCCTATCAGCCTTTCCACTCTCACTGCGTCCCCACAGTGCCAACAGGTCTCAGCCCCACTGAGCAATGGCTGAGTTCCTCACACACCACAGAGGCCAGAGCCGGAGAACAGGACATGGTCTAAGCCATGTTTGCCTGAGCTTGGTCACTTCTGTATTCATTGTGACGTTTTCTAATTCCTACACCAGAGCATTGCTGCCTGATCCCTAGGAAGGTGTCTCTAACCCACCATGATGTTCGTCTCCTATTTTCATACTAGTACACTTTTTCCAGCATGATCTCATCAGCATGGAGGTTAGAATGCTGAGTTCAATTGCCCATAAACCCA
This sequence comes from Lutra lutra, assembly GCF_902655055.1. Classification (NCBI taxonomy): domain Eukaryota; kingdom Metazoa; phylum Chordata; class Mammalia; order Carnivora; family Mustelidae; genus Lutra; species Lutra lutra. The sequence goes on from NC_062278.1 coordinate 160,438,027, forward strand.
TTCCTTCTTTGACTTACTATTTTTAACATTTGTGTTACATACATGCATTCATAATTACAACTGTATTAGACACTGCATACATGATTATATTCAGAACGAGGGTGAGAAAATGTGCCTGGTAATTTTTCAAACTAGAATTTGCTTTCTCATGGAACACCCTTCTATTAAAGGAATATCTTTTTCTCCAAACTGTGGGGCAACCCAGTTGTGTGGAAGCCAGTGGTGTGGACAGTGAAAGAACTCACCCAACGCAGAACACAAGAGAGAGAAGTTATTGAATACACCACAAGGGAGCAGTGGGCAGAACAGCAAAGCAGAGACTGACTGCCTGGAGGCATTGGTGGGGGGGCTGTAGGTAAGAGGGGAATGGAATTTTCCTTTTTAGGTAACTTTGTCCTGTTCTAAGTAGCCCATTGGTCAGCTAGGGCTTGTGGCTATTTTAAGGTGAGTTACCTGATGGGCCTATTTGCATTCAGCCAGTGGGGTGGGGGTCACGGTGAGCCCTTCTACCTGACTCAGGTTTCCAGTGCTCAAGCTGGTTGCCTAAAAGCTGACACAACCTAAGTGATTTGTTTGCTATTACTTGCGATTGTGGAGACGAGCCCCGTGGCCTTGGATCTCTGCTCGGGAAGATGAGGCTGTGCATGGGCCTGATGAGCCATGTGTTCCAGGGTTCCTGAAAATTGTTTTGTCTTTCCTCTCTAGTCTCAGTTGCTTCCCACCGCCACTCCTCTGCCCCCAGTTCAGGATGTTGGCATGAACCCTCCAGCTCTCCAGGTCTTCTTCCGCTTCTCACGCCTTAGAGACCCCTATCATCAACAGCACAGGTAGTAAATATGGCAACTGAAGGACTCAGGGACTGATGATGGAAAATTATTAATATAAGTAACTTTTGGCGACCAACGAACACATTATCTGAATGTAGAGATTTTTCTCTGTGGAATCCGAGGCTGTCAGCCCTGCTTCTTGTATCTTCTGTGGCTGCCTTTCTTGTCATTATTCTTCCTCCTGTGGTTTTCTTTTTGCTCTGCTGTTGCTTCGTTGCACTGTGATCTCCCCCTTCTTGAAAGTGCTTTCTGCATCCAGCTCAATTTCTCTGGATCTTCTCTACCCAGAAATTTTAATTTTTTTATTAATAGTATTTGTCCTGTATATTTCATTGGCAATAAGGACAAATTTGTTTCCTGACAACTTTATCATTATGAGATGATATAAGAAATATTCTAAAAGCATAGAACCCAGAGTATCTATGGATTTCATATCACACCTGTACTTTCCAAGACTGGCCTCTTTCACTGTATGATGTCTGTTTTGACTTGAAGTGAACTGACAATATGGTTACAAACAACAGTGGATTTTATGTTATTGTGGTTTTATTTTTCAGAGCAGGGTTTGGATGCTTCCCCAGTAACGAAGAACCCTCCCCCAGCAAAGGTAACCCAACATCCCCACTACCTGCGAGCTTCCCCGCATTGGGAGGTTTCCCTTATAATTCCAAGAGGCCACTGGAAAGTCCCGAGGTTTGGATTCTCATCCCAGGCTTGTCACTAACTGGCTGTGTGGCTTTGGGTGGCCCCCCATTTCTAAGAAGTGGCACCAAACTTAGGGGAGACGTCTCTGAGTTCCTCACTGACATGACCCCTCCCTCTCCTCATTAGTAAAGGGAGACATGAACTTCATAGGGGGATGTCCTGCAAAACGTCTTCTCTTTCCTGCAACAAGCTGTTTCTCCATGTCCATGTTTCATGATAAGCACTGCTTTCCCTGGGAGGTCACAAAAGCCACCTTTTTGCTTCAAAGCGAATTACAGAGTAGACTGGCCTGTGCAGAGGGAGTGGTAGCTCTAAGGGGGGCCATTATTACCCCAGGTTGGGGGAGGCTTTGCCTCTAACCTGGTGGCACCAGGGGCTCCCCTCCCACCGCGGTGCCTCCCCTCAGTTCACCCTCTGAACAGGCTTTCACGGGCCCCAGCTCTGCTGCCACTCGGTTCTCGCCGCAGCCTCAGAGAGCCACCAGCAGGGCAGATAACGGCTTATCAGCTTGCTTAACTTTGGTCACCAAGTGAAATCTCCTAGCACCTGTGCACCCTGGCCTTCTAGGAGCCACTCAAGAGGCAGAGCCACCTGAGGTCCTTAAAACAGCAGGAAGGACAGGCCTCCCCCACTTTGGCGCAGCTCCCTCTCTGCTGGGGTGATCTAGTGTCATTCTTCCATACCTGCTGGAGGACCCAGAAGGAGCCAGAGACGTGGCCTGGTAGGGCAGGATGAAAGGCAGAGAGCCTTTCCCTCAGATAAGGAACACCAGCAGATAAGGCAGATCCCAGGTCTGCCTGGCCCCACACTCAGCAAAGCTTGCATAGTTTTTGGGGACCTCATGACACTGCTTCTGAATGCCTCAGTGGCCTGGGAACTAGCAAGAGTTGTTCCTCACCTTAGCGCCAATCCTCAGGTGGTCAGCCTGATGGATGGAGCACATGGTCCCAAGGTGGGAGCCCCTCTAACGCACGTGATGGACAGCGGTGCCCTGCTAGATGGGGGCCTCAGCCACCACTACTCCTAGGTCCGTCCAGACTCACCTGGGGCCAGCTCAGTCAGCTCACCGTCAGGTGGGACGTCAGTCTACACTGCAGCACCCGAGTGCTTTGAATCCACATTGTGAAAGCAGTGGCTCCCCACATGCCATCTCCTGCTTAGCCCAGCATCTCCTATTTCGATTCCTTTATGATCTCCAGACTGTGGCAACCTCACTCTAATACCCTGTCCCATTTGATCATCCTAACTCCTCTCTGGGGAACTGGGACCAACAGCTAGTACAGCCCATTGAAAATCTGGTATCAAGCAAACTGGGAATGATTTTTACATGGCACCCAAGATGTGTTGTGAGAAAGCCCAGCCTGCATCTCCCAGTGCTTTAGAAACGTGCACACTTGTGTATAAATACGTAACGATTATGTACATGTATATGATAGCACTATGTTGAAGGCCAACGTACCCAGCGGACAGGGTCTATTAGAGGAAACGAAACACAATCTTTTGATGGCTATTAAAACAATAAACAGAGAAATAAACATTCTCTCTTCACCTGCTTTGTTTCCAATTCTTGCGCCAGTCTCTAGGCTGAGTGCAGGAGAGTAGGGAAGACAAGTCCAAGCTTAAACAAATAAGCTTACCCTTGTTATTTTGTAAGAATCCCCAATCTAAAAAGATGAGAGAGCGGTTCTTAGGTTTGGGGGACCTTTGAATCAGTAGTGGAGATAGAAGTTACATCCTTGTCTCTAATCCCAAGCAATTTAGTTTGTGGGCTCTGGAATCTGCATTTCTTACATAAACACCCCAGAAAGTCCTGATGCAAGTGGGCTGCAGGCCACTGCTTAAAAAACGTAGTTCTTTAACATTAAATCAAAACTATAAATAAACTTAATTAAGGGCCTTTAATTGAAAAGTATATAAGTCGTTGTATAAATGTTGACATAAGGGTCTTAAAATACTCTTCTTGGGAAAAGTCCTTTGTCATGTTTTTTTGCCTTCCCGAATTAAAATAAAGCTATCACGTCGCAATTGTTTCTGAGAAAGTAAAAATATTAGAATAAACAAGAACAAAAAATGCAATCACTATCCCAAAGCTACTGTCACCACCAGACTGATGCCCGATGGGTAGACACACTATACTTTCATAGTAGATGCAGGGACCTCAACCTCTGCTTTAAGCTAAGTGTTGAGTTAAGTTGGGTTAAGTGTTTTCGTGAATGTCTTTGGCTGTCAACCCACAGGAACTCGCTGGCAGAATCCGCAGAATGGATGAAAAATCAACAAAACCACCAAATGTCACTTAAGACAAAGGAACCAAATCTGAGGCCCTTCTAGGCCTACGGTTATTCCAGCATCCCAGCAATTCTTCCTTCCTCCCTCGGCTGCCAAGGTTGGTGGCGCGGATCAGATAATCAGTAACCAAAGCAGAAGTCAGATATTCTTGTAGGAAATTCATTTCGTGTACATAACATCTATGAAAGCAACAACATGGTATCACGTAACCCTCAGATCTGCTCAGGACCCAGTCCCAAATTCCCCTTATGAAATGTTGAGAAGTAGCTCTATGCCTTAATAAAACTACTTGCAAAAAAAAAAAAAAAAATGATGTGAGAGGAGGATTGTCCAATATTTAGCTTTGTGTAGATTATATCCTTTTCCCTATGTGATGGAAACAGAGCCCATTATTTTAAAAAAATCTACCTGTGACTTCCAGTTTGCATAATTCACATAAGAACCATGTGCTGTGTGCAGGGAAGAGGGTGCAATTCTACAGAAAAGAATGGAAAGGAAATAAGAAGCAGATGCTTCATGTAACATCCCATAGGGGAGACGAGCCTCTGACGGACAACCTGCAGAATTTATACAGGGTTGATCCCATTCTGCAGATCTTATTATTGCTCAAGTGAATGAGTTAGACATGTATCAGTTTCTACCGCTGTCCGTAACAAGTTACTATAACTTACCAGTTTCAAAGAATACACATGTATTATCTTATAGTTCTGTAGGTTAGAAGTCCCATAAGGATCTCACTGAACTAAAAGCAAGTGTCAACCAGGCCACCTCCTTCTGCAGACTGAAGCAGACCAACCATTTCTTTGCCTTTTCCAGCTTTTGGGGATCCCCAAACATACTAGCAAGAGCAAGTATAGTCATCCTCACACAGCATCATTCTGACCTCATTTTCTGTCTCGTCCAAGTTTAAGGCACACAGGGCCTTAATCTCATGGGGTCACCTGGACAATCCAGCAGAATTGCCCCTTCTTCTCAGGATCCTTAACATAAGCACACTGGCAAAGTCACTTTTGCTCTGCAATGTAACAGACACACAGGTTCCAGGGATTAGAATGGGGACCTCCGAGGAAGCTGGGGAAGGAGGGGTGTTGTTCTGCCCACCACCACACTATTAACTCTGGTGCCAACTACTAATATTGGAACTAAAAAAATACCTTTTCCAATTTCGACAGTCAAGTTAAGATTCTACCTCAGGGTGTAATCTAGAAGAGCAAATTAAAACGAAGTCAAATCATGGGACGCCTGGGTGGCTGGGTCAGTTAAACGTCTGCTTCTGGCTCAGGTCATGATCCTGGGGCCCTGGGACTGAGTCCCTATATCGGGCTCCTTGCTCAAGAAGTGAAGCCTGCTTCTTCTTCAGCCTCGTGCTCCCCCTATATTTGCGCATGCTCTCTCTCTCTCTCTCTCTGTCCGACAAATAAATAAATCTTAACGGAAAAAAAAAACAAAACACAAACAAACTGGGCGTCTGGGTGGCTCAGGTCGTTAAGCATCTGCCTTCAGCTCAGGTCATGATCCCAGGGTCCTGGGATTAAAACTCGCATCAGACTCCCTGCCTAGCGGAAGCCTGTTTCTCCCTCTCCCACTCTTCCGACCTGTGTTCTCTCTCGCTGTCTCTCTCTGTCAAATAAATAAATCTTAAAAGAAAAAAGAAAAAAAAACCAACAAAGGAAAATCAGAACCTTGAAGGGCTCCATGGGTGACCATAAAATTATCCAAGTACCAGGCCCTTTGGAGTTCATTGTTTTGCTTTGGTTTCAGATGTGGCTTTTTCCCTCCAAGGGCCGACTTTGCAGAAATTTCATCCTGGGGGAAGTGTGCAGTGGTGGGCGAAGGGAAGGCAGTGAGAGAGTCTGGGTACCTAGGACCCCACTAACCGCCTGCTGTGAGATCTCAGCTGGGTCTAAGTAGAGTATGCAGGATGGTTTCCTTTGGATCTGCCCTTCCCTGAACTCAGGGATCCTTGTGCGCCTCCCCCAGGCAGCCACGGTGGGGCGCTCTGGTACTGCCCTCAGAACGCGCCCTGTAAAGAACCAGGCACCTGGATTCTAGCGTGTGGCGATCTTGATCTTGAGGGGATGGTGTCAGCCTTGAGTGCCCAGGGGTTCCGGACCTTTGGCCATACACCCACCAGGTTGGCCTCAGGTGGACGTTGTCCGGGCCTTGTGGCTGTGGAGGCTGAGTTCCTCAGGCGGAGCTGCCCTCCTCTGTCCCCTCCAAAGCAGGTTCTGGGCAGAGAGCAGAGAGAGATGTGCCCATGCTTCTCCGGAGATGAGGGGGAAAGGGCCTGCCCTGGGGTGTGTGTGTGTGTGTGTGCGCGCGCGCGCAAGTGTGTGTTGGGGGGGCTGGCCTGGGTGTGATCACGCTGGAGAGGAGAGGATGAGGAGGCTGTTGGGGGGTGGAGGAAGGGGGTGACCCTAGATGTCACCAATGTAAATCAGACTGCACAAGGGCATAGTTCTCCACAGAATTCCCTAGGCTGGGGGCGCCTGGGTGGCTCAGTGGGTTAAAGCCTCTGCCCTCGGCTCAGGGCATGGTCCCAGGGTCCTGGGATCGAGCCCCACGTTGGGCTCTCTGCTCAGCGGGGAGCCTACTTCTCCCTCTCTCTCTGCCTGCCTCTCTGTCTACTTGTGATCTCTGTCAAATAAATAGGTAAAATCTTAAAAAAAAAAAAAAAGGAAAAAAAAAAAAGAATCCCCTGGGCTGTGGAAGTACCAGTGCGGTAGCTTGGGTTTCATTAGGAAGAGTTGTGTGGGACTGGGAGGCTTGAGAAGGGAGGGGGTGCTGAGGGGTGTGGGGGGCCGAGTGACTGTATGTGGAGAGTGGGAGGGTATGAATCCGGGCAGAAGAATTCCCACATTTACCCTAGGGCACATCTCTTAGTCTGGGGCTACCTGTCACACACTAGCCAGGAAGCAGGGTGCAACAGAGGCCGTTGACAAATCCAAAGGCAGAGAGACAAGTGATGCTGAAACAAGAAAAGAACTGATTTCAGTGAGGCCAGTTCCAGGAAGTTCTGGACTGGCGTCTCAGAGACTGTCTCCAAAGTACTTCGCAGTTTATACAAGGAAGATGTGGGACAAAGGTTGGTGGGTACGTGCAAGGGGGCACTAAGTGTCAGGCTCATCACCGTCACGGGCGTGGCTAGCTGGCTCAGGGAGTCCTCATTGCTTGAGGGGTTAATGTTGGTTCCTATCACAGGACGTTTTGCCTGTGGACTCTTCTGCCCACATTCAGAGATAAGCTGGCAAGAATTTAATCAATTAGAAAGTACAGAATGAGGCCAAAATGGAGGTAGGAGAAGCCTGTTTTCGACGTGAGACACATGGGTCCTTGCTACTTCCCCTGACCAGTGGGATGTGGCTGTATGAGCTGCAGCAGTGGCAGGGAGGACGGGGAACGTCCCCACTCTCTTCCCTGGCTTTGAGTGTCAAGAAGCCAACTGTCTTTTCACTAGTGTGGAGGGGGTATTAATAAATACTTAAGGAAAGAAGCTTTTCATAAAAAAATAAAACCTAAGTACCAGGATTCCGACTTTCCAGCCACTCCCCTTCTGCAGTTTGGGCGGGTTTGGGCAAGAACTGGCCTCAGGCAGTGAACGGAGGGAGCCCCATGAGGACACGTGCTGGGGACACGTGCTGGGTCTTGTGGCAAGAGGAGTACAGACAGCAATACCCCCAGTCCCTAAACAGTATCCAGTCCTGTTGCTGCTGCTTGGCAGGTGAGGTACACAAACTTTTTAGTCCGCTCTGATGTGGGGAACAAAGGCAAAAGAAATGTAGAAAAAATGGTATCTTACAGCTTGCAGCCCTTTGACAGATAATTGAGGTAGGCAGAGTGACCTTGCTTAAAGAACTCAACACCCCCAATATTGGCACTTTGCTAGAGTTGAAAAGCAAACTTAGCCTGACGTGAGCCCTACCTCCAGGATCCGGTAAGTCTTCTTTAAACATATGAAAACCCTTCTAGAAACATCCTTTATCTCACCCCCCAACCAAGATATATGTTAGAAATCATCCTCTAAACATATGACCTACCGTTATACATCAAGAGTCTCATGACTTATATTTTACTAGACAGTAGTAAATAACCTTATCTTTTTGTTTAAGATTTTATTTATTTATTTGCCAGAGAGAGAGAGAACAGCAGGAGGAGTAGCGGGCAGAGCGAGAATCAGGCTCCCTGCTGAGCAGGACTTGATTGCAGGACCCTGGGATCACGACCTGAGCTGAAGGCAGACGCTTAACCGCTTAACCGACTGAGCCACCCAGACATCCCATAAGTAACCTTATCTTAACAACAGCTAACCCCTCAAGGGCCTGGAAGCCGTGCTTCCAAAATTCCTTAAAGATGTATGCTATCCCTAACCCCCACCAGCTGAAAGGCATATAATCCTTTAGTCACTCCTCCCAACCCCAGGGCAGGTCCTTCTCTCAGGGTACTGTCCCTGTACTTTAATAAAACCACCTTTTCTTACACTGAAGAGATCTGAAGAGTTCTTCCTTGACTATTCACTCCTGACTGCAAACAACCCATTATGATCCTGTGTGTAGAAGCCTTTCTTGGTCTGTTTTGGGGCAGCACAGTAAGGTGCCTAGGAGAGGGTTTGGACATCTTTGCCCCTCCTTCTGTGCTCACTTTACAGTCCATGGATTGGGCAAAGCTGCTGTTTCTCCCTCCATTTCCATGAATAAGTTAGCCTGGGCCCAGTGTCAGCCAGGGATACCTCACAAAACCTCAGAGAACGCTGAGGCTTCCCCTCAGGCCACTTTGTAGTCATTTTCAGCCTTCCTTCCCAGGGCCCTTGAGAGAAATGATCAAGGCTGACATGCTTTTCAAGGGGCTTGTCCATTGACAAGACCGGCTTTCACCACAGACTTTCCAGAAACTTCCATCTACTCAGCTCCTGGACAATGGAGATGGGGCTTCTGAGCTCCCCAAGAGAGTCAAGCAAAAACTGTCCCTTGATCTGGCACTGTATTTTTTAAATACAAGCTTAAGGGTTTTTCTTACTTCAGTGTTGTAAGCAAACCACTGCGAGTTTGCTCTGTGGTGTCAGAAATTACACCGATTAGGTTGTTGCACAGAGAAAACTTCATCTGCAGCAAATAAGATGATCATGGGGAGTGGCTTCCAAAGCAGTGACTCCCAAGCAGGGGTGGATGGGTTCCTTTCCTTTAGGGTTGGGATGAATATTTATGATGAAGGACAGTTGGAAGGCAGGCAGTCTGGGACTGGAGGCCCCGCCCTAATTGGAAATGACCCTTAAAGGGATTTTACACCACCCTGGCAGGAGCCCTCCACCCTTTCCCAGATGATAGATAGGTGACAAAAAGCTGATTGGATGACAGGCACAGGGAGGGTTAGTCAGATTACAACAGCCCATAAAAACCCCTCCTACACTGGGAACTCCAGGGACAACCCTCTTGGGAGCTTCTTACTATCGCTTTACTATCGCTCAATGAAACTGCTTTGCTGCCTACCAGTCCGGTCTACCTCTTCATTCTTCCAAGTGGCTTGACCAAGAACTGTGGGCACCAACAGAGTAGAAATCCTATAACATTTAGATAGGGAAGCCTTGTCATCATCTGGAGAGGCAGGCATAAGGTTGTGTGTGCCTTAAGGAAACCTGCCTAAATGCACATTGTATCTTACGTAAACGAGCCTCAGGCTCCTCCTTGGGTGGAGATATTAGTGTTATAATGAGATACAAGCAGTCATTGATCATTCTACGGGTCACTTCACGGTCCATCTGTGCAAGCATGAGTCAGGGGTTAGGTTCAACCTGCACGGGGAGCCAGGTTGGGGAGGCCAGGTCGGGGAAGTCCCTGGCCTTTGAGCGAGCTTTCACGTTCATTTGCCTGAGATAAGAGATAAGCTGGAAAGAAGAGCTTAAGGAAGAACGTGGGACAAAGGTCAGTGAGTACAAGCAGGTGGGCAGTAAAGGTCAGGTCTTGGGGCCTCGCTGGTGACACTTTCCCCCTGGCTTTGGCTGGTTTCTGTATTCTGTAAAAGTCTCTATTCAGAATCTACATTGACGTTTTCCAACTTGGATTTTAACATAGGGTTGCCACACCATTGCAGAGTAAGAGGAACTGGATTTTCCCTCCTGCCTGAAACAACAAAACAACAAAAACAGATAAAAGACATGAAACACAGACCTTCAAGATACTAGACCTCAGGCAAAGGGGATAGTGATTCCTGAGGGATGAAAAACAAGCAGGTGAGCCCTGTGATGGCTCTAATTTACAGCCTTGAGTGAGTTTCCAAGCAAGCTGGGGGAGGGGAAACTGAAGAGGCTCCCCGTGGACCTCGTGGAGTTGAGGATACTGAGCTGAGAGTTCAGGGATAGAGGATGTAGTGGGCAGCAAATGTAACTGGTGTCCACCGGACAGAGTGCCAGGAAGAAGAGAGCCGAGGCAAGTCAGTCAGAAAGATTTGTTTAGGGGGCCCAGCCAGCACGCAGAACTGTTCTGACCAGCACCTCTAAGTAAGGCAACTATACAGGTTGGGGGGTGGGCAGGCACAGTGGGCAGGTAATGATTTGAAAGGATTAGAGGGAACATGGCTGGCCCTCACACGATGCTGGGAATGGTGCTTGTTCCCCACAGAGACAGAAGGAAACACACCTGACATCATTCATGGGGTGTGGGTGAAGACCTCAGGAAGGTCTTGCCTCAGTCATGGGAACTAATTGGCCCTCCACTGAGCACTGCTCTGGACCACTTAAATTATAAAAGCAAGACCAGAAAAGATCAAATTATTTCCAAATAACTTAAAGGCATCCTGGAACGAAGCTCGAAATTCATAGGAGATTTATATAAAAGTAATAAAATTGGTGTAAAAATAACCAGCAACCAACACAGTAAACTTCAGAATGTCTGGCCTACCATCAAAGATTTTGAGGTATGTGAAGAGCTGGGGAAAATGACTCTTAAGGGAGGAGATCGATCAATCACTTGAAAATGACCCAGAGCTGACACAGATGTTAGCATCACCAGAAGCAGACATTCAAACATGTAGCATAACTGTAGTCCATAAATTTAAGACATTAAGTTCATAAATGGAACATATCAAAAAGGTCCACTGTTTTTAAAATTTTTTAAAAGATTTTACCTTTTTATTTGACAGATAGAGAGACACAGTGAGAGAGGTAACACAAGCAGGGTGAGTGGAAAAGGGAGAAGCAGGCTTCCTGTGGAGCAGGGAGCCCAATGCAGGGCTCGATCCTAGGACCCCAGGATCATGACCTGAGCCAAAGGCAGATACTTAATGACCAAGCTGCCCAGGTACCCCAGCCCACTCTAACACTTAAGAGATGAAAATTGCCATGGCTGAAAGGAATTGTAGCACAAGGGATTCACAGCAATTAGAAAATGAAGAAAAACACTCACTAGGACTTGTTGAATCAGCAAACTGCTTTGAGTGGTACTGTCACCTTCATGGCTCGAAACCCTCCAAACTGAGAACATAGGGTGCCTTAACACTTCTTTGGGCCTTCTTTAACCACTTGCAGCAATGTTGTAGAGTTTTCAGTGTACAAGTCTTTTGCCTCCTTGAATACATTTATTCCTAGATAATTTATTCTTTTGGGTGCTCTTGTAACTGGAATTGTTTTCTTAATTTCCTTTTCACAGTGTTCATTGCTAGTGGATGTTAACACTACTGATTTTTGTCCATATTCTACCCTACAGCTTTAGAGTTAGTTTATTGACTCTAGTAGTTTTCTTCCCCCTTTGTGGGTTAATTGGGATTTTTCATCTGCAAAGAGAGATGGTTTTATTTCTTCCTTTCCATACTACTTTTGCTCACCTTCAGTTTTGAAAGATAGTTTGGCAGGGTATAGAAGCTTAGCCTGCTAGGGGTCACTCTTGGACTTTGTAGGTTAGAGAGGAGCAGTGACAGGAGGTTGCCTGCCTGGGCTGACGTCTAGGATCAGCTCTCACAAGTTCACCTAGGGAAATAGGGATCAGTGGGAGCCCTTGCTTTTTGCAAGCTAAGCTCAAACTGGAAGGATGCCAGTGACACCTTGAGGCCCCTGCAGGGAGGGCTCCTGACCCCAGGAGTTGCCATGAGGTGAGAGGGTGGAACAGGATGGATCCCCCAAAACCCAGCCCAATTGCCTCTCTGTCAACAAAGGAGAAGGGTAATGGAGCCACAGGTTCTCTTCTCTGGGTGGGACTGGGAGCCTCAAAGTGGGTGTGGGGAAGGGGCCGCTGATTCCAGGTCCTGGGTGGAGTTTTACTGCCTCAGAATGTTCGTCCTCCAGAGTGATGGTGCCCTTTCCGTTCTGCCCTCCTGCTCAGGAGACAGAACGGGGGGAAGCCGCCGGGTCCAACAGGCAGACCGCCACATTGTTGCTGCTATAACCAGCATGGGGAGTCCTTTCTCGGTTAGGGCTCACATTTAAACCCAAGCCCCAGGGTTCCAACTCTGCACCAATCACACCAAGACCACTGTGCGCCACCTGTAGTGTGCTAGGGGTGGTGGTGAGGGGGTGTGGGCCTCAGCATTTGAGGTTCGAAGCCAGCTATGGCTGAATACCCCCATATTCTTTTTTTTTATTAAAGATTTTATTTATTTATTTGACAGACAGAGATCACAAGTAGGCAGAGAGGCAGGCAGAGAGATAGAGAGAGGGAAGCAGGCTCTCCGCTGAGCAGAGAGCCTGATGCGGGGCTCGATCTCAGGACCCTGAGATCATGACCTGAGCCGAAGGCAGAGGCTTTAACCCACTGAGTCACCCAGGCGCCCCTGAACCCCTCCATATTCTCACTCTTTCTCTTCTGCAGCTTTTCCTGTTCACCCCTCTGCCTGTGCAATCCGGTATCCTCCCGTTGTGCCTTCAGGGAGGGGGGGGAGGGTAAACACACATGTGTGGGCCAGGGCCAGTCATTAAACATCTCCCTGTCCTCTAAGAGCCGTCCCCTGTGACCAGTATCTGAAGACCTCGGCCCGGTTCCACATCCCCGAGTGAAACTATACAACTTCTGTATGTGAAAAACTCTGTTTTCCTTTTTAAAAACAAATAGCTAAGGGCCTCTTGAACTGGGCACAAAGACCTTTGAACTGGGACAGAAGAGGCAACTGTTTTACAAGCAGCTGCTCTTTAAAATTCAACAGGACCACTGATATCTAGACCATAAAATTGCTGGTGGGAACTCTCTGGACACGGGATAATTAATTAATGCATATCAGGAATACTTTCCTTTGTTTACACCAATAGAATAGTTGGCCCAGTAACCCAAAGTGGATCACCTGGATTTGCCTGCATGGGTAATCTGTACTCCCCGAACTGCAATTCCAAGACCCCCAAATAAAATGCCTTTCTTAAGTTTCACCTCCTTGGTGGATGACCTCAACCCTGAAGTGCTTAACTGCCCATGTGCAATACCCCCTCCCGACGCACCCCTCCTTCCCTCACAAGCCTTGGCCAGACAAAGCCCTCCAGGCCTGTGGGGCTAGGACAAGGACCCAAAGGACTGCGGTCTCTGGGGTGGTGCAAGCCCAGCCCCTTAAAATCACTCTGATCTGGCAGCTGCAAATTGGGCGAGTCCTCATTTGGACCTGCTGTCCCAACAGGCCCCAGGTTTCTTCCAAACCAAGAAACCCAGGTGACTCAACAGCGCCTGTAGGGAAATATGCAGGCTAGGGTTTGAGATGGGCCATACCCTGCTTCCCCAAGCGACACCTGTCACTCAGCATTTGCAAACCCTCCCGTTCCAGATAGCTGTCAACCCTGAATTGTGAAGCCTCCTTATACCCAATAGTCTTTCAGCAGACCTTGGGCACCTGGAAACTTCCAGGCCTAGGGAACTTGGGATTTGCCCCAAAGGACTGCATAGTTTCCAGGCTGGTTGGAGACCAACCTCCTGATAACTACTCTGAGGTAGCAGCTCAGATCAGTGACAGTCCCCAGTTGGATTTGCTGCCTAATCTGCATGTAGGATACAGCAAGGTTCACATATCTCTCTTCTTGGATGATACCCAGCCACTCTGCTGGACCCTGCCCTGGCAAGGCATTCCAGTTTCCTCCAGCTCTGGGACCCCACTGGGGCAGCCAGTCCAAATGGAGACAAAAAGTCCCCAGTTAAAAATGGAGCATCAGAAAGCTTCCAGATCTCTACCCTGAGGACAGTCAGGTGGTTAGTGCTTTTATCTGAGCTCCACAGGCCTGGAGTGTCCCCTGCAGCCCAAGGCCAGTTCAGAGAGTAGGGACTGCCTGTGATAGGGAGTCCCTTTCACCTCCACATATGGAAGCAAGAGAACAAATTAAAAAGTGAATCTAAAAGCTGAGCCCCCACAGGACAGAGCTGCATTATTTACAGTGTTTGCAGGCACCAGAAAGAGAACTAGTTGACTTGGTAAGAACAGCTAGGGAAATAAACCCAGATAACACCCATGGTTATAGGCAAAGCAGGCCTACACCTCATGTCAGTAGCCCCCATTGAAATAGACCAAAGAGACTTAAGCTACCACTCTTTAAAACAAATTATAAAAAAATAGAAACCCAAATAGAAACCCCAGGAATTATGCAAGTGACAGAGAAACAGAAGCAACCAACATTTGAGAGTAAATAGACCTACAGAAAATAAACCCACATATAGACCCACTGATCCTTTACCATAAATACTCACACCTTTATAAAACCTAACCCTATTAATGGACAAGCCACTGACAGCCAAAGTGGGCGTTTGCTCATGTTGCTGGCTCTATCAGTAGAAATCTCATTTGTAAATAAATATACTACATATGACACCATATGTTGTTAGATACAGGCTCCCAAGTAACAATGATGCAAGGATATTCTACTAATTTAGAAATCTTTAATGACAGAAAGGGACTAATTGAAGGATTAGGAGAAAACTTGACCCCAAGGACATGGGCCATAGTTTCCTTACAACTGATGACAGACCACCCGTTAAAGCTAAATGCCTCAGAGGTCCTGATTTGGGAAACATTCTTAGAATGGATGTAATAGAACATACTTGAAGAAAACACTCAGAAACCCCTAAAGGAATTTAGTATTGTGTTTACTATTTCACCATACGGTAACCCAATCTGACCTATTAAAAACCAGATGCATCCTATAGATTTACAGTAGATTATAGGAACTTAAACATTCCCCATATTGAGGGACCACCCCCAGTGGGAGCACCCCCACTGTCACAAGGTCACAGTGATGTGGGAAGCCTAACATAAACAGTGTCACCACAGGACCTGGAACTTACTACAGAGTGATAGACTTATCTGACATGTTCTTTGCTATTCCAGTTAACCAGGAGAGCCAACTCATGACTGCATTCACATAGGAAGGCAGAAAATACCAATTTACTAGTTTGCACGACAGTTTAACAGCCCACAACCCAACACAAGACATCCAGGCCTTGGATGAGAACAGCACACACACAAACCAGTATTTCCCATCCTGATGACGTCCTTTTTCTGGTGATTCCTTGGAAGAACAGACTAGGGTCAAAATTAAGTTTATTGAATTCCTTACACTCACAGAACAGACAATCAACCCAGTAAGGATGAAGGACTCCACACTACAGTAAAATCTGTCTCCCAATAATTTGGTCCCCTGAAGGCAGAAAAATACCAGACCCAATAATAAAACAGATTGCATACCAACTTCTACTACAAAAGAAGCTCAGAAAAGGACAGCAGTGCTTGGATACTGGAAATAACACATACCACACATGGGGGTCATGTTAAGACATAGTTATGAAATAATTAGGAAGAATAGAGAATTTAGATGGGCAGAGACTCAAAGGATGCCTGTATTTAAAAAATACTGCCAGGGGCGCCTGGGTGGCTCAGGGGGTTAAGCCTCTGCCTTCAGCTCAGGTCATGATCTCAGGGTCCTGGGATGGAGCCCCACATCAGGCTCTCTGCTCAGCGGGGAGCCTGCTTCCCACCCCCCGCCTGCCTCTCTGCCTACTTGTGATCTCTCTATCTCTGTCAAATAAATAACTAAACCTTTAAAAAAAAATACTGCCAGAAATTTAAATACACCAGCACAAGCCAACAATCAGGACTCTCAACATAAACTAGAGTAATTATACTCACAACAATTTGCAACACACTCACCATGGACTAAAACACCATAGGACCCCAAATTTTTACCCAGATGCATTTTGGACTAAGAAGTTCCCATCGATGAGAACAGATATCAACCAACTGAAAGGTTCAGCTGGGCACTCTATGAGGCCCTACAGAATAGAGGGCCACTAACAGAAGATAAACCAATTATACTTAAACTCCAATAGCTTATTCTGGAGCAGATAAAGCAAACCCCTGACAAACAGAAAGGGACTACTTTTGACCATAAAGTCCCAACATGGAAATGGCAAATTTTAGACTGGGTAACACAGAGGAGGATTGACCTTCTGCATGAAGTGAAAAAATATCATCAGTGCCAATAGAGGACTTGCCAGAATTTCTGACAGATGAGCCTATCCGGGCTGGAGCAGCAGGGCAATGGGGCCATCCTGGACCATGGCACTCAACGATATGTGGTTTACAGAGGATCAGCCTCTATGACACCATCCAGAGGAGCTGGCAGGCTGTAGCCTTGAGGACTAATGATGTTCTAACACTGACAGAACCATTCTGAGGAGAATCGGTGCAATATGCTGAACAAATAGCCATAAATGTGTGACTTAACAATCTCTTGAGGAAAATCAGAATGAAGTCGATCTTTTCTCAGACTCTTGCGTAGTAGCTGATGGAATAGCTCTTTGGGTGGGAACATGGCGGAGGCAGAGATGGCTGGAAAATGGGAAATAAGAACATATGGGGTAAAGACATGCGGCAGAAAACAGTACTGGCTGACATCTCTGTATTCATCATACCTGTTCCTACACATCAAAAAGACAACTCTGAAGTAACCAAATTTAATAGCTACATAGATAAACTCACTAAGAACAACTAAAGAGGCAAGGATTCCTTAATTTTAACTTTAAGGGGCACTTGCGTGGCTCAGTTGGTTAAGCGTCTGCTTTTGGCTCAGGTCATCATCCTGGGGTCCTGGGATCGAGTCCCGTATCAGGCTCCCTGCTCAGCAGGGAGTCTGCTTCTCCCCCTGACCTTCCCCCTCTCAAGCTCTCTGTCTCTCATTCTCTTTTTCTCAAATAAATAAATGAAATCTTTAAAAAAATCAACCTGAAGAACACAGTGATTCATGGATAAGGAGGAAACGAATTCAAAGCAAAACCATACATAAACAAGAAGAATGAAACATAAACCCAGAACACACAGATATGCCACTATAGGATCATTGCATGAGCACATCACCAAACAGGTCATGTTGTCCCATGTGGCACCAAAACATGTTTAGAGGAAATAAACATGCACATCCCTTCCAAACACCTCTGATGTCAAATCGAGAAATGCAAGAATTGCTCAAATTTTTAAAGCAGTAATGAATACTCCAGATAAGGTCAAAGCTGATAGACTCCTACAAATTATACAAATTGATGGTATAGGACTCTTGCCTAAATCAGAGAATAAATTATATACATGCACCATTGTAGACACATGGTCAGGAAGAGGATTCTCCTATCCTGGCAGGAAAGATGATAAAAAATCCACCATCAGAACATTGTAATCTTGATTGCTTATTATGGTATCCCAACCATCATAAACTCAGATCAGAGTACCCACTTCATGGGAAAGTGAATACAAGAATGGGCCAAGAAACAGGATATAACATGGAACTTTCACTCATCTTAGAACAAACCACCTTGGAACCCCTGAAGGGTATAGTGGCTGACTCAAGTAAAAGCTGAAGTTGCTTATGAACAATCTAGATATAAAAACTTGAACTCAAATGATCTGGGAGGTGGCAAGATCTCCGAACCACAGATATAGAAAGGATGGAAAACTTCCATTGAGTGAATACTGCGGGCACCCACAGAGATAAGAACTAGCACTAACAACACCCCAACATCTAAATTAAAAAGGAAAGTACTAATTAAAGAACAATAAAATACATATAGGTCTGGGAAGCTGTAGCACCTGCCACTAATAAGTGGGAGGCAGGATGACTGAAGAAAAGGCACATTATATCAAATTATAGAAAATAAGATGCTGTCTCTATAAAAATTTCAGGCATGGAGAACACCATCTTTTATTGTATCACAGTAGATGCCAAATATTCAGGCATGATGCAGGACAATTATGCATGGGTCCAAAATGGCACTAATGGCAACCATAACTCTAGATTTCCTTGAGTGGCAAGAACAACAACAAGAAAGATTTGAAGTTTTATAGGACACTATCTTTCTGTTGCAAGCATGACTCCATTATGCACCTTTACTTCGTCCTTGTCCCTAAGTGGGTCAGTTCAGCCTGCTGCTTGCTGGACATACTATTTTGCCTATTGCTCGCTATTGGAGACCATACTCATTGCGGCCATGGACGCTCTTCTCACAGCTCCAGCGACAGCAGGGGTGCCACCATTACAAATTAGAATTCTACCGTCTCACTCAGGTACAATTCCACTGTCCATGACATCCTCTACTACTTCCATAGATTGTCATCCTCATCACCTTATTGCAACTGTGGGCTCACCAAAGTCACCAACATCACCAGTAGCACTAAGCCCAACCCCTCCACTCCACCCTTTGCTATCTGCACTGTCTACTCACTGGGAAACCTTCCAGTCAGTGGAAAAACCCAACATTAACTGAAGCTGCTGAAGCAGTGGAAATCTCCATGTCAATATCTGTAAGAAGCAACAAAGATCTCAAACCACACCCTCTGTTAGACGTTGACTTGAAGGATAAAGATCAGCTGAACTACTAACTGGCTCTTCGTTATTATAACCCAGCATATAAGACAGCCAGGTACTGACTTTTGCACTTTTCCCTTATATTATGGAATTGAGTGCAGCACCAAATGCAGGCAGAGACTGTGTGAATATAACACCGATTTATTAATTATTTTTTTAAATTTTATTTTTTCAGTGTTCCAAGATTCATTGTTTATGCACCACACCCAGTGCTCCATGCAATACGTGCCCTCCTTAATATCTACCACAAGGCTCTCCCAACCCCTCAGCCCCCTCCCCTCCCAAACCCTCAGTTTGTTTCTCAGAGTCCACAGTCTCTCATGGTTCATCTCCCCCTCCGATTTCCCACAATTCACTCTTCCTTTCCTTCTCCTAATGTCCTCCATGTTACTCCTTATGCTCCATAAGTAAGTGAAAACATATGATAAGTGACTCTCTCTGCTTGACTAATTTCACTCAGCATAATCTCCTCCAGTCCCAGCCATGCTGATAAAAAGTTGGGTATTCATCCTTTCTGATGGAGGCATAATATTCCATTGTATATATGGACCATATCTTCTTTATCCATTCATCTGTTGAAGGGCATCTTGGCTCTTTCCACAGTTTGGTGATTGTGGCCATTGCTGCTATGAACATTGGGGTACTTATGGCCCTTCTTTTCACTACATGTGTATCTTTGGGGTAAATGCCCAGTAATGCAGTTGCAAGGTCATAGGGTAGCTCTATTTTTAATTTCTTAAGGAATCTCCACACTGTTTTCCAAAGTGGCTGCACCAACTTGCATTCCCACCAACAGTGTAAGAGGGTTCCCCTTTCTCCACATCCTCTCCAACACAAGTTGTTTACTGTCTTATTAATTTTGGCCATTGTAACTGATAAAAGGTGGTATCTCAGTGTAGTTTTGATTTGAATTTCCCTGATGGCTAATGATGATGAACATTTTTTCATGTGTCTGTTATCCATTTGTATGTCTTCTTTGGAGAAGTGTCTGTTCATGTCTTCTGCCCATTTTTTTGATGTGATTATCTGTTTTTTGAGTGTTGAGTTTGACATATTCTTTATAGGTCTTAGATATCAGCCCTCTGTCTGTAGTGTCATTTGTGAATATCTTCTCACATTCCATGGGTTGCCTCTTTGTTTTGTTGACTGTTTCCCTTGCTGTACAGAAGCTTTTTATCTTTTTTTTTAAGCTTTTATTTATTTATTTGACAGACAGAGATCACAAGTAGGCAGAGAGGCAGGCAGAGAGAGGAGGAAGCAGGCTCCATGCTGAGCAGAGAGCCTGATGCAGGGCTCGATCCCAAGACCCTGGGATCATGACCTGAGCTAAAGGCAGAGGCTTTAACCCACCGAGCCACCCAGTGCCCCAGAAGCTTTTTTATCTTGATTTGACCCAAAAGTTCATTTTCGCTTTTGTTTCCTTTGCCTTTGGAGACATGTCTTGAAAGAAGTTGTGTGGCCATTGTCAAAGAGGTTACTGCCTATGTTCTCTTCTATGATTTTGATAGATTCCTGCCTCATGTTGAGATCTTTTATACATTTTGAGTTTATCTTTGTGTAAGGTGTAAGGAATGGTCAAGTTTCATTCTTCTATACCTAGCCGTCCAGTTTTCCCAGCACCATTTATTGAAGAGACTTTTTTCCACTGGACATTTTTTCCTGCTTTGCCAAAGATTATTTGACCATAGAGTCAAATAAGTGGGGTCTCTACTCTGTTCCACTGTTCTATGTGTCTGTTTTGTGCCAGTACCATGCTGTCTTGGTGATCACAGCTTTGCAGTGAAGCCTGAAATCAGGCAACATGATGCCCCCAGTTTTGTATTTCTTTTTCAACATTTCCTTAGAAATTTGGGGTCTTTTCTGCTCCCATACAAATTTTAGAATTATTTGCTCCAGCACTTTGAAAAATGCCAGTGGAATTTTGATTGGGATGGCATTGAAAGTATAGATTGCTCTGGGCAGTATAGACATGTTAACAATGTTTATTCTTCTGATCCATAAGCATGGAACGCTTTTTCATCTTTTTGTGTCTTTTCAATTTCTTTCATGAGTGTTCTGTAGTTCCTTGAATACAGATCCTTTACCTCCTTGGTTAGGTTTATTCCCAGGTATCTTATGGTTCTTGGTGCCATAGTAAATGGATATGATTCTCTAATTTCCCTTTCTATATTTTCATTGTTAGTGTATAAGAAAGCAACTGATTTCTGTGCATTGATTTGTATCCTGCCACATTACTGAATTGCTGTATGAGTTTTGGTAGTTTGGGGGCGGAGTCTTTTGGGTTTTCCATATAAAGTATCATGTCATCTGTGAAGGGAGAGTTTGACTTCTTCTTTGCCAATATGAATACCATTTATTTCTTTTTGTTTTCTGATTGCTGTTGCTAGGACTTCTAGTACTATGTTGAACAACAGTGGAGAGAGTGGGCATCCTTGTCATGTTCCTGATCTCAAACGGAAGGCTGTCAGCTTTTTCCCCTTGAGAATGATATTCGGTTTTTCAGAATGATAATGGTTTTTCATAGTTGAGGAGTGTTCCCTCTACCCATATACTTTGAAGAGTTTTAATCAGGGACGGGTGCTGGATTTTGTCAAATGCTTCTTTTGCACTAATTGAGAGGACTATGTGGTTCTTCTCTTTTCTCTTATTGATTTGTTCTATCACATTGATTGATTTGTGAATGTTGAACCACCCTTGCATCCCAGGGATAAATACCACCTGGCCATGGTGGATAATCTTTTTAATGTATGGTTGGATTCCATTAGCTAGGATCTTATAACACCAATGTAATTTCTGATTCATTCTGTGTGCTAACATTTAGTTGTTAAAAAAATACCAACTATTTATTGTAAAAAATACAGAAAGGGCAATTATATCTTTAAATATAAATAGACCAAAAAATTGATCCTCTACTACACTTTTAACTTGCTCTGTTTAATCCATTTTCACCTATTAGAAAATGAACAATAAACCCATGGGCACTTTGTCCAGCCTTTACAAGAACAGGGACACCTTGGAAGTTGTGCAGAGGACACAGGAAACTTAACATCTAACAGTTGTCATTATCTTGGATGATATACAGCTGGCTTCAATCTCATATCACAGATGTCTGTCCCAAGAATATGGGATCCTGTGATAATAAAACCACTCTTGATCATATTAAAACCTGCAACTGTAGCCTAAATCCTGAAATTTAATACAAAGGACTTTCAAGCCAGATATAGATCACCAAACTGTGCTCAGCTTTATCCATCTTCATTTGTGCCCAATTTACAACCTAAGCCAAAACCAGATTTGCTAAAATGAAGGAAACCCTTAAGGGTCCTTGTTGGACTGATAGGGGGATTAACTGGAGGAACAAGGGCTGCCAGGTTTTCTCTATTCCAAGTCCATGGAGTCATATTAAATTTAAAAATGTTTGAGGGGCGCCTGGGTGGCTCAGTTGGTTAAGCAACTGCCTTCGGCTCGGGTCATGATCCCGGAGTCCTGGGATTGAGTCCCACATCGGGCTCCCAGCTCCATGGGGAGTCTGCTTCTCCCTCTGACCTCCCCTCTCATGCTCTCTCTCTGTCTCTCAAATAAATACATTAAAAAAAAAAGCCACTGAAAAATGTTTGAAACCGGGGTACCTAGGTTGCTCAGATAGTTAAGCATCTGCCTTCAGCTCTGGTCATGATCTCCAGGTCCTGGGATTGAATTCCATATCGGGCTCCCAGCTCAGTGGGGGATCTGCTTCTCCCTCTCCCTCTGCCTCTCCCCTGCTTGTGCTTTCTCTGTCTCTGTCTCTGTCGCTCTCTCTCAAGTGAATAAATAAAAAAAATCTTTAAAAAATGTTTGAAATCAAACACTCTCAGTTTAACACACAAGTCCTGGCAGTGTCATCATGGTTGGGTACACAGAGAAATAAAATCAGTAATACATTACAAACCATAACTGAGTTTAACATGGAAGTAAACAGAGCAATGGAAATTTGATACAAAAGAGTTGAAGAAAACACTAAAAAAAATACTATAAAGTGGCAGAAAGGGTGTTTTTTGAACTATGGATTGTTAGTTGTTGCATTTAAGAACAGTTGATATGTGGAATACTCTTAGACTGGTTATAATCTTGGGGCAATACTTATGACAGAGGAAAACCATGTTCCTAAGAATATGTGGGTGGAACAAAATCAAAATGCCTTTGCAATAGCTACAACTATAGTACAAGTACCTGTGAGTATGGCCTTGAGACCTCCTCCATGAATTATATATAATATGGGAAATTAGACCAGGATAGTAGACTCAAAGCCAAACCCCACATCATATTCTTTTTAGACTCCAGGGGAAAATAAGAAACACAACAAGATGGCATGTATAAAAATAAAACAGTCAACAAATGTGATGACAGAGGGGAAAAAGATATTATTCAAGGTCAGTAAAAGATAAAAGAATTATTAAAATAATCAGAGAAATATTTCACATTGAACCTCCTAAATGAAATCTAACAAGTGTAAATCATACATTAGAAAACTTATGAAAAGAAACATTTGGAAGTTAATACTGATAAAATCAAAACAACTTCGCAGATTTTAAAAACACAAAAACATGCATTTCCTAAAATAACAACAGCCTTGAATTATGTTATGGCAATCAAATGGGCTTGATAGCTTGTAACTACCTGAGCTTTATAAAGATTCTCCTTCTATGGAAATGTATTTGTTAAGGAAGTTAAACTGAGTAGTTTAAAAGAAGGTTAACTTGTGGTTGGTGGCGACTGGATATGGTACCATGTTGGAGCCTTCTTTGTTCTGCTTATATTGGTACTATTAAGAATAGTTTGCTTAAATAGGCAATGAAAATATGGTGTAAAAGAATGTGCAGAGGAGAAATATAAAATGTGACTGAATGTGTGTGATCAAGATTGTAAGTGGGGTAGAATCACAGGGTGGATTGATATTTTTGTGAAGTTGGATTTGTACAGGGCCTTAAGTTTTAGTATTAATTGGCATATGAGTGACTTAAAATCACAGGGTGGATTGTCATGTCCTGTTTTGATATGATTAGAGTTCCATTTGGTTATGACAAAGACATAAAAATGTTTAGAAGTCATGTTTTGATGTAAGAGTGAAGTTAAGTTCTGTCAGGATGTCATCATCTCATCTGTTCTTACCCATAAGAATTCAGTAGACCCCCTGCTGAGAGGCCTTGCTGGAGACTCATCAATGAAGACATAGGAAGAAGCCCTATGAGAAGGGGACATATAGACTGAACACTAGGGCTTGTGAGGAACATACAAGAGTGTTCTCTTTGGGCAAGGCTACACTTTGCTGACCTAAAATAGCTCTCCACAGGACTTGAGGTAATTAGTTCTTGGTGTAGTAAAGGTGACTCTTACTGGCAGTGGTGAAAGCCATAGGCCTCAAAAAGTGTCCCCTTGCCCATCATCACCACCACCCGTGTTCCCTAGCAACATGCTCTAGCAATGTGGGACTTTGACTCTGGCAGCTGGACAGCAGTCCTCAGAGGGCTAAACCTTCTCTCCTGAGTGCCACATCCTATAAAGATACACAACAACAACAACAACAACATTTGACTTGTTTCCTGTTATCTTCCCCTGCCCGGATAATAGTGTGGTTAATCTAACATCACTTTGGACTATATTCTTTCTTTTTCTTTTCTTCTTCCTTTTTTTTTTCCTTAAGATTTTATTTATTTGACAGACAGAAATCACAAATAGGCAGAGAGGCAGGCTGAGGGAGGGGGGGCGGGAAGCAGGCTCCCTGCCAAGCAGAGAACCTGATGCGGGGCTTGATCCCAGGACCCTGGGATCATGACCTGAGCTGAAGCAGAGGCTTTAACCCACTGAGCCACCCAGACACCCCTGGACTATATTATTTCTTTATTGGTAAATTGTTATCATTATTTTTTAAAAAATTTTATTTATTTATTTGTCAGAGGGAGAGAGAGAGCACGAGCAGGGGGAACAGCAGGCAGAAAGAGAGAGAGAGAGGGAAGCAGGCTCCCCACTGAGCAGGGAGCCCAATGAGGGACTCAATCCCAGGACCCTGGGATTATGACCTGAGCTGAAGCCAGAGGCTTAACCAACTGAGCCACCCAGGCGTCCCTTTATTGGTAAATTAAAACATCAGCCTATATACTCTATGGACTCATGAAATTCGCACAGTGAACCAGAGTTAAATACATTGTTGGAAAAGAGAAATAATCTGAGCATGATTTGCCTCCACAAAAAAAGCAGATTGCGGGGACAGTCTGTGTGCTTACGGAGGTGAGCACATGGATTAAGGCAGGTACCAGGTGCCTCTAATACTCTGCTTCTGTGACTTGGCCTCACCCAACATTGCTCTGTTTCAGGTCCCCAGCTATCCTGACCTGTGTGGCTCACATGTGTCCAGTACACACACTATGAGCAGACCTTGGGCAGCTGGGGACCATCACCAAACACACGCATTGCCTCAAGGGTGGAGGGAGCCCACTTCTGGAAAATCACCTGGAGGCAGCCACAGAAACGGGTGGCAGTCAATCCCCATGTGTACTGGGGTCCCAGGTTTCTGCAGCAAACAAGGATCCCTGTTGTCTCTTATTAGGGGACATCCCAGCCAACCTGCATGGTCCAGCTTTGGTCAGGCGGTCCACATTCCTCCAGCTCTGCCTTCAGAGGGAATATGTGCATTTGTGTAGGTCAGGGCTTGGAATTAAGCAGATGCCAGGCACCCCAAATAGCTCCCTCCTGTGAGCTGGTCTGGCTGAATGTTGCCCTGCTCCAAGTCCCTGGCCACCCTGACCTGTGTGGTTTGCACATGCATAGTTTGACTCATGTCAGTTGGTTCTGGGCTATAGAGAATACTCCAGACCTGTAGAACTTTGGCTAAACCCCAAACCCTGAACAGTTTCAGGGTACAAAGAGTTTCCTTAAAAATATTTCTGAGGTGGCAGGTTTAACCTGGCAATAGGCAGTCCTCATTTGGACTGGCTGGATGATGAGGTCCAGAACTTCTCCAGGCTCCCATGTATCTGTTTTTGGATGATACCCATCAGTCTTCCCAGCTTTGCTTTGACAGGGCAGTCAAGATTCCTGCAGCTTAATATTCAGGAGCATATGTGTTAAGGCTTGAAATTAGGCAGATGGCCTAAACCTCCAAGAGCTTGCTTCTATGATTCACCTTCTCCGGATACTTGCCCTGTTCCACGTTCCTGCCTAACCTGATGTACATGGCCTGTACATGCACAGAACATACCTGGCCAGTGGCTTTGGGCAGCAGGGGCCCTCTAGGCCTGTGGAGCTTGGTCCATCCCAAACCAACTATAGAGATGTCAGGCTTGAGCATCTTCAGAGTGTGTGAGAACAGACAGTTGCAATTTCACAGATTTTCCTGGTGTCTAATTTTTATTTTTTTAAGAGGCTTTATTTATTTATTTGACAGAGAGAGAGAGAAAGAGCACAAGTAGGCAGAGCAGTAGACAGAGCGAGAGGGAGAAGCAGTCTCCCCGCTGAGCAGAGAGCCCAATGTGGGGCTTGATCCCAGGACCCAGAGATCATGACCCAAGCTGAAGGCAGACGTTTAACCAACTGAGTCACCCAGGTGTCCCTAATTTATTTATTTAATTTTTTAAAGTAAACTCTGTACCCAGTGTGGGGCTTGAACTTATGACCCCCAAGATCAAGAGTTACATGCTCTGCTGACTGAGCCAGTCAGGTGTTCCCTGGTTTGTAATTTAAATGTGTCTGTTACCCTTGAGTGTCCCAGAGGGCAATAGGCACCAAGACTGTCTATCTGTGAGCTATTGTGGTGATTTCCCATCATGTCATTCATATTCAGTTTGCAGTGCTTAGAAAAAAATAATGCAGGGGCGCCTGGGTGGCTCAGTTGGTTAAGTGTCTGCCTTTGGCTCAGGTGATGGTCCCAGTGTCCTGGGATCGAGCCCCACATCAGGCTCCCTGTTCAGCGGGGAATTGGCTTCTCTCTTTCCCTCTGCCTCTCCTCTTGTTTATGTTCTCTCTGTCCCTCAAATAAATAAATAAAATATTCAAAAAGAAAAAAGGCTGTTTTAATTTTCCAGGATTCCAAGCTAAAGGATAGGAGAAAATTGGAAATGTTAGTTTTCAGAGTTGTACCCAGACATTGGAGGAAACTAGAAAAATTCAGGATCTAGTCTCCTTTATAGGCAGTAAACAAAACTCCAAACACAAGATCATGTTACTGAAACATAATTTTTCTCTCTAAAGTCGCCCTTGTTTTCAAAGTTAGCCAAAATAAGACTAATTTGTATTTAAAATAAGCTAAGTTTTAATGAACGAGGCCTCATTATATATATGTCCAGGAAAATAGTGATTGATAGTATAGGCTCTTTTATTTCTTTTTCCCAAAGATTTTATTTATTTATTTGACAGACAGAGATCACAAGTAGGCAGAGAGGCAGGCAGAGAGAGAGAGGAGGAAGCAGGCTCCCTGCTGAGCAGAGAGCCCGATGTGGGGCTTGATCCCAGGAGCCTGGGATCATGACCTGAGCCGAAGGCAGAAGCTTTAACCCACTGAGCCACCCAGGTGCCCCAGTATAGGCTCTTTTAAATCTGTTTTGCTGTTACTTTTCATAAGGAATCTGCAACTTGAACTTTTAACAGCATTTGAGGCTAAGAAGCCAAGCCAAATATTTGCCATCAGATTTGCCTGCAATACCTATAGATTTGGGTTACTTCCCCTCTTCTTGAGTCCCCAAAATATCCCAAGATTTTAGCACCAACCAGGAAGGAACTTTCTTTGCTTACTTGGTAAGGCTGCTGGGGATCTTATAAGCAAGGTATCAGACTGATTTCCCAAGAAGCTTTATGGGCTCCATAAAGTCAACGTTAGCTCCTTAAAGCTGCCTGGTCATGGTATCTGAGTCTATGCATGTTTCTCTAAAATTATAATCACCCTCTTCAGTTTATTCAGTCCCATGTAATTAATTCTTGTTTTGCTTGAATCCAGTTTTTCCATGAGTTCTGGAAATGTTTACCCACTGTAGTTTTATGACCTCAAAATTATCATAAAACTGTAAGCTACAGTCTTTTTTAATGAATCTCCTTGCCGATGAAGCTTTCCATGGGAACACTTTATAAAAGTATCTGAGTAAAAAATTGTAACTGCCTGTAAATTATAAAAGACTTAAAATTCCCATTGTTAAAGATCTGATGAGAGTTCATTACAAATTCAATTGACAAGGAAATTTGGTTATTTCTGTGACAGTCAGCACTTCAAGATAATAATAAGAATTATAAGATTTCGGGGGAGGAGTCAAGATGGCGGAGAAGTAGCAGGCTGAGACTACTTCGGGTAGCGGGAGATCAGCTAAATAGCTTATCTAAAGATTGCAAACACCTACAAATCCAATGGGAGATTGAAGAGAAGAAGAACAGCAATTCTAGAAACAGAAAATCAACCACTTTCTGAAAGGTAGGACTGGCGGAGAAGTGAATCCAAAGCGACGGGAAGATAGACCGCGGGGGGAGGGGCCGGCTCCCGGCGAGCAGCGGAGCAACGGAGCAAAATCAGGACTTTTAAAAATCTGTTCCGCTGAGGGACATCGCTCCAGAGGCTTACCTGGGGTGAAGCCCAGGCGGGGTCAGCGCGGCCTCAGGTCCCGCAGGGTCGCAGAAGGATCGGGGGTGTCTGAGTGTCGCAGAGCTTACCGGTATTGGAACGGGGAAGCCGGCTACAGAGACAGAGCCGAGGAGTGACTCTCAGCTCGGGGTTGCCTTGAACCGGTCGCAGGCTCGATCAGCTCGGAGCGCGGCCGGAGGCCAGGGTGACAGGAGTCATTGGGCGCTGTTCTCTGAGGGCGCACTGAGGAGTGGGGCCCCGGGCTCTCGGCTCCTCCGGGCCGGAGACCGGGAGGCCGCCATCTTCATTCCCGTCTTCCAGAACTCTACGGAAAGCGCTCAGGGAACAAAAGCTCCCGAAAGCAAACCCAGCAAACCCGAGCGGATTACTCAGCCCGGCCCCGGGTAAGGGTGGTGCAACTCCGCCTGGGGCAAAGATGCTTGAGAATCACTACAACAGTTCCCTCCCCCAGAAGATCAACGGGACACCCAGCCAGGACCAAGTTCACCTACCGAGGACTGCAGTTTCAATACCAAGGAGAGCGGCGGAATTGCAGAGGAGAAGAAAGCAAAGCATGGAACTCATTACTTTGTCCCCATGATTCTTTAGCCTTGCAGTTAATTTAATTTTTTTCTCTTTTTCAATTTTTTTTCTCTTCTTCTGCTAAATTTTTTTAACTTTTACCGTTTTCTTTTTTAACGTTTTTAAAATAGTTTATCTAATATATATACATATATATATATTTTTCCTTTTTATATTTTTTATCGGCTTTCTTTTTTTAATAGTTTCTTCTTTTTTTTTTTCTTTCTGAACCCCTTTTTATCCCCTTTCTCCCCCCTCACGATTTGGGATCTCATCTGATTTGGTTAAAGCATATTTTCCTAGGGTTGTTGCCACCCTTTTAGTATTTTACTTGCTCCTTCATATACTCTTATCTGGACAAAATGACAAGGTGGAAAAATTCACAACAAAAAAAAAAGAACAAGAAGCAGTACCAAAGGCTAGGGACCTAATCAATACAGACATTGGTAATATGTCAGATATAGAGTTCAGAATGATGATTCTCAAGGTTCTAGCCGGGCTCGAAAAAGGCATGGAAGATATTAGAGAAACCCTCTCGGGAGATATAAAAGCCCTTTCTGGAGAAATAAAAGAACTAAAATCTAACCAAGTTGAAATAAAAAAGCTATTAATGAGGTGCAATCAAAAATGGAGGCTCTCACTGCTAGGATAAATGAGGCAGAAGAAAGAATTAGCGATATAGAAGACCAAATGACAGAGAATAAAGAAGCTGAGCAAAAGAGGGACAAACAGCTACTGAACCACGAGGGGAGAATTTGAGAGATAAGTGACACCATAAGATGAAACAACATTAGAATAATTGGGATTCCAGAAGAAGAGGAAACAGAGAGGGGAGCAGAAGGTATATTGGAGAGAATTATTGGAGAGAATTTCCCCAATATGGCAAAGGGAACAAGCATCAAAATCCAGGAGGTTCAGAGAACCCCCCTCAAAATCAATAAGAATAGGTCCACACCACGTCACCTAATAGTAAAATTTACAAGTCTTAGTGACAAAGAAAAGATCCTGAAAGCAGCCCGGGAAAAGAAGTCTGTAACGTACAATGGTAAAAATATTAGATTGGCAGCAGACTTATCCAGAGAGACCTGGCAGGCCAGAAAGAGCTGGCATGATATATTCAGAGTACTAAATGAGAAAAACATGCAGCCAAGAATACTATATCCAGCTAGGCTATCATTGAAAATAGAAGGAGAGATTAAAAGCTTCCAGGACAAACAAAAACTGAAAGAATTTGCAAATACCAAACCAGCTCTACAGGAAATATTGAAAGGGGTCCTCTAAGCAAAGAGAGACCCTAAAAGTAGTAGATCAGAAAGAAACAGAGACAATATACAATAACAGTCACCTTACAGGCAATACAATGGCACTAAATTCATATCTCTCAATACTTACCCTGAATGTTAATGGGCTAAATGCCCCAATCAAAAGACACAGGGTATCAGAATGGATCAAAAAACAAAACCCATCTATATGTTGCCTACAAGAAACTCATCTTAAATCCGAAGACACCTCCAGGTTTAAAGTGAGGGGGTGGAAAAGAATTTACCATGCTAATGGACATCAGAAGAAAGCAGGAGTGGCAATCCTTATATCAGATCAATTAGATTTTAAGCCAAAGACTATAATAAGAGATGAGGAAGGACACTATATCATACTCAAAGGAACTGACCAACAAGAAGATCTAACAATTTTAAATATCTATGCCCCTAACGTGGGAGCAGCCAACTATATAAACCAATTAATAACAAAATCAAAGAAACACATCGACAAGAATACAATAATAGTAGGGGATTTTAACACTCCCCTCACTGAAATGGACAGATCATCCAAGCAAAAGATCAACAAGGAAATCAAGGCCTTAAATGACACACTGGA
The DNA here is from genome assembly GCF_902655055.1 of Lutra lutra. Lineage (NCBI taxonomy): Eukaryota > Metazoa > Chordata > Mammalia > Carnivora > Mustelidae > Lutra > Lutra lutra. Next base: position 160,468,679 of record NC_062278.1, read on the forward strand.
CCAGATGGACATCACAGATATATTCAGAACATTTCATCCCAAAGCAACAGAATACACATTCTTCTCTAGTGCACATGGAACATTCTCCAGAATAGATCACATTCTTGGTCCTAAATCAAGTCTCAACCGGTATCAAAAGATTGGGATCATTCCCTGCATATTTTCAGACCACAATGCTCTGAAGCTAGAACTCAATAACAAGAGGAAATTTGGAAAGAACCCAAATACATGGAGAATAAACAGCATCCGTCTAAAGAATGAATGGGTCAACCAGGAAATTAAAGAAGAATTGAAAAAATTCATGGAAACAAATGATAATGAAAACACAATGATTCAGAATCTGTGGGACACAACAAAGGCAGTCCTGAGAGGAAAATATATAGCGGTACAAGCCTTTCTCAAGAAACAAGAAAGGTCTCAGGTACACAACCTAACCCTACACCTCAAGGAGCTGGAGAAAGAACAAGAAAGAAAGCCTAAACCCAGCAGGAGAAGAGAAATCATAAAGATCAGAGCAGAAATCAATGAAATAGAAACCAAAAAAACAATAGAACAAATCAACGAAACTAGGAGCTGGTTCTTTGAAAGAATTAATAAGATTGATAAACCCCTGGCCAGACTTATCAAAAAGAAAAGAGAAAGGACTCAAATAAATAAAATCATGAATGAAAAAGGAGAGATCACAACGAACACCAAAGAAATACAGACAATTATAAGAACATACTATGAGCAACTCTACGCCAACAAATTTGACAATCTGGAAGAAATGGATGCATTCCTAGAGACATATAAACTACCACAACTGAACCAGGAAGAAATAGAAAGCCTGAACAGACCCATAACCAGTAAGGAGATTGAAACAGTCATCAAAAATCTCCAAACAAACAAAAGCCCAGGGCCAGATGGCTTCCCGGGGGAATTCTACCAAACATTTAAAGAAGAACTAATTCCTATTCTCCTGAAACTGTTCCAAAAATAGAAATAGAAGGAAAACTTCCAAACTCATTTTATGAGGCCAGCATCACCTTGATCCCAAAACCAGACAAGGATCCCAACAAAAAAGAGAACTACAGACCAATATCCTTGATGAACACATTTGCAAAAATTCTCGCCAAAATACTAGCCAATAGGATTCAACAGTACATTAAAAGGATTATTCACCACGACCAAGTGGGATTTATTCCAGGGCTGCAAGTTTGGTTCAACATCCGCAAATCAATCAATGTGATACAACACATTAATAAAAGAAAGAACAAGAACCATATGATACTCTCCATAGATGCTGAAAAAGCATTTGACAAAGTACAGCATCCCTTCCTGATCAAAACTCTTCAAAGTGTAGGGATAGACGGCACATACCTCAATATTATCAAAGCCATCTGTGAAAAACCCACCGCAAATATCATTCTCAATGGAGATAAACGGAAAGCTTTTCCGCTAAGGTCAGGAACACGGCAGGGATGTCTGTTATCACCACTGCTATTCAACATAGTACTAGAAGTCCTAGCCTCAGCAATCAGACAACAAAAGGAAATTAAAGGCATCCAAATCGGCAAAGAAGAAGTCAAACTATCACTCTTTGCAGATGATATGATACTATATGTGGAAAACCCAAAAGACTCCACTCCAAAACTGCTAGAACTTGTACAGGAATTCAGTAAAGTGTCAGGATATAAAATCAATGCACAGAAATCAGTTGCATTTCTCTACACCAACAACAAGACAGAAGAAAGAGAAATTAAGGAATCCATCCCATTTACAATTGTACCCAAAACTATAAGATACCTAGGAATAAACCTAACCAAAGAGACTAAGAATCTATACACAGAAAACTATAAAGTACTCATGAAAGAAATTGAGGAAGACACAAAGAAATGGAAAAATGTTCCATGCTCCTGGATTGGAAGAATAAATATTGTGAAAATGTCTATGCTACCTAAAGCAATCTACACATTTAATGCAATTCCTATCAAAGTACCATCCATTTTTTTTTTCAAAGAAATGGAACAAATCATCCTAAAATTTATATGGAACCAGAAAAGACCTCGAATAGCCAAAGGAATATTGAAAACGAAAGCCAAAGTTGGTGGCATCACAATTCCGGACTTCAAGCTCTATTACAAAGCTGTCATCATCAAGACAGCATGGTACTGGCACAAAAACAGACACATAGATCAATGGAACAGAATAGAGAGCCCAGAAATGGACCCTCAACTCTATCGTCAACTCATCTTCGACAAAGCAGGAAAGAATGTCCAATGGAAAAAAGACAGCCTCTTCAATAAATGGTGTTGGGAAAATTGGACAGCCACATGCAGAAAAATGAAATTGGATCATTTCCTTACACCACACACGAAAATAGACTCAAAATGGATGAAGGATCTCAATGTGAGAAAGGAATCCATCAAAATCCTCGAGGAGAACACAGGCAGCAACCTCTTCGACCTCAGCCGCAGCAACATCTTCCTAGGAACATCACCAAAGGCAAGGGAAGCAAGGGCAAAAATGAACTTTTGGGATTTTATCAAGATCAAAAGCTTTTGCACAGCAAAGGAAACAGTGAACAAAACCAAAAGACAACTGACAGAATGGGAGAAGATATTTGCAAATGACATATCAGATAAAGGGCTAGTGTCCAAAATCTATAAAGAACTTAGCAAACTCAACACCCAAAGAACAAATAATCCAATCAAGAAATGGGCAGAGGACATGAACAGACATTTCTGCAAAGAAGACATCCAGATGGCCAACAGACACATGAAAAAGTGCTCCACATCACTCGGCATCAGGGAAATACAAATCAAAACCACCATGAGATATCACCTCACACCAGTCAGAATGGCTAAAATGAACAAGTCAGGAAATGACAGATGCTGGCGAGGATGAGGAGAAAGGGGAACCCTCCTACACTGTTGGTGGGAATGCAAGCTGGTGCAACCACTCTGGAAAACAGCATGGAGGTTCCTCAAAATGTTGAAAATAGAACTACCCTATGACCCTGCAATTGCACTGCTGGGTATTTACCCTAAAGATACAAACGTAGTGATCCGAAGGGGCACGTGCACCCGAATGTTTATAGCAGCAATGTCTACAATAGCCAAACTATGGAAAGAACCTAGATGTCCATCAACAGACGAATGGATAAAGAAGAAGTGGTATATATACACAATGGAATACTATGCAGCCATCAAAAGAAATGAAATCTTGCCATTTGCGACGATGTGGATGGAACTAGAGGGTATCGTGCTTAGCGAAATAAGTCAATCGGAGAAAGACAACTATCATGTGATCTCCCTGATATGAGGGAGAGGAGATGCAACATGGGGGGTTAAGGGGGTAGGAGAAGAATAAATGAAACAAGATGGGATTGGGAGGGAGACAAACCATAAGTGACTCTTAATCTCACAAAACAAACTGAGGGTTGATGCGGGGAGGGGGGTTGGAAGAAGGGGGGTGGGGTTATGGATATTGGGGAGGGTATGTGCTATGGTGAGTGCTGTGAAGTGTGTAAACCTGGCGATTCGCAGACCTGTACCCCTGGGGATAAAAATATATGTTTATAAAAAATAAAATTAAAAAAAAAAAGAATTACAAGATTTCTAGGGAAGATGGCAGAGTAGAGGGCCCTATGCTCTTCTTGTCCCTCGGATATAACTAGATAATAGACATGTGAGTGTAAATAACCCAGGAAATGACCCTTACACTGACAGAGCAGACTCTTCATAGCTAAATGTGGAGAAATGGGCATATTGAAGAGGGTAGAAAGGGCAGAAATATGGTTGAGAGTAAACAGCCCTGAGCTGTTCATGGGAAGGAGGGAGCTGCTGGTACAGAGATGGGAGAGGAACAGACTCTCACACCAGGGAGTCTATATGGGGAAGACCAATCCCTATAACAGTTGGCTTTGAAAATCCAAAAGACTGAGTTTCACCAGTTCTTATAATTAGCAGGGCTTAAAACCTAGACTTTTAAAAATCAAAGGCTTGGCTCTGGGTGAGCTTGAAGGGGAAGAGGAAACTGAGTTCCTACCCTTAAAGAGAAAGCACCAGAAACAGCCCCCCTGAGATACAGCACAGAGGCAGCAGTTTGAAAAACACCTGGCATATATGGGACAGTGATGTATTTACTAATCTCTGAGTATGTGCTGGAGGGGCAGGGATTCTTAGGAGACTTCTCCAGGAACAAAGGAGCTGGCAGGCACCATTGCCCTTCTGTTCCCACCGCCCCCCCACCCCCAGCCTAGACACAGAAACCTGCAGGAACCAATTTAGCACCAACACTCCCTACCTAACTTGCTAACAGTGCTCCCCAGCCCCACAGTCTCCTGTGGACACACCCTTCCAGCCAGGCCTCCAATTCAGGCCCCTCCCAAAGCAGACCCATGAAAACCTTACTAACACTGCTGCCTTGTCCCTGAGTATTTCTGTGGATCCACCCCCTCCAATATGGTCTGCTTCAGTGCCTGGCAGCTGCAGGTTCCCTGCCAGTGACATGGACCTTGCTGGTACCACATATCCCAGACCCATGTTACCTTATAGTTCAGTGCTATTGCAGCTTTGGAAAATGCCTGGTCTGACTCAACTTAAGCCCAAGGTGGCCCCAGGCTATCTCACTAACAACACAGGGACCAAACCCTGCCCACAACAGGCAAAGAAAGACACTGCAGATGATTAGACTAAAGGCAAAAGCAGTTCAGCTACAATAGCAGGGCACACACAGCATATAGGAGATATCCCTGAAGTGCCAGGTTCTGGTGAACAGGGGACATTACACTGCAGGATACTGCAGGGCCTCTTCTTCATAAGGCCACTACTTTCAAGAGCAGAAGACATAGCTGACACAGAGAAACAGACATAGAGAGTTAGACAAAATCAGGAGACAGAGGAATATGTCCCAAATAAAAGGATAGGACAAAATCACAGAAAGAGACCTAAGCAAAATGGAGATAATAATAGATAAGTTAAAGTAATGATCATAAAGATACTCACTGGACTGGAGAATAGTGGAGGGCCTCAGTGAGATCCTTAACAAAGAGATAGAAAACATAAAAAAGAACCAGTCAGAAATGAAGAACTCAGTAATTGAAATTAAAAATAAATTGGGGGAGCACCTGGGTGCCTCAGTCAGTTAATCATCCAACTATTGTTTTTGGCTCAGGTCATGATTTCAGGATCATGGGATTGAGTCCCATGTCTGGCTCAGTGCTCAACACGGAGTCTGCTTGTCACTCTTCCTCTGCTCCTCCCCTTGCTCTCTTTCTCTCTCTGTGTCTTAAAAAAAAAAGATTTAATTTATTTATTAGAGAGAGAGAGAGAGAGAGAGATAGTATAAGGTGGGGGGGGCAGAGGGTGAGGGAGAAGACTCTCTGCTGAGTGGGGAGCTCAATATGGGGTTTGATCCCAGGACCCTGAGATCATGACCCAAGCCAAAGTCAGATGCTTAACTGACTGAGCCACTCAGGTACCCCAAATAAATAAAATCTTAAAAAAATAAATAAACAAACTAAGGTTCCCATCCTGGCTCATTTGGTAGACCCTGTGACTCTTGATCTCAGGGTCATAAGTTTAAGCCCCATAATGGGTGTGGAACCTATTTAAAAAAGAAAAGAAAAGAAACTGTGAAATTAAAAATAAACAAGATGGAAAAAATAGTAGACTAGAGGAACCAGAAGAACAGATCAGTGACCTAGAGGACAGAGTAATGGAAAGCAATCAAGGTGAATAGGAGAGATGGAGAAGAATAACTTAGAGAAAACTCAGTGACACCATTAAGCATGATAAAATTCAATGTTATAGGAATCTCAGAAGAAGAGAGAGAAAAGGGCACAGAAAATGTATTTGAAGAAATAATAGCTGGCAATTTCCTGAATCTTAGGAATGAAATAGAAATCCAGTTCCAGAAGGCATAGAGAGCCCCCAACAAAGTCAACCCAAGGAGGTCCACACAAAGACACAGTAATTAAAATTGCAAAAAGGAGTAATATATTCTTCTTGCTTTTTAAAAAGAGTGATCTCTACATCCAATGTGGGGCTCATAACCCTGAGATCAAGACTCATGTGTTCTACTGACTAAGCCAGCCAGATGCCCTGCAAAAAGTAGTGATAAAAGAGAAATTTAAAAGCAGCAAGAGCAAAGAAAACAGTTACATACAGGGGAAACTCCATAAGGCCATTAGCTGATATATATATATATACACACACACACACACACACAAACACACACACAGAAACTGTATAGGCCAGAAGAGAGTGGCATAATATATTCAAAGTACTGAAAGCAAAAAAAAAAAAAACAAAAAAACCCCAAAAACCTTCAGCCAAGTATACTCTGTCCAGCAAAGTTATCATTCAGAACAGGCGGAGAAATAAATAGTTTTCCAGACAAACAAAGTTAAAGGAATTCAAAACCACTAAACTTGCCCCATAAGAAATGTTAAGAGGTCCTCTCTGAGTAGAAAGGAAAGACCATAAGTAGAACTAAGAAAAGTAGGAAACACAAAAGGAGTAAAAATAAGTATATCCATAAAAAAGTCAAGAGATTCACAAAATAAAAGGATGTAAAGCACGACACCATTACGTTATGTGTGTGTGGAGGGGTAAGGAATAAAGAATGGGTTCAAACTTAAGTGACCATCAAGTTAATACAGACTGCAGAAGAGGTTGTATACAAACTGAATGGTAACCACAAATCAAAAACCAGTAATAGATACACAAAAAATAAAGAGATTTGAATCTAAGTATATCACTAAAAAAAGCCAATCAACTGTGAGATGAGAGCAAGGGAGAATGGAAAAAAATTAAAAAACAATCATTAAACAAGTAACAAAATGGCAATAAGTATATACTTATCAGTAATTACTTTGAGTGTAAATGGACTAAACAATCAAAGGACAGAGTGTGACAGAATGGATAAAAAAGCAAGACCCATGGGGTGTCTGGCTGGCTTAGTTGAGGGAGCACATGACTCTTGATCTTGGGGTTGTGAGTTTGAGCCCTGTGTTGGGTGTAGAGATTAAAAATAAAATCTTAACAAACAAACAAGCAAACAAACAAACAAGACCCATCCATATGCTGCCTACAAGAGACTCATTTCAGACCTAAACACAGAGAGAGATTGCAACTGAAGTGTTAGAAAAACATTTATCATGCAAACGGAAGTGAAAAGAAAGCCAGGGTAGTACTTGTATCAGACCAAATAGACTTTAAAATAAACATCCTAACAAGAGACAAAGAAGGACACTATAAAACCCAAAGGAAACAATCCAACAAGATCTATCAATTGTAAATATTTATGCACCCAATATAGGAGCACTCAAATACATAAAGCAGATTATAACAAACATAAAGGAAATAATTGATAGTGATACTATAATAGTAGGGGACTTTAATATCCCACTTACATCAATGGATAGATTATCCAACCAGAAAACCAACAAGGAAAAAATGGCTTTGAATGATACATTGGACCAGAAGGATCTAATAGATACATTCAGAACAGTCCATCGTAAAACAGCAGAATACACATTCTTTTCAAGTGTGCAGACCATTTTCCAGAATAGATCATTTGTTAGACCACAAAGTGGTCTCAACAAGTCTCAACAAAGACAAGTCTCAACATATTCATAAAGAAGTCTCAACATATTCATAACAAGTCTCAACATATTCATAAAGACTGAAGTCATGGTCTGCATCTTTTCTGACCACCACACTACGAAACTAGAAATCAACCACAAGAAAGAATCTGGAAAGAGCACGAATACATGGAGGTTAAATAACATGCTACCAAGCAATAAATGGGTCAACCAAGAAATCAAAGAGGAAATTTAAAAAAATATATATGGAGACAAATGAAAATGAACACGCAATGACCCCAAATCTTTGAAATGCAGCAGAACTTGTTCTAAGAGGGAAGTTTATAGCACATACAGCACTAGTTCAAGAAACAAGAAAAATCTAGCCTAATCTTAGGAGCTAGAAAAAGAAGAACAAACAAACCCCCAAACCAGTAGAAGAAAATAATAAAGAATAGAGCAGGAATAAAAGAAAAAGAAACTAAACAATACAATGTATCACTGAAGCCAGGAACTTGTTCTTAGGAAAGTCAACAAAATTGGTAAACCTTTTAGTCAGATTCCCCATGGGGGTGGGTGGGGGAGGGAGAAGAAGGATGAGGAGGAGGAGGAGGAGGAGAAAAAGAAGAAAAGAGGACTCAAACAAAATCAGAAATGAAAGAGGAGAAATAACAACTAAGACCACAGAAATGCAAAGGATTGTAAGAGAATATTATGGAAAATTATATGCCAACAAACTGGACAACCTAGAAGAAAAGGATAAATTCCTAGAAACATATAATTTCCCAAAACTGAATCAGGGAGAAATTGAAAATTTGAACAAGCTGATTACCAGCAATGAAATTGAATTGGTAATCAAAAACTCCCAATAAACAAAGTCCAGGACCAGATGGCTTCATAGTGAATTCTACTAAACATTTAAGGAAGGGTTAATACCTATTCTTCTCAACCAATTTCAAAAAATAGAAAAGGAAAAAAAAGCTTCCAAATTCGTTCTATAATGATTCAAAAATTCCATACATTTTTCAGTGCTCATCAAGATAAGTGTACTCTTAATCCCCTTCACCTATTTTACCCATTTGCCCACCCTCTGCTCTGGCAACTACCAGTTTGTTTTTGTGTTTAAGAGTTAGGGGGAGGAGAGGAGTGGAGGAGCTGGGGCCTGAGTCTTTTTTCTTTGTTCATTTGGTTTTGTTCCTTAAATTCCACATGTGAGTAAAATCATATAATATTTTTCTTTCTCTGGTATTTCTATTTTTAATTTTTTGAGGAACCTCCGTACTGTTTCCCACAGTGACTGTACCAATTTACCTTCCCTCCAAAGGTGCACAAGCATTCCTTTTGCTCTACATCTTCACCAACACTTGTCTTTTTAATTCTAACCATCTTGACAGGTATAAGGTGACATCTCATTGTGTTTTTTTTTAAATTTTTTATTTTTTTAATAAAAAATATAATGTATTATTAGCCCCAGGGGTACAGGTCTGTGAATCGCCAGGTTTACACACTTCACAGCATTCACCATAGCACATACCCTTCCCAATGTCCATAACCCCACCACCCTCTCCCGATCCCCCTTCCCCCAGCAACCCTCAGTTTGTCATTGTGGTTTTGATTTGCATTTCCCTGATGATGAATGATGTTGAGCATATTTTCATGTGTCTGCTGGCCATCTGTATGTCTCTGAAAAATGTCTATTCAGGACCCTTACCCATTTTAAAATCAGATTTTTTTTTGTTTTGAGTTGTATAAATTCATTACATATTTCAGATATTAACCCCTTATTTGATATATCATACATAAATATTTTCTCCCACTCATTAGGTTGTCTTTTTGTTTTGTTGATGGTTTCCTTTGCTGCACAAAAGCTTTTTATTTTGGTGTAGTCCCAGTAATTTATTTTTGCTTTTGTTCTTCTTGCCTGAGGAGACATATCTAGGAAAATATTTCTATGGCTGATGTCAAAGAAATTACTGCCTATTTTTTTGTAGGAGTTTTAGGTCAGGTCTCACATGTAAGTCTTTAATCCATTTGGATTTGTTTTTGTGGATGGTGTAAAAAGTGGTTCAGTTTCATTCTTTTGCATGTTGCTGCCCACTTTTCTCTGCAACATTTGTTGAAGGAACTGTCTTTGTCCCACTGCATACCCTTGCTTCCTTTGTCAATGGTTAATCAACTATGTAATCGTGGATTTATTTCTTGGGTCTCTATTCTGCTCTAATGATCTATGTATCTATTTTTGTGCCATTACCAAATTGTTTTGATCACTACAGCTTTGTTGTATATTTTGAAATCTTGGATTATGATACGTCCAGTTTTGTTGTTCTTTTTCAAGATTGTTTTGGCTATTCAATGTCTTTAGTGATTCCATACAAATCTTAGTATTACTTGTTCTAGTTCTGCAAAAAATGCTGTTGATCTTTTGATAGGAATTGCAATAAATTGCAATAAATAAATAGGGATTGCAATAAGTCTGTAGATTGTTTTAGATAATATGGACATTTAAAAAATATTGATTCTTCCAATCCATGAGTATAGACTATCTTTTCACTTATGTGTGCTGTTTTCCAATTTTTTAAATTAATATTTCTTATGTAAATTTTTCTAAGAATTTCAGGGTAATTGCTATTTACCCCTTTAAAGTACACACCCATTTTGTCCCAATATTATGGCATTTTATAATATCTACAAGCCTTTAGAGAATAGGCAAGGTTTGGGGATTGGTAGATAGGTGGGCTTTGATCTGCTTCCAAAGTTTTATTCTGATTTTGTGGAGGTTTGTAAGACAAAGATGTGGTTTTTAATTCCCACAAATAGCTGGATTACAGCCTGGATATCAAGGAATTGATCCACCTTTTAAATTAAGTTTTCTTCTTTATATCAGAGAGATTTCTAACCAAAATAGGAATTAAAGGATTTATGCCTTTGAAATGTCTGTATACAGTATTTTAACAAAAGTCTTCTGAATTTACAAATTGACATTGGTTTCTATTAGTCCCTGAACATCATCCTTCTGCTGATCATTTGCAGGAGGACCTACAAGTTTTGATCAGCTCTTTGCTCTGTGAGGAAGATGTTGTGAATGGTCACTGATTTTTCTAACTGCATTCTAAATTTGGTAGGGAAGCTTGAAAGTGGAGGTAAAGGGGCTTTATAATTTAAAATATCTGCTCTTGTCCAAGGGCACAAATGTGTGTGTATGTGTGCGCGTGTGCACACGTGTGCGTGTTGGGGGTTTCTAAGATACATTTGCAAATGTATCTTAGACACTGCATAGGAAAGACTGAAGCTGGCAGAGACCGATTACAGAGCTCTGGGAAGTCGGAGCAATTGGTCCTTCCAGCTAGTCTCTTGTGTTAATATTCACTTCAGGCCTTCAGCATTTCCATTAGTAGCCTGGAGATTAGACTGGTGTGTTATCTGTAAATCCAGTAGGGAAAGGAAAATTAAAACAGGTGGATGGGGCTGGATTTTGAGAAGGGGGAATTTATGTTGGATATAGACATTAATTTTGGCCTTAAGTCTAATTTTTGTTTTTTTTTTTCATTTTGTCAAGGGAGGCCTAAAGTCTATTTATTATACTAATATGACAATTGACAAACTGTCTATAAAGAAACGGTTTTCATTCAATATAGGTAGTTTAAAGGATCCATAAGCTGGCCACTGAAAGGTAGAATCTTATTAATCTCAATAATGACTCAAAGCCTTTTAATGGAAAGACCCTGAGACAGTTTTCCAGGTTTAGACCAAGAGGCATCCCTGGAGAGGGCATAGGTGATACAACCCTGGATTTAAAAGTTTACTCCCAAAAATAGTCTAAGTGAGCAAAGGCCTTCATTACACAAACAGTAAGGATAGTGTTAAAAAATGCTATCTCCATTCTCCCACAAAAATATGAGGTGCTTCCAGTCACTGACCTGCTGATATTTGACACCAGGAAGGTACTACTGAAGTGGGATTTTCCCAGCATTAACAAGCAATGAAGACTAAGCAGCTAAAGGCCATTAATGGCTAAGATCTCTTACAACAAACTCCCCTGAAAGCTGGCACAGCCAGACAGAGACAGAACTACTTCTAAAAGACTCAGTACCCCAGTCTACTTGGCAGGACACCAAGTTGCACCCCATTAAGCGTACCCTTCAGATGATGGAGACTGGAGAGCATGTTCTTACTGGTCACAAAACTAAGCATGTAGGACACAGAACAAGATGAAAAGAAAAAATTCATCTGGCTTTTATATAGGGGACCCACACCAAAGTTTGTCTAAAGAGACAAGCTAGTCACATGATTATCATGATTACCATGAACTCACCAGTTTGTGAGCTGGCTTAAACACCGGGCTAATGAGGCTTATGGCAATTCCTTTTTATGATAAATGGTACAGAAGACAACAACAAAGGAAAAATGTCTGTGACTATCTCTAGGAGAAAATGGGTGGCTTAAACCAAGAGTACTCTATCAAATTTACCAGTGTTGTTAAGCCCAAGCAACTATTTCACAAATATTTATCTTCTACTAATCTAAATTTAGAAAGTGAGAGAAAAAGGAATCTCATCACTTGCTCCATTAGGCCTGCAGGCTGACACCTGGGAGAGTGAGGTGGCACAGATTCTTACCTTCTGCTGGGTTTGTGAGATGTCCCAGGATTTCCCAGCTACAGTGGTATACAAGTTAGTGTTTATCCTCCCAATTGTTGGGGAGGAAAAATATTAGTCTTCCCTTCAAGGTTCTTCTAGCTGGTCTAAGAAATTGACATAAGACAGAATAATAGGAGACAAAACCCACAGAATTTAATTACATTGTGCACAGAAGCCAAATATTAAAGTTGAGACCCAAAGAAATAACCAAAGCAGGCAGCTTTTACACTTTTTGGACAAACAATAAATCTGTGAGGAATTGACAGGACACAAAAAACTTATGTTCAGAAGCTTCAATTAGTAAGGAATTCTAAGAGAATTTGGGCTGGGATTAGTAAATTATTACTAACAAGGTTTGTTTATACAGCTTTCTTGGCTCTAAATTCCCTCTCTCTGGTGATAAGATTTTACCTCCTGATACAGAAAGGGTACCTTTCCAGGGAGATTTATTTCCTGCTTTCTGGAGACAAAGGAGGATCAGGGTGTTCTTGCAATGGCTGTTTCTTAAGTAGCTTTAGTTCAAAAGACTCAACATGCCGAAGTGGCACATTTTGGGTTGGCCTTCCCTTGGTCTCCACATGTATATTTGTGTAGGTTAGGCCTTGAAATTAGGCAGATGTCAGGTATTTTCAATAGCCTGCTGCCATGATCCAACCCCTCCTGACACTTTTCCTATTTCAAGTCTCTGGTTACCCTGACCTCTGCATCCCATTCATGCCCAGTATATAACCCACCAGTTGGCCTTGGGAAGTTGGGGCCCTTCAGACCTGTGGAGCTGGTTCCCAAGCACCTGCCTATCCTGCCAGAGGGAGCCATCCCTAAACTCTTCCTCAGGTGGCAACTTGAAACTGGTGACAGTCCCCATTTGGACTAGCTATCTCTTGAAGTGTTGGCTTCTCCAGCTTTCAAGGCTCCAAGGCATCTCTTGCTGGAGGATACCCAAGCTCAGCCCTACCCTGGCCAGGCAGTCTAGATTCCTCCAACTCTGCCTTCATGGGAATATTCATTTTTGTGTAGGTAAAGGCTTAGACATAAGGAGATAGGAGGTACCCACAACTGCCCCTCCTCTAACCCAATCTTACCTGACTTTGCCTCATTCCAGTTTCCTGGCTGCCCTAACCTGTGGCCCCACACATGTGCAGCCTGTACTTTGTCAGTTGGCCCTATGGCTGCCATGGCCTTGCAGGTCCTGTGGAGCTAAGGCTGTGAGTAACCATCTTTATATCCTACAGCAAGGAGGGATCCCTCAAAATATTTCCGAGGTAGCAGCTTTAAACCTGCAACCATCAGTCCCTATTTAGACTGGCCACCCGATTGTCTTGGGATTACAGTAATCAAGGCTCCCGGGTGTATCTTACTGGAGTCTACCCTAGTCAGTCTGCTCAGCCCTATCCTGGCAAGGAAGTCCAGACTCCTTCAGCTTTGTCTTCAGAAAGAATAAGTGCATTTGTGTGGGTTAGGACTTGGAATTAGACAGATGCCATGGACCCCCAACATTCTACTCTTGAGAGTTGGCTGCTTCCAACTTCTGGCCAGTTCTAGGATCCTGGCTACCCTGAAACAAGGCATATATAGGTCAAAGCTATTCAGTTGGTCTGAGGCAACCAGGGCCTACCTGGCTGGTGTAGCTGGGGCCGGACCCCAAACACATGCCTAAATTCATTGTGGAGGGGACTCCCAAGCATCACACTGAGGCAACAGCTGTGAACTGGGGCCAGTCATTCCTTATTTGGACTTGATGCCCGAAGGCTCTCCAGCCACAATGGCCCACAGGAGTCTCTTATTAGATGTTTCCTGTCCAGACCTCCTGACCCTACCAAGGCTGTCTAGTAACCTAAAGATCTACATTCAGAGGGAATACTGCCCATTGGGTAAGTTAGGGCTTGTGAGTATGACTGTACTTTGTCCCTATGAAAACAAGTAAAGGAAATCTTATTTTATTTTATTTATTTATTTTTTAAAAAGATTTTATTTATTTATTTGACAGAGAAAGAGACAATGAGAGAGGGGATACAAGCAGGGTGGGTTGGAGAGGGAGAAGCAGACTTCCTGCTGGATCGTGACCCAAGCCAAAGGCAGATGCTCATTGACAGAGCCACCCAGGCACCCCTGGAAACCTCATCCAAAATGAAGTAGAGAAGCCCTGAAGGGAGAGCTCTCATGCACGTAGCACTCATTGCAGCCTGCATAACCAACAGGAAGAAGGAACATAATTCTTATACTGACCAAGGAGGACATTTTTCACATTGGAATTTTATCTCCTGTGTTTAAGAAAAGAAGGAAGATCTCTCCTTGCCCCAACAACAATGCACTAACTTCTCCTTGCCCCCGAGAAGAACCCACCACAAACTCACACTCTTGCTCTTCTCCAACGAACTTTTGTTCAAACTATCCTCTCCAATTTCCTACTGAAACCTAACAAAAACTGACCTTCCCTTTGTTTCCTTGGATTTTCCTCTGACTTGCCAAAATTTGCTTATCCTAAATTGCAGTTCCTCTGCTATTCCCAAATAAACCAATTTTGCTAGTAAAATAAGTGGCTATTCTATTTTTAAGGTTGACACTGTCAATGCAAACTGAACAAACCTTTTAGAATCTCTAAAAGTAATAAAAAGAGTTTTATTCAAGTCCAAATTAGAACAGCTGCTTGGGAAACATGCTCTTCACAGGGAAGAAAGTTTTTATAGGGTTAAATACTTTCTTATATTCTATGAAAGCTCAAAAGATAATAGATTGTAAATAGACAGGAATCATGAGTTTTATTATAAAGAATGCAGGGAGCAGGAACATCGATCAATATCTCAAAGACAAGATGGCTTTCCCTTAGGCTACTCATTCACAAAGCAGATGTATAATGCATGCATGGCGGGCCATAAATCAGGCTTCTGGTTTGAACAAAGTTTATATACAGTCCTGCTGACTTAGAAATCTAAAATGGCTTCCCTGTATATCAAGACTTTTTGATGAGTTTTTCTCTCATCATTAAATGGTTTCAGAGAGGCGGGGTCCAGGGAAGACACATAGTAACTGAGGCTCATGAGCACAAAGGTGCCAGCACCCACAGAGCCCATTAAGGTCACTGCTTTCTGATGACCCTGAGGTTTGAGGGGAAGTCTCTTCTGGATTTCAAACTCTGCTATCCTTGGATTTTGAGCTCTCTGGCTTTATTCAGGGTCTGGATTTTTGTTTGTTTATTTGTTTCTTTGATTTGTTTTTTAATGAAGGCATCACACTTTCTGGTGAGTACTCTTTTGCCTGTGTTTGTTGAAGTTTTCTGGTATATTACCCATTTTGTTCGAAAGTAGGGAACACATAATTCCAAGGGTTTTAGAACAGCTGTTAGAAAACAGGGTCCCTCAGAGTTAAGATAACATAGTGAGCCTGATGGCAAGATAGGTTCCACCCAGTCCCTGGACCAGGTTCTCATGCCTTTCTGGAAAAATGGATGAACGTTTGAATAATCTGGATTGTTATAGCCATTCTGGGGAATCTTTGTTTTAGACAAGTCCATGGTAAGGGGCACCCTTGACAGTGATGATTCCAAACCTCTTGGAGACAATGGAATATCTTCTTTCATTGATATGCAGAAGCTTCTAAAAGACTAAAATGACTGGAAAATGAGTCATTTTCAAGTCAAAGGATTTTTTTTAAAGATTTTATTTATTTGACAGAGAGAGAGAGATCACAAGTAGGCAGAGAGGCAGGCAGAGAGAGAGAGAGAGGGAAGCAGGCTCCCCACTGAGCAGAGAGCCTGATGTGGGGCTCGATCCCAGGACCCTGAGATCATGACCTGAGCCGAAGGCAGAGGCTTTAACCCACTGAGCCACCCAGGCACCCCTCAAGTCAAAGGATCTTGAAAGATCCTTTCAGCATGCAAATTAAAAAAAAAAATCTTGGAGGAGTCAAGATGGCGGAGAAGTAGCAGGCTGAGACTACTTCGGGTAGCGGTAGATCAGCTAAATAGCTTATCTAAAGATTGCAACCACCTACAAATCCAACGGGAGATTGAAGAGAAGAAGAACAGCAACTCTAGAAACAGAAAATCAACCACTTTCTGCAAGGTAGGACTGGCGGAGAAGTGAATCCAAAGCGACGGAAAGATAGACCGCGGGGGGAGGGGCCGGCTCCCGGCGAGCGGCGGAGCAACGGAGCACAAAATCAGGACTTTTAAAAGTCTGTTCCGATGAGGGACATCGCTCCAGAGGCTTAACTGGGGTGAAGCCCAGGCGGGGTCAGCGCGGCCTCAGGTCCCGCAGGGTCGCAGAAGGATCGGGGGTGTCTGAGTGTCGCAGAGCTTACCGGTATTAGAATGGGGAAGCCGGCTACAGAGACAGAGCCGAGGAGTGACTCTCAGCTCGGGGTTGCCTTGAACCGGTCGCAGGCTCGGTCAGCTCGGAGCGTGGCCGGAGGCCAGGGTGACGGGAGTCATTGGGCGCTGTTCTCTGAGGGCGCACTGAGGAGTGGGGCCCTGGCCTCTCGGCTCCTCCAGGCTGGAGACCAGGAGGCTGCCATCTTCATTCCCGTCCTCCGGAACTCTACGGAAAGCGCTCAGGGAACAAAAGCTCCAGAAAGCAAACCTGAGCGGATTACTCAGCGCGGTCCCGGGTAAGGGCGGTGCAACTCCGCCTGGGGCAAAGACGCTTGAGAATCACTACAACAGGCCCCTCCCCCAGAAGATCAACGGGAAACCCAGCCAGGACCAAGTTCACCTACCGAGGAGTGCAGTTTCAATACCAAGGAGAGCGGCAGAATTCCAGAGGAGAAAAAAGCAAAGCACGGAACTCATGGCTTTCTCCCCATGATTTTTTAGCCTTGCAGTTAATTTAATTTTTTTTTTCTTTTTCAATTTTTTTTTCTTTTTCTCTTCTTCTGCTAAATTTTTTTTAACTTTTACCGTTTTCTTTTTTAACGTTTTTTAAATAGTTTATCTAATATATATATATTTTTCCCACTTTTTATATTTTTTCTTTATCGGCTTTCTTTTTTTTTAATAGTTTCTTTTTTTTTTTTCTTTCTGAACCCCTTTTTATCCCCTTTCTCCCCCCTCACGATTTGGGATCTCTTCTGATTTGGCTAAAGCATATTTTCCTGGGGTTGTTGCCACCCTTTTAGTATTTTACTTGCTCCTTCATAAACTCTTATCTGGACAAAATGACAAGGCGGAAAAATTCACAACAAAAAAAAGAACAAGAGGCAGTACCAAAGGCTAGGGACCTAATCAATACAGACATTGGTAATATGTCAGATATAGAGTTCAGAATGACGATTCTCAAGGTTCTAGCCGGGCTTGAAAAAGGCATGGAAGATATTAAAGCAACCCTCTGGGGAGATATAAAAGCCCTTTCTGGAGAAATAAAAGAACTAAAATCTAACCAAGTTGAAATCAAAAAAGCTATTAATGAGGTGCAATAAAAAATGGAGGCTCTCACTGCTAGGATAAATGAGGCAGAAGAAAGAATTAGCGATATAGAAGACCAAATGACAGAGAATAAAGAAGCTGAGCAAAAGAGGGACAAACAGCTACTGGACCACGAGGGGAGAAATCGAGAGATAAGTGACACCATAAGACAAAACAACATTAGAATAATTGGGATTCCAGAAGAAGAGGAAACAGAGAGGGGAGCAGAAGGTATATTGGAGAGAATTATTGGAAGAATTTCCCCAATATGGCAAAGGGAACAAGCATCAAAATCCAGGAGGTTCAGAGAACCCCCCTCAAAATCAATAAGAATAGGTCCACACCCCGTCACCTAATAGTAAAATTTACAAGTCTTAGTGACAAAGAAAAGATCCTGAAAGCAGCCAGGGAAAAGAAGTCTGTAACGTACAATGGTAAAAATATTAGACTGGCAGCAGACTTATCCACAGAGACCTGGCAGGCCAGAAAGAGCTGGCATGATATATTCAGAGTACTAAACGAGAAAAACATGCAGCCAAGAATACTATATCCAGCTAGGCTATCATTGAAAATAGAAGGAGAGATTAAAAGCTTCCAGGACAAACAAAAACTGAAAGAATTTGCAAATACCAAACCAGCTCTACAGGAAATATTGAAAGGGGTCCTCTAAGCAAAGAGAGACCCTAAAAGTAGTAGATCAGAAAGAAACAGACAATATACAATAACAGTCACCTTACAGGCAATACAATGGCACTAAATTCATATCTCTCAATACTTACCCTGAATGTTAATGGGCTAAATGCCCCAATCAAAAGACACAGAGTATCAGAATGGATAAAAAAACAAAACCCATCTATATGTTGCCTACAAGAAACTCATCTTAAATCTGAAGACACCTCCAGGTTTAAAGTGAGGGGGTGGAAAAGAATTTACCATGCTAATGGACATCAGAAGAAAGCAGGAGTGGCAATTCTTATATCAGATCAATTAGATTTTAAGCCAAAGACTATAATAAGAGATGAGGAAGGACATTATATCATACTCAAAGGAACTCTCCAACAAGAAGATCTAACAATTTTAAATATCTATGCCCCTAACGTGGGAGCAGCCAACTGTATAAACCAATTAATAACAAATCAAAGAAACACATCGACAAGAATACAATAATAGTAGGGGATTTTAACACTCCCCTCACTGAAATGGACAGATCATCCAAGCAAAAGATCAACAAGGAAATCAAGGCCTTAAATGACATGCTGGACCAGATGGACATCACAGATATATTCAGAACATTTCATCCCAAAGCAACAGAATACACATTCTTCTCTAGTGCACATGGAACATTCTCCAGAATAGATCACATTCTTGGTCCTAAGTCAAGTCTCAACCAGTATCAAAAGATTGGGATCATTCCCTGCATATTTTCAGACCACAATGCTCTAAAGCTAGAACTCAATAACAAGAGGAAATTTGGAAAGAACCCAAATACATGGAGACTAAACAGCATCCTTCTAAAGAATGAATGGGTCAACCAGGAAATTAAAGAAGAATTGAAAAAATTTATGGAAACAAATGATAATGAAAACACAATGGTTCAGAATCTGTGGGACACAACAAAGGCAGTCCTGAGAGGAAAATATATAGCGGTACAAGCCTTTCTCAAGAAACAAGAAAGGTCTCAGGTACACAACCTACACCTAAAGGAGTTGGAGAAAGAACAAGAAAGAAACCCTAAACCCAGCAGGAGAAGAGAAATCATAAAGATCAGAGCAGAAATCAATGAAATAGAAACCAAAAAAACAATAGAACAAATCAACGAAACTAGGAGCTGGTTCTTTGAAAGAATTAATAAGATTGATAAACCCCTGGCCAGACTTATCAAAAAGAAAAGAGAAAGGACTCAAATAAATAAAATCATGAATGAAAGAGGAGAGATCACAACGAACACCAAAGAAATACAGACAATTATAAGAACATACTATGAGCAACTCTACGCCAACAAATTTGACAATCTGGAAGAAATGGATGCATTCCTAGAGACATATAAACTACCACAACTGAACCAGGAAGAAATAGAAAGCCTGAACAGACCCATAACCAGTAAGGAGATTGAAACAGTCATCAAAAATCTCCAAACAAACAAAAGCCCAGGGCCAGACGGCTTCCCGGGGGAATTCTACCAAACATTTAAAGAAGAACTAATTCCTATTCTCCTGAAACTGTTCCAAAAAATAGAAATAGAAGGAAAACTTCCAAACTCATTTTATGAGGCCAGCATCACCTTGATCCCAAACCAGACAAGGATCCCAACAAAAAAGAGAACTACAGACCAATATCCTTGATGAACACATTTGCAAAAATTCTCACCAAAATACTAGCCAATAGGATTCAACAGTACATTAAAAGGATTATTCACCACGACCAAGTGGGATTTATTCCAGGGCTGCAAGTTTGGTTCAACATCCGCAAATCAATCAATGTGATACAACACATTAATAAAAGAAAGAACAAGAACCATATGATACTCTCCATAGATGCTGAAAAAGCATTTGACAAAGTACAGCATCCCTTCCTGATCAAAACTCTTCAAAGTGTAGGGATAGACGGCACATACCTCAATATTATCAAAGCCATCTGTGAAAAACCCACCGCAAATATCATTCTCAATGGAGATAAACGGAAAGCTTTTCCGCTAAGGTCAGGAACACGGCAGGGATGTCTGTTATCACCACTGCTATTCAACATAGTACTAGAAGTCCTAGCCTCAGCAATCAGACAACAAAAGGAAATTAAAGGCATCCAAATCGGCAAAGAAGAAGTCAAACTATCACTCTTTGCAGATGATATGATACTATATGTGGAAAACCCAAAAGACTCCACTCCAAAACTGCTAGAACTTGTACAGGAATTCAGTAAAGTGTCAGGATATAAAATCAATGCACAGAAATCAGTTGCATTTCTCTACACCAACAACAAGACAGAAGAAAGAGAAATTAAGGAATCCATCCCATTTACAATTGTACCCAAAACTATAAGATACCTAGGAATAAACCTAACCAAAGAGACTAAGAATCTATTCACAGAAAACTATAAAGTACTCATGAAAGAAATTGAGGAAGACACAAAGAAATGGAAAAATGTTCCATGCTCCTGGATTGGAAGAATAAATATTGTGAAAATGTCTATGCTACCTAAAGCAATCTACACATTTAATGCAATTCCTATCAAAGTACCATCCATTTTTTTTTTCAAAGAAATGGAACAAATAATCCTAAAATTTATATGGAACCAGAAAAGACCTCGAATAGCCAAAGGAATATTGAAAACGAAAGCCAAAGTTGGTGGCATCACAATTCCGGACTTCAAGCTCTATTACAAAGCTGTCATCATCAAGACAGCATGGTACTGGCACAAAAACAGACACATAGATCAATGGAACAGAATAGAGAGCCCAGAAATGGACCCTCAACTCTATCGTCAACTCATCTTCGACAAAGCAGGAAAGAATGTCCAATGGAAAAAAGACAGCCTCTTCAATAAATGGTGTTGGGAAAATTGGACAGCCACATGCAGAAAAATGAAATTGGATCATTTCCTTACACCACACACGAAAATAGACTCAAAATGGATGAAGGATCTCAATGTGAGAAAGGAATCCATCAAAATCCTCGAGGAGAACACAGGCAGCAACCTCTTCGACCTCAGCCGCAGCAACATCTTCCTAGGAACATCACCAAAGGCAAGGGAAGCAAGGGCAAAAATGAACTTTTGGGATTTTATCAAGATCAAAAGCTTTTGCACAGCAAAGGAAACAGTGAACAAAACCAAAAGACAACTGACAGAATGGGAGAAGATATTTGCAAATGACATATCAGATAAAGGGCTAGTGTCCAAAATCTATAAAGAACTTAGCAAACTCAACACCCAAAGAACAAATAATCCAATCAAGAAATGGGCAGAGGACATGAACAGACATTTCTGCAAAGAAGACATCCAGATGGCCAACAGACACATGAAAAAGTGCTCCACATCACTCGGCATCAGGGAAATACAAATCAAAACCACCATGAGATATCACCTCACACCAGTCAGAATGGCTAAAATGAACAAGTCAGGAAATGACAGATGCTGGCGAGGATAAGGAGAAAGGGGAACCCTCCTACACTGTTGGTGGGAATGCAAGCTGGTGCAACCACTCTGGAAAACAGCATGGAGGTTCCTCAAAATGTTGAAAATAGAACTACCCTATGACCCTGCAATTGCACTGCTGGGTATTTACCCTAAAGATACAAACGTAGTGATCCGAAGGGGCATGTGCACCCGAATGTTTATAGCAGCAATGTCTACAATAGCCAAACTATGGAAAGAACCTAGATGTCCATCAACAGACGAATGGATAAAGAAGATGTGATATATATACACAATGGAATACTATGCAGCCATCAAAGAAATGAAATCTTGCCATTTGCGACGATGTGGATGGAACTAGAGGGTATCGTGCTTAGCGAAATAAGTCAATCGGAGAAAGACAACTATCATGTGATCTCCCTGATATGAGGGAGAGGAGATGCAACATGGGGGGTTGAGTGGGTAGGAGAAGAGTAAATGAAACAAGATGGGATTGGGAGGGAGACAAACCATAAGTGACTCTTAATCTCACAAAACAAACTGAGGGTTGATGGGGGGAGGGGGTTGGGAGGGGGGGGTGGGGTTATGGATATTGGGGAGGGTATGTGCTATGGTGAGTGCTGTGAAGTGTGTAAACCTGGCGATTCGCAGACCTGTACCCCTGGGGATAAAAATATATGTTTATAAAGCTGTAAAAAAAAAAAAAAGAAGAAAGAAAGGATGAATACCCAAGTTTTGTAGCAACATGGACGGGACTGGAAGAGATTATGCTGAGTGAAATAAGTCAAGCAGAGAGAGTCAATTATCATATGGTTTCACTTATTTGTGGAGCATAACAAATAGCATGGAGGACAAGGGAGATGGAGAGGAGAAGGGAGTTGAGGGAAATTGGAAGGGGAGGTGAACCATGAGAGACTATGGACTCTGAAAAACGATCTGAGAATTTTGAAGGGGTGGGGGGTGGGAGGTTGGGGGCACCAGGTGGTGGGTATTGTAGAGGGCAGGGATTGCATGGAGCACTGGGTGTGGTGCAAAAATAATGAATACTGTTATGCTGAAAAAATAAAAATTTAAATTCCTGTCTTAATAAAAAAAAAAAAAATCTTGGAGTAAAAGATTTTGGTCACCCGAGCAGGTAATGTTAACTTAATCCATCTGCCAGAAACACAATTTGGATTCAATTATTTTGAGTTTTGTATCTGAGACATGGCTAAAATTTCTAAATAAAAGCTGTAAGATCTCTGTGTCTATCTATATGTTATGCATGTCTGTGTTATGTATGGTACAGATATCTGATACTTTTCTACCTCCAGGTGGTAGTGCCAAAATTAACTTGTAAAGATCTTTAATTGGCTAAAGAAAACTAAACATTTATATAAATTAAATATACTCTCAGAAATAGAGCAACTAACCCAAATGTTTTTCAATTTCATATGATCTGAGATAATTTCGATAAAAAACACTAGTTTAAGTTTGTTGGTTTGAGAAAAACAGGCCTGTCTTCAGAGTTATCAGCATTAAATAGAACGCTGATAAACAACTTTTTCTTCCTGGGTGTACTAATCAAATAAGTTCTTACTCTTATATTACACAGTTTGTCAACAAAAGAGATAGGATGATGGTCAGCTGTTTAGTGTCTAATTCAAGTATATTTGTTAAAAGTAACTATTTTAGGGGCACCTGGGTGGCTCAGTCGGTTAAGTGTCTGCCTTCAGCTCACATCAAGATCCCAGGCTCCTGGGATTGAGCCCTGCATCGGGCTCCTTGCTCGATACAGAGCCTGATTCTCTCTCTTCCTCTGCCTGCCTCTGTCTCTCTGTCTGTCAAATAAACAATAAATCTTTTAAAAATTTTTTAAAATAACTAATTTATACAAATATAAAAAAGACCAAAGTTTATGCTAAGTTAAACTAAATGATGGATAATCATTGGATATCCAAACCATTTCCAAATAAGATGAACATTAAATGCTAAACATAAACATATCTATTTTTGGCTTTTTAATTTTTATAGAGATAAAAGTGTTTGGATCTCTTAATCAATGTTTTATATCACCTTCAAAAAATTGAAATGTATTTATAAAGTTTGCTAATATGTGATAGCTCATAATTACCTTCTTCCTGGTCTTCATTGGGAAGCCAAGATTACAAATATTTAAAAAAATTAAAAGACCCATGGGGCGCCTGGGTGGCTCAGTGGGTTAAAGCCTCTGCCTTCAGCTCAGGGCTCAGTACAACATGAGTACTCATGTTGTACCAGAGTCCTGGGATTGAGCCCCGTATCGGGCTCTCTGCTTGGTGTGGAGCCTGCTTCCCTCCTTCTCTCTGCCTGCCTCTCTGCCTACTTGTGATCTCTGTCAAACAAATAAATAAAATCTTTAAAAAAAAATTAAAAGACCCCAAAATATAAAATGAATCCCCCAAATGTCTGAACACTTAGAGTAATAAGCATCAATTAACTCTGCACAAACTGTGTGCATTAACCCTGGCAAAATGCAGGTAATGCGCAGGCCCCCCTTTGCAAGGTGAGAAACAACAGATCTTCATGAAAGCTTTCTCTTTCTCTGGAAGGATTTACTGTAATTCTTGTTTTTCTTTCTTTCCTTCTTTTTTTCTTTTGTGATTCTTGTT
The DNA here is from genome assembly GCF_902655055.1 of Lutra lutra. NCBI lineage: Eukaryota > Metazoa > Chordata > Mammalia > Carnivora > Mustelidae > Lutra > Lutra lutra. The sequence continues at coordinate 160,493,042 of NC_062278.1, forward strand.
TTTCAAACCATGGTCACAGACCATTGATGAATTATGATCCATCATAATTCATTTAAACAGAATATGTATCACCTGTATCTATATAAATGGATAATATATCAATTTCACATAAAATCTATAAATGGATTATAGATTATCTATATATAAATAAAAATAATTTCAAATAATGCAAAATAGGATACATACATGAAATATACTAAAAACAGGAAATACATGTCAATTTATTAAACTTTTATTTCAGTTACTTAGGTAGTTTTATATATATATGGGTATGTACTGGACCATAAAATATACATTATTTCTCACTGTGGAAATGCTCCAGCACATTTGAAAGCCACTGTTCTCCTGTCACAGTAAACTGAGCAATAGCTGAAGAGGCCATATAAGAACTCCAACCTGTTCTGTCCTGCCCACACACAGCCGTAACTCCTCAAGGTCGGGCTGTAATCCCTCTGACAGGCTCATACTTTGTTGCCTTGTCTTTTCAGATTTGCAGCCAGGCAGCAATCTTTGTTTAAAAGAACTCCCCACACTTCTTATAATAACTTGGAAAGCTGGATGGCAGCTTCCAATATTTCTAGCTCTGCCATCAATTTAGAAGTTGTCCCATTTTTCAAATCTTTATTCTTTCTACTTAACTCATAGCAACCCTTTTTAAGAATAACATAGGGATCCTGTTGCCCAGTCTAACAGAGCACTGTCAGAATGAGCCTCAGACACCAGTGAATCTCATACCGTAATTTCTAAAAAGTACATAGTTTATTTTTTATTATATAGAAGTTTATATTTGTTGTAATGCATTAAAAATTATGCTAACTTCTAAGAGTAAATCTGCAACTATTCTGTAACAACTACTTTATACCATCTCTAAATATGTTTTGTAAGTTTTTTGAAATTGAGAAAATAACATTTAAACTAATACACTTGAAATATTTTTTTTAATTAATTTATTTATTTGAGAGACAGAGAGAGAGCATGAGAGGGGAAGTCAGAGGGAGAAGCAGACTCCCCATGGAGCTGGGAGCCCGATGTGGGACTCGATCCCAGGACTCCAGGATCATGACCTGAGCCGAAGGCAGTTGCTTAACCAACTGAGCCACCCAGGCGCCCCTACACTTGAAATATTTTCACAGTGCAGACTGTGCAGACTTTTTTTTTTTTTTTCAGATGGGCGAATTTTATTGGCTTAAATGTTCACTTGCAGTTGGGAAATCCTCAGGGATCTGAGCTCCAGGGAAATTTCCCCAGGACTCTAGGATAGTTACAATGATTCAGAAACTCAGTAACTAGTAACATAGTATCACACTAGTTTATCCCAGCCTCCATTAAGCTTGTGTATTTACAGAAATGAAGAAAGAAGTTTGCTTTCTCTAACTCAGTCCACATCCTTATTGGGAAATAATCCACCCATTGATCATAGTGTTGGCTCTAAAGATCCTTTCATAAAGTGTTGTGGTTGAAGAGATGAGCAGGGAGGAGAACACTGTGGTCCGATCGGGAGGTGCTTTCCACGAGTCCAGTGTTTCAGGTGCTGGGTGAGAGCTGTGGAGTGCTGAGGAGATGGCAGTCAGGAAACCACAGACAAAGACCTTAAATGTCATGCCTTGCAAGCCCAGGACTTTGTCTTTTGGAAAAGACATCCCCAGACTTTTCAACTGCATTGGAAAGGCTGTTATAAATTACTGTTAACCAATTGTTGTGCTGCCAAACTGCAAGCAATAGACTTTTGGATTCATGTATCACAGCTAAAGAATCACAAAACCCAGACTGGACCTGCATACCAACTGTTGACCTTCTAGGAATTGAAGCAGATGACAACTGAAGGAGACTGCTTTCCCAAGGTGGCCAGCACAGGCCTGTAACCCTTTTCTTGCTGCTGCTTCTTACTACCTCCCTCTTCTTTCTCTCAGAGAGACAATGCTCTTATCCACATTTCTCAATCTACTGAAAAACGGGGAACCTCTCTGACTATTGGATCTCTCATCAGAAACTCCAATCTGTTCATGATGTTGGAGACCCCTTGGTCTCACCTTGACTATTTTCACTTTAATCCCAGATGTTACATCTGATTTTACTCATAAACCTATGGATATTACCTATAAGATTAAATTGCTGAGATCAGGTGTTCCCATGCCTTGTTTCAAAAACAAGTCACTCATAGTCACATGAGCTCAACTAAATACCTCCTCCACTGTCAGTTATATGACCCTCACGTCCCATCTTCTTTTCCTTACCTAAATACAACTTCAGGGCACCTGGGTGACTCAGATGGTTAAGTGTCTGTCTTTGGCTCAGGTCATGATCTTCAGGCCCTGGGGTGGAGACCCACATTGGGCTCCTGACTCAGCAGGGAGTCTGATTCTCCCTCTCCCTCTGTCTCTCCTGCTCAAGCTCTCTCTCTGTATCTTTCTGTCTCAGATGAATCAATAAAATCTTAAAAAAAAAAAATAAAACAACCTGCTCCCCTGCATGTCTTTCCCGATGGAAAGACGACTGAGTTCACACCTCTTGGTGAAGTTTTCAGAAAAGTCCCGTTTAGGAAGGGATAACCTCTCACAGGACATCCCCTCAACATCTCTGACCCATGGGTTGAAAGTGTCAGGGAATTCAGCTAATGAATCTATCAATAATCAGACCTTAGCTGGAATCCTCTATTTTCCACCTGGTTCCATTTGTATTTGTGGTGGACAGCATTTCCCAGGGGCATATGAATGTTTGCTGGTGAATCAGAGGACAATGCTTATTGGAACAATTAACTGTCCCCATTGACATGTATAATAAATCAGAAGCCCCCCCATTGGTTCACCCCATTGAACCTCCATGGCTGTCATAAATGGGAACTTTCAGGAGGCATATATGACTCAGGGTTTGCCTCTATAAGGAGAGACTTTCTCCCATGGATCAGAGTGAATACCAACAAATCAAGATCAGAAATCTCTCCCTGATGTTAGGAGAGCTAGCTGACTCCACAACCAAAGCAATAAAAGCGCAACAATGGTCACTTGACTCACTGACTACAGTAAGTTTAGATAATTGCATAACCCTTGACTATCTACCAGGTGAACAAGGAGACATTTGTGCAATGGTGAATTCCACCTGCTGCGCATGGATAAAGACTCCGGGGAAGTCAAGATCTAGCTGCATAAAGTCAGTGAGTAAGCACTTTGACCGCAAAGAACTCTGCCTACTGATCTATGAGCCTTTGATCTATTTAGGGGGGGCTACCTTCAGGTTTGGGCTCTTGGTTGAAGACTACTAAGCAAACTGGGTCATTATTCTTCTTGTCTTATTTTGTATAATCAATTTAAAACTTTTAACCTGTTGCCTGTCAAATCTCTACAGAACTGCAGACCACCTCATTCTTGATCGGGAATGCATTTGCGGAAAATTCTCGATCAATTCTGGGAAGTGTGAAGGAGTGAAGGAACCTACATGAAAATGGAGGCCGGAGCCCGGAGTGGGGAGCCCTCAGGCACACAGCACTCACTGCAGACTGCCTGACCAACAAGAAAAGGAAGATAATTCTTATCTTGAAAAGGGAGGACACTTCTATCACAGGAATTTATCTCTTGCTTTTTTTTTTTTTAAAGATTTATTTATTTATTTGACAGAGAGAGATCACAAGTAGACGGAGAGGAAGGCAGAGAGAGAGAGAGGGGGAAGCAGGCTTCCTGCCGAGCAGAGAGCCCGATGCGGGACTCAATCCCAGGACCCCTGAGATCATGACCTGAGCCGAAGGCAGCGGCTTAACCCACTGAGCCACCCAGGCGCCCTATCTCTTGCTTTTAAGAAAAACAAGACCTCTCCCTGCCCCATCAGCAGGGCGCTAACCATCACTCGTGGCTAATGAGAAACCCCATATCTTTAAACCATCATTGTTCTCCAGGGAACTTTTATTCAAAATAATCCTCCCCAATATCTTCCTAAAGCATAATCAAAGCCGACCTTCTCCTGGTCTCTACCACTTGCCTGCGGTTTGCTATAGTTTGCTTGTCCCAAATTTCAATTTCTCCACTATTCTCAAATAAACTCATCTGCCAGTAAAACAAGTGATTTTTTTTTTTAAACAAGCAATTTTATTTTTAAGGTTGACATCCCCAAGAGCCTCTCCTCTGAGCCAGCCTCTCAAGACCAAACGCCTTGCTCTAGGTCTGGGCAGCCAGGGCAGTCCAAGGGGGGTGGTGCTGGGGGCCAGGCATCATGCCTGCGTAGACCACAGTGGGGAGGGACCCCACCCCGGAAAATCACCTTCAGGTGGCAGCAGCAGATCAGCCACTATCAGACCCCATTTGGACTTGCTCTCTGAAGGGGTCCCAGGCTTGCCCAGCAAATAGGAATCCCAGGTGTCCCTCAACAGATGATAGAAGCCCCAGCCAGCCCTCCTGGCCCTGCCCTGGCAAGACGGCCCAGTATCACGCAGTCCTGTTTTCAAAAGGAATGTGCGAATTCATATAAGTTAGGACTTGGATTGAGGCATGTGCCTTGTGTTGGCCACAGCCTCCCTGGATTCGTGCCCTTTTCCAGGCTGCTGGCTACCTTGAACCATACTTGCTGAGCATGTGGGGTTGGACCTCTTCAGCCAGTGTGAGGCAGCTGGGACCCTTCAGACCTAAACACCTGCATTGGTTCTGGCGAAGAGGGGCCCAGCCCCACAGATCAGCCCAAAGTGGAAGCACTAATTGGCCATGATCTGTCTCGATGTGTGCTTGCTGCCTGAAGGGGTCCTGCAGCAAGGACTGCCGGGTCTCTCCTATCAGATGATAGATACCCCGGTCAGTCTGCCCGGGTCTGCTGTGACAGGGAGGTCAGCATCCTCCAGGTCTCTCTCCAGAGGGAGTATGTGCATTTGTGTTTGTTAGGTCTTAAAATGAGGCAGATGTCTTAGGTCCCCAAGATCCTACTGCCATGACCCGAACTCTCCCTATACTTGCCCTGTTCCAGCTGGCCAGCTTTCCTGACCTGCACAGGACCCACTCCAGGAGCCATCTTTGGGAAGCTGGGGCTCTTGAGGCCTGTGGAGCAGGGGCTGTGCACCACTACCTGCGGAACCTCCAGGAAGCGGGAAGCCCATCCCCTGAAATCCTCCCACAGCGGCAGCTTGGAAATAGCAACAGCCAGTTCACATTCAGCCTGGCTGCCTGATCAGGCCCCGGGCTTCTCCAGCAATCGCGGTCCCTGGGTGTTTCCTACTGAAGGCTTCCTGGGCCAGTGTGCCCAACCCTGGCCTGGAAAGGAGTGCAGATTCCTCTAGCTTGAACTTCAGAAGGAATAGCACATGTGTGGAGGTTCGGGCCTGGAACTAGGCAGATCCGCAGACACTTGGGAGTCCACTCTAGAGAGCTGTCCTCCCCTGTATCTTGCCTGAGTTCCAGATTCCTACTACCCTGAACTGTGCAGTCAGGACATGAACAATCCCCACTCTTCGAGCCAGCCTGACGCAGCTGGGGCCCACCAGGCTGCTGGAATTGGGGCTTGAACCCAAACACCTGTTCAGTCCAGAGGGGCCCACTCCCAAACAGCACAGGGAGGCACCAGCTGCCAATTGGCCACTATCAGTCCCCATCTGGACTTGCTGCCTGAGGGGTTCTGGGGCTTCTTCAGCCACCAGTGCTCCCTGGAGTCTCTTCCTAGATGGAACCCTGGCCAGGCTTCCCTGCCTGGTGACCGGCAAAGGCAGTCCAGCAAGACAAATCTCTACACTCATGGGGAATCCTGCCCACTGGTTTGGTTAGGGCTTGTCACCAAGGTCCACACTTCTCACTCAGCCTATCAAGATACGGCACTATTCTAGGTCCCTGGCGACCCTAACATGGGTTATAGGTCCATGCTCAGCTTATCCCACTGAGCCAGTCTGAAGCAGCTGGGACTCCCTGAGGGGCGGAAGCCGTGGACAGGCAAAATACCAGCATAGGCTACAGTGTGGAAAGGGGTCCACCCCAAAAAATCATCCTGAGGTGGCAGCTGCAAAGGAGTAACATTCAGTCCTCATGTGGACTGCTGCCCTATGGGGCCCCGGGCTATCCAGGAACCAAGCGTCCCAGATGTCCCCTAAGGGAGAAGAGATACTCCGTCCTGCCCCCAGCTCCTCCATGGCAAAGCATTTGAAAAACTTTGATCTCTGACTTTGGGGGAATATTCCATTAAGAATAAATAGGTCTTGCAGTTAGGCCAACACCTTGTACCACAAAGAGCCTGATCGCGTGGCCAGGCTCCAATGTTGTCCTATTACAAACAGAGGCAACGCTGCCCTCAGCAACTCACCCATGCTAGTAGGTATGATCGGATGCCCCTGGATAGCCAGGCCCTCCAGACTGCAGTGTTCGGGACTGTCTCCACCCACCAGCATTGCCTCAAGGGTGAAAATGCCCAGAAAACTGCACAGAGGCTGCTGCTGAAGAAGGAAGTCCATCCCCATGTGCTCCGAGCTTCTGCAGAAATGAGGGTCCCTGCTCTCCGCTATTAAAGGATACCGAGGCCAGCTCTTCAGGCCCAGCCCTGGAAACAGTTGAGTTGTTGAAACTCTGCTTCAGAAAGAATATGCGCATTTGTGTAAAAGAAAAGCTTGGAATTATGCAGCTGTCAAGTACCCCAAATAGCCTATTCCGTGACCTGGCCACTCCCTACAGCTGCCGCGTTCCAGGTCCCTGGCTCCCGCCACAAGGGCAGCATGCACATGCGCAGTGTGCTCTCTCTCAGCCAGCTTTAGGCGGCTGGAGCCCTTCAGGCCAGTTAGACTCAGGCCAGTCCCAAATCCTGCCTAGCTTCTGGGGAGGAAGTTGTCCACTCCCCACAAATCTTTCTGAGGTGGTGCTTTAAACTGGGAACAGTCAGCCCCAGACTTCAATCGTCAAGGCTCCCAGGTATCGGTTGATAAACAATACCTCGACCATCCCTGTCTGCCCCATCCCGGCAAGGCTATCCGGATGCCCCCAGCTCTCGTTTCAAGAAGAATATGCCCATTTGTGTCAATGAAAGCTTGGAATTAGGCAGAGGCCAAGTACACCAAGCAACAAGCCCACACCTTTAAACCACTTCCCTAGACATTGTCCTGTTGCCAGACTCTGCCTATACTCCCTAGGCAGTCTATCCATTGAAGTACGCCCTGCGCCAGCCCTCTGAGGGCAGCCGGGGTCCTGGGAGACTGAGCAGCTCTTTGGTTCCTGAACTGCGTGCCTGGGCTCAGGGCAGAGGAGCCCAGGCCCAAACATCTTTCCGAGGTGGCAGCTTGAAAGTGCCCCCACTCAGTCCCCATTTCCACTGATCTCCTGGTGGGGTCCCGGCTTCCCAGCGATCACCGCTCCCAGATGTCCCTTGTAGGAGGCGCCCCAGCAGCCCCACAGTCCTCACAGTTAAGGCTGTCCACACTCCTCGAGCTTCCCCTTCAGAAGGATCATGGATGCAAGTTTCTGTATATTGGGGCTTGGAAGGAGGCAGATGCATGTACCCCCAACAGCCTGCTCCTGGGACCATCCTCTCCAGATCCTGGTTTGTCCTTCCCCCACTCCTCAAAGTGGTAGGTCGCATATGCGTAGTACACCTACCTTGGGCAGCCGGATCCCTTCAGTCCTGAGGAGGTTGGGTGGATCCCTAGCCTTCTGGGTGGAGAGATTCTACCCCTGAAGTTCTTTCTGAGTCGGAAACTCTCAAAGGGCTATAGTTAGTGTCCATTTGGACCAGTTGCGTGATGGGGTCCCTGTACCCTATAGCCGTCAAGGCTCCCAGGTGTCTTTTACTGAATGGTGCCCACCACCAGTCAGTCTGGCCTCACCAGATGCTGGAGCCATCTGCCCTCTCCAGGTGTCAGATGTCGGTATGGAGTGCAGTCCTGAGCAACCAAAGGGCAAGGCTGGGTGACTTGCAAAACATCCTTTGTGGGAATCTATAGACCAATTGCAATGTTAATTTACGAGTTGGTTTCTTTTGCCTTGGTTATTTAAAGCCATCAAAAAAAAAAAAAAAAGAAAGAAAGAAAGAAAGAAAGAAAGAAAGAAAGAAAAGAAAGAAAGAAATTAAAAAAAAAAAAAAAGAAGGCACCAGAGTTTTCTAATTCTGCCTTCCCTGATACGGCTCTATGACCTCCTTGATAGCATTTCCATTCCAGCTTTTCTTCTTCTTCTTCTTTTTAAAAAATATTTCATTTATTTGTTTGACAGAGATCACAAGTAGGCAGAGAGGCAGAGAGAGTGAGAAGGAAGCAGGCTCCCTGCTGAGCAGAGAGCTCAATGTGGGGCTTGATCCCAGGACCCCAAGATCACGACCTGAGCCGAAGGCAGAGGCTTTAACCCACTGAGCCACCCAGGCGCCCCCCAGCTTTTCTTCTAAGAAGGAAAGGAATGGTAGATGATGCTCACAATCAGCCTGTGAGTCAACGGGTGACTTTGGGGAGTGACTCAAGGTTCCCAGGTGCCCAAGGATAAGGCCAACTATTTATGGGATACCATGGGGGTGGAACTCATTCCCTCTAGTGGGGCTTTTTTTCTGTTCAACTTTGGTCAGATAAGGACTGCTCCTCCCACAACTGCTGGGCTGTGAGTAGAGCCCTCATGTCCTGCCTCTCTATAAGCCTCGTCAGCTGAGAGATTTGGAGCAAGTCAGGACTCATGTCACTGTTTTTGGACCTCCAGGGGGACCAGGGGGTGTACTGTAGCTTCGTAAGGAGAGCCATCTCGGTGGCTCCAGGAAGGACACATTTGCCTGGAAGAAATCACACAAGAAAGGACTGACACTTTGCTGTCCACTTTGTGCAGCTCACACCACAGGCAGCTTCCTGGTGACTGCTAAATGAAGAGAGACTGTCGGGTGTACAAGCATTGTAAAACTGAGCTTGTAAGCCAACATTAATGATCTTTTTTCTTTGCAATTTATTAGATGGTAGTGACTCTGTTTTTTCAATGGTATTTTAGAAATAATTAAATGCATTTGAAATCTTTGATCATGTAGCAATGAAAGTGTGGGGAGGCAGCCTTGGAATATGATGGACACCATCGTATCAGTCAGGTATAGTTGAGGACTTTGGATGTACTGTCCAGATGCCCTTTGGGGAACGAAGGACTTACTCCTTCAGATGCACAGAACACTGTCGGTAGCTTTCCCAGGGAAGGGCAAGAAAACTGCCTTGCCCAAGGTCACACCCCTTCCTGGAGTAATTGACCAAAACATCTGGTCAACCCAGAGGTATTTAAAACTCCTCGGCCCAACTTGGGACAGCTCCAAAACTGAGCCTTCATTGGAACTGCACCACAGCTCAGCTCAGCTTCCCCCTCTGCTGAGTTTAGCTTGCTTTCCCTCCTGTGCACAGGCATTGGTCCCCAGGACACTCCATAACAAACCTCCTACACACAATTCTGAGTCTGCTTCCTGGAGAACTTGGCCTGAGACACTACTACCACATACCCTACGCAAAAATCCCTCCAACTCAGTGGCATAGAGCAAGCATTTTCCTCCTGCTTATAGGCCGGTGGGTCAGCAGGGGCAGCTCTGCTTCAGGTGCTGGCCATTTGGCCTTGGCTTTGGGTTCTGAGTTGGTTCAGGCCTGCTCTGTGTGTCCCTCACTTGTTCTTCTCAGGATTATGCATTTTTTCTGGCCCAGATCACAGGAGTGCAGAAATACAGGATGCCTCCTAAGACCTTGACTCCAAACTGGCTCTGTCCCGCATGGCCATGGTCAAGTGTGACATCAACGGAGCAGGGGAATCAGCTCTGCCCACGGTAGCCCCCTATGAGGTCAGGCAGTACAGGGAGGCAGGCAAGGACCAAAAACAGGACTTCAATCTCCCCCATCATTATTCTTTCTTTCATCTGCTCATGTGGTACTTGTGGAGCAGAAACCAGGAACCAGGTGCCAGGTTTCGCTGCAGGTGCTGAGGCAGGAAGGATGGACAGGACTGTCTCGCTGCTCTCGGGACACTCACAGTCCGGTGAGGGAGCCAATGAGCAGTGCATTACAGGACTCAAACCTGCATTTCCAGCAGGTTTAAAGAGAACTTTGTGGGGAAGGGCCCTCTTCCAGATCACATTAGAGACTATGTCAGAACCCCATCCATATTGCCTCAGGTCCCTCTTTTCTCATCCCTGAAACGCAACATCTTCCTCTTTGTCTGGGGGCTGCTGGCATCCACTGGCCTGTGCCCCTGGCAAGCTGGAATTCACACCCCTCCAGGGGTGCCCGCTGGATCGTCTGTGCAGGGTTAGAAATGCTCCAGCTCTCTCACTCATGGTTAAGACACTCTGGGTGTGACCTACACTGTCCCTGAGGTTCCCCGTGGGATGGGGCCAAATGGGAGCCTCTAGGGACTTTGCCACCCCCTAGCATGGCCTCCTTCCTCCTTGGTCCCACTTCCACACTCCGGGTTTTTCTTTTTAATGAACTGATTTCCCATGAATGCTTGTCATGGGGTAGGTAAACAGAGTGCACCCACTCACTTCCTTATCTGCTGGTTAGGCAAGGAGGGGAAGGCATTTGCTGGAGGTCGCATAGGACAGAGGAAGCCCAGCACTCAGGCTGCAGAATCTCACCCCCTGCTGCTCCAACAGCTGGAATCCAATGGGAGTCTCCACTCCTACCGTCTTGTCAGTCCACTGGAATCACTGAGGCAGGAGTCAGAGTTTGAACTTGAAGCAAACCAAGGAAATCACCTAGAACAGCCCTCACCTGGATTCCCGATGCTCTGGTAAGCTTTCATCTTGTTAAAATATCAGGCAGCCATTCAACTAACAGATATTTATAGAGCATCTGTTTGTGCCAGATAGTGTTCTGGGTGCTGGAGAATCAAGGTGAACACAACAACCTACATATCCACCTCTCACAAAGGAAAGAAAGAAACCAGAACACCAGCGAGCGAGAAATGCTAAGAAGAGAAGACACCAGGGACCAGGGGTTTGAGAGTGATGGAAGCTGCCATGATGTGAAGGGGGATGGGGGGAGGGTGTTCACGAGAAGGGGCTCCAACAGCATGAGACCCCTGAGCATGGTTTCTCTGGGTTCCCTCTCCCATGTCAGGAAAATGTGGCGGAGTCAACAAGGCAGCTGGGCAGACGGCGGGCACTCAGCGGACATTGGTCATCTGCCTGATGGGCCTCCTCTGGGTCCACAGCAGGGGCTGCACTGATGAGAAGCCCAGTGGCTCCTGTTCCGAGCAGGCTAGGGGATGGTTGGAAGCAAGGGGCTGCGGCTTCTCACTGCGCATGTGGAGCTGGACCCCCTGGAATGGCCTTCTAGCCACCCAAGGATGGCATCAGAGTTGTCCTCAGCCCTTCAGAGAAGCCATTATCTTGAAAAGGAGAACTGGAGTTACAGGCTAGGCATTGTCCCCGCTGACTTCAGTTAGCATCCTGGCCTCCAATGTCATATTTAGGGTGGGAATTTCCTGAAACGGCAACTATTTGAGAACCCTTCTGCAATTCAGCTTATGCCTGCCAGATTTGCAGTCAGGCAGACATTGGCTCGACCCCATGCAGTGTGCTCTCGGGGCCCTCACAGACCCTCTCTGAGCTCAGACCTGAAAGATGAGTGCCCCAGGCAGAGGGAAGAGCCAGCACAAAGCCTCTACGGCAGAAATGAGCTTGTGTTCTGGGAACATTGATGAAAAGGGGTAATAAAAGGCTGTTCCCTCCTACAGCTGCTCTGAGGGTCAGTGTAAACAGCTTCACCCCCCACTTCACCCTGAGCCACCCATGACTCCCAAATAGGGCTTGTCGATTTGGAGGAAAAGGCGGTGATGCTACCCTGAGCAAGATCAGTGCCTCTGGGGTGGGGGCAGTTGCCCCTCCTAAGCAAGGCCCCCCCACCCTTCCCTATTCCCTGCGCTGCTTTAATCCCCACCGAAATTGGCCTGGTGTATGTAGGGGGAACTTTAAAAAATACTTATTATTATTTTTAAAGATTTCATTTATTTATTTGTCAGAGAGAGAGAGAGAGAGAGAGAGAGAGATTGTGCACAAGCAAGGGAAGTGGGAGGCAGAGGCGGAAAGCAGGTTCCACATTGATCAGGGAGCCCAATGCATGGCTTGATCCCAGGACCCCGGGACCATGACCTGAGCTGAAGGCAGATGCTTCACCCACTGAGACACCCAGGTGCCCCTAAAAATACTTAGTTTTAAGTTTGCTTTGACAATAGCAGAGAAATAAGTTGAGCCTTTTTTCCAGAGGTAACCTTCCTAATTCTTGGGAAGAATTAATTCCTGTCTTTATTAATAATTATTTTCACATAGTTGAGAAATCATCATATATCATTTTTTTTCTCCTCCTACCAATTTGTTTGTTTCCTGGCCTGCCACTCCCTGTAAAAGGCGCAACATATGGTGCAGGAATTTTCCTCCACCCAGGGTTTGGAAATCATTCAAAACGATTCTTTGACCACAGTTGGCTGAAATGTGTGCTTTATTTTATGAAAGCTGCTACTTAGAGTCAAGGGCCATAAAACTGAACATAGTCCAGGGAACAGACTAGCTCCTGCAATAACCAATCTCTCTTTTCACAAGGGAACATTACAACCCAAACACGTGCCCATTGAATCCAAAATGCCCATGGTAATTAGCCTCAGTCCTTCTCCCCTTCTTTTTGCTTATTTGCCTATTTCCTGTTTTCTACAGCGAGCAGGTAATACTTATATAAAAAAAAATTTTTTTTAAACTCTGTAAACCAAAAATAAAAAGGACAAATAGAAGGCAAAGCATGTTATGTGTGGCGTGACCTACCGTGTTGCAGAACGAGGACTTGGTCCAGTGAGCAAGCAAGCTGGGAAATACTGAGTTAAAGTTCATTGGACTTCGTCCCTTCAGGACTTCTCAGAGCCTTTAAGACACTGAGGAGTATCATGATCTTAAGAGCATGTGAGAGCTAGCAATGTTATTAACCCTGTTCAATCTCTGAACCCCTCTTGGGAGCAGTATCTCTGCTCACCGGTTATCTGTGGGACACACTTTAGAAAACCCTATTCTGAAGCGCTGGCTGAGTGCAGAATCAAAGAAATGCTCAAGAGTTATTCAGCCACATTCTAACGTGATGGGCATAAGTGAATGAAGCCGTGTTTAGTGGGGAAATTTGGGACCCTGGCAGTGCTCAGACCAGGAACTCTGCTGGGGTCTCCCTGGTAGATTAAGAAATGTGGCTGGATCCTCTATGGGGTTTATTATCAATGAAGAGATCTGGAAAATAGAAAGACATTCCTAGACATTTGCTTTGTAGGATTACTGACCTTGTGGTTAATAAACAGAAGGCACATGCATTCCAGGGGCATAAAATAAGCCTGCAAATGAAACACCCCAAAGGAAAATAAAAGGAATAAAGGGGAATATGTGCAACGGACAGGTTAATGGTGCCCATACTCCAGTGGCCTCAACGTAGCAAGGGCTGGACCTCCATCTGCCTAAATCTGCATCTCGCCCCGAGGAGCTCCCGGGGCCGCCGGTGCCTACGATGGCAAGCAGGCCACGGGTGTATAAGAATTGATGCGGAGCAGCTTGCAACCCACGAGAGGCTCCCCTGCCTCTTGGGCGGGATGGCCGCCGTGCGGAGTCCACACTGGCTGCCAGCTCCCCAGTGGCTGGATTTCCAGTTGCCCATAGCGACCTCTAGTTCGATACCACACCCGTCATTAGCTGCATTCCCGTCCCTGCCTCTCTTGCCCTAGGAAGACAAGCGTAAGTCCTGCAGAAATTTCCTTCCTGGCGAGATGATTACAAAGAACACCCGTTTTCCTGCGTTTCCGTGGTTCTTCCAAGGAAGGTTTGCCTCCTCCGGCCGGCTGAGGACAGTTCCACCTTACTTCCGACAGGGGGCAGCATTTAGTTTTCTATCCGAGCGAGGTCTATTCCGGGGCTTGCAAACCACTCCGGCTCAAAATAAAGAAAAACAAATTGAAATGAGGATTTTAATCACTGTGAAGGGGAATGAAAGGCTGTGTCAGCGTTTCCATGGTAAGAGCCGCCTTTCTGGGATTTATCATCCCAGCTGTAAAAATCCGCTTTATGCTAGGATTTGGCAAGAGCAAGCCTTCAGTCACTTAAAACCTATATATTATTAAAGATTCTACCTTCAATCAAGTCGGAAACGTGACTCTGTAAAAATGGCACGGAATGCTCCTCTGCCCCTTGTGGCTGCCAACTGTGCCCGCTGCTTCCTTCCTGCCAAATGCGCTCAGCACGGGGTCCTGGCGCAGCCCCTGGACCTCGCCCGGAGCCCTTTGCATTCTGGAAATGGTCACACAGAGGAGAAAGCCTTGACTTTGTGGAGACAAAGTGGTGGTGTTGGCGAGGTCCCGGGTGTGGAGCTGTAGGGGGCTGTTCTCTGAGCACTGGCAGGCTTGCCCCTCTCCCGCACCCCAGGTCCCAGGGTCAGCCAGGGGAAGGAGGGGAGGTGCCCAACCACACAGCACCCCGGGGCTCCTGGGCTTTTGAGGCTGAGGACCCCATGACATCATAGTGGAAGAGTCTCAGGCTGAGTTAACCTTGGACTCATTCTGATTTTATCTTGCGGTCTGAGCGCTGGCGATAGGACGAGAGCACAGAGCAGCTAGATCACATTATCCGTCCAAAGAGGAGGCAGTTTGTGTAAAACTGGGCCCAGTCTGAACCTTTGTCACTTCACATCAGCCACCTCTGCTTGATCTCAAATAAGACCGAATTTACTGAAACTTTAGTGTGTCCTTTATTTGAAACAGGGGTGGGGACTTGGGGGGGGCGGTGAGCAGAGGGCTCTTCATCATGAAAGAGAAAAAGTAAGAGCAGAACAGTTACTTTTATGATCTGAAATTATTTTTTAGATCTTTTATTTTTATTAACATAAATGTTAATAAAATGTATTATTAGCCCCAGGGGTACAGGTCTGTGAATCATCAGGCTTACACACTTCACAGCACCCACCATAGCACATACCTTCCCCAATGTCTATAACCCAACCACCCTCTCCCGACCCCCCTCCCCGCAGCAACCCTCAGTTTGTTTTGTGAGATTAAGAGTCTTTTATGGTTTGTCTCCCTCCTGATCCCATCTTGTTTCATGAAATGATTTTTTTTTAATTAAGATTTTATTTTTTCATTTACCAGAGAGAGAGAATACAAGCAAGGGGCGTAGCAGGCAGAGGGAGGTGAGCAGAGATCCCCACACTGGACTCGATCCCAGGACTCTGGGATCATGACCTGGGCTGAAAGCACAGAGTTAACTGACTGAGCCACCCAGGTGCCCCTGAAATGAATTCTTAGTCTGTGCCAGCTGGTGGCAGGTTTGAAGCATTAGCAATTTAATCTCCCCCCTCCTGGCAGAGGAAGTGTGGATACTGTTATTTCCATTTTAAAAATGAACGAATGGCATTCAGAGGTTGGGGAACTCACCGCTCATAGAGTCCCAGGGTGAGTAGGTGGCAGAGTGGGTGCTCAAAGTTGGGTCACTAAGCTCTGGGTATTGCACTGGAGAGAGGTCCTAAGTCCCCTCCCCTGAAACAGAACAGAAGCAAGACACTGAGATCCCACGTCCCTTCCCTGGGCTTTGAACAGCATGGCCCAGAGCTTGTTAGGCCCCAACCCAGCAGATTTCCTGCTGTTAAGACTGACAATGGCTGCAGAGGGCAGGGCTGGGGGCAATGGCGGAACTCTAAAGGCACAGATTTGTTTTCAACACTAACATCTCTTAAATGCTTTCTGTCCCCCAGGCACAGTCGGAGGGGCTGTATGTAATATGCTGTCTCATTCACAAGTGCTCCCACAGCCGCCTGAGAAAGCTACTGGTATTGCCCCCATTGTATAGGTGAAGAAACTGAGGAAGAGAGAAACAGAATTCTGTGCAGGGTCACATGCAAGCCAGTAGAAGGTGGGGAGGGGATTCTGACCCAGGCAGCTTGACTCCCAAACCAGGCACTGCTGCAGGGGGGGGAGGGGAGCGTCCCTAGGCTCAGAGTGTCCAGGCAAAGCCTGCGTGTTCTCTGGAATCCTAATCCTAAGTAGGCTAGGCTGGACAGGGCTTCAAGCCAGCTGGTCAAGCAAGCTTATCTTCATGTTGACCAAGCTGGTTCTACAATAGCTGAGGTGGCCGCCTTAGGATGTCTTCTTCCCCTCCAAGGGGAGAGCCAGAATGGGCACCCAAGTCCCATTCTGCAGGAGGCAGGGCATCGTGACAGAGCCTCACACTGGGCAGGTGAGTCAGGGTCCTGCACTTTGTCCCTATGGTGACTCAGGGCCAGAGCTGTGCCCCGGCAGGGCCACTGCAGGCTGTCCTGTGTCCCTTAGTTCTTCCAGGTTCCACACTCCCTCATCTCTCAGTTCGGAGAAGGAAAGAGATAACAATAGCTTGGGGTAGGGCAGGCAGGATCCCTGGTTCTAAAGTGCATTCTGAAGCAGAGAAACTCATTCTTGTTAGGATAAGAGTATCATCCACGCTAAGCCAGGAAACCGGGACTGGGTGAGCAGCCATCCAGGGCAGGGGTGCCCCTGCTGCTCAGGCTGCAGTACCCCGCCGCACTAAGGAATTTTGGTGAGGATTCTCCCACTTCGGTGCTGGTCTAAGATGGTTCTCCACTGGCACTTAGCAATATTGGCTTACAATATTGGCTTCCATGGGATGGAACCTTCCGAAGAGTCCAGGCCTGACACTGGGGCTGGGGGAGGGGGAGAGGGGAGAGGAAGGGGCAAATGAGAACAGAAGAAGAGCAAAAATCGGGAATGAAGGTGAGACTTTACTACTGGCTTTACAAAAACAAGGGTTTTTAAGGGATTGCTACGAACAATGGGATGCCTGCAAATTAGGTAACCTACATGAAATGAATGAATTCCTAGAAAGGCAAAAGCTATAAAAATGGACTTGGGAAGAAATAAACATTCTCAACAGACTTAAACTGAATGGAGAGCCTGGATCAGAGAGACTGAAAATCTCCCCTCAAAGAGAGGCCCAGACCCATACGTCTTCATTGGTGAATGATACCAAATATTTGAAGAATAACAATTAATGCTTCACAGAGTCTTTCAAAAACTAGAAGAGGAAGGAGTACTTCATAACTCATTAGATGAGGCCAGTATTAACCTGATACCAAAACCCTCTAATACAGATTCTGTGTAGTGCCTATCAGAACACCAGCTTGCTTTTTCCAGAACTTGACAGACTGATCCTAAAAATCATATGGAAATACAAGGAACACAGAAGAGCCCAAACAATCCTGAATAAGAAGAAAAAGCTGGGGGGAATCACACATTCTTGTTTCAAAACTTACTATAAGGCTATAGTTGGGGCATCTGGGTGACTCAGTCAGTTAAGCATCTTCCTTCGGCTCAGGTCATGGTCCCAAGGTCCTAGAATCGAGCCCAACATTGGGCTCCCTGCTCAGCAAGGAATCTACTTCTCTCTCTGTTCCTCCTTCCCATGTTCTCTATCACACACTCTCTCAAATAAATAAATAAAATTTTTAAAATATACAAATAAAGCCATAGGCATTAAGCCAGCATGGTATTACCATAAGAATAGACCATTAGATCCGTAAAATAGAATCGACAGTCTAGAGATAAGCCCTTACCCTTATGCTCAATTGATTTTCAACAAGGGTGCCGTGACAGTTCAGTGGGTAGGAATAGTCTTTTCAACACACCATGCCAGCACAGCTGGAGAGCCCTATGGAAAAGAATGAGTGTGGATCCGTACCTCACATTTTATACATTATTCAAAATGAATAATAGACCTAAATGTAAGAGCCAAAACTATAAAAATCTTAGAATTTGAAAGCATAGAACTAGATCTTTGTGACTTTGGATTAAACAATGGTTTCTTATGCGTGACACGAAAAACCACAGTTTGTGAAAGTGAAGACAGGTCAGTTGGGCTTCACCAAGATCAAAACTTTTTGCAGCAAATGGTACTTTTACAAAATGAGAAGACAACCCACAGAATAGGAAACAAATTTGCCAATCGTATATCTGATAAGGGACTCATATCCTGACTACATATGAACTCTTACAACTTGATAATCAAAAGACAAATAACCTAACTTGAAAATAAGCAAAGATCTGAACAGACATTTCCCCAAAAGAGACAAATAGCTAATAAGCACACGAAAACATGTTCCATAGCTCAGTCATCCTTAGCCATTGGAGAAATGTAAATCAAAACCATCATGATGTGGCTTCACATCCACTAGGACGGCTATAATCAAAAGGACAGACAACAGGTGTTGGTGAAGATGTGGAGAAACTGGAACCCTCCTATGCTGCCGATGGGCGTGTCAAATAGGGTGGCCATTTTGGAAAACAATTGGCAGTCTCTCAAAAAAGTTAAATGTATTGTTTCTAGAGGCCCAGCCAATCTACCTCTCAGAGAATAAATAAAAACATATGTTCACACAAAAACCTGTGCACAACTTCTCATAACAGCATTATTTATCACAGTCAAACTTGAAAAAATCCAAGTATCTATCAATTGATGAATGGATTAAAAACTACGGACTAGCCACACAATGGAATATTACTTGTCAATGAAAAGGAATGCTGTACTTACTCATGGTACAACGTGGACGAACCTGGAATACTTTAGGTTAAGTGAAAGAAGGCAGACACAAAAGGCAATAGACTGTATGCACTCTATTTATAAGAAATGTCCAGAATAGGCAAATCCACAGAGACAGAAAGCAGGCGAGTATCTGCCAGAACTGGGAGAGGAGGAAGGATAGGGAGTGACTGCTAATGGGCATGGGGTTTCTCTCTGGGATGATGAAAATGTTCTAAAATTAGATACTGGTGATGGTTGCACACTCTGAATATAAACTAAACTGACTAAACTGGGCACTTGAAGTAGATAGTTTAATGGCATGTAAGGGTCAATAAAGCTGTTAAAATTCTAGGGGATTAGTTTCAGCTATTATGATAAAAGAATACAGTGGATTCCTTGGTAACTCCTTAATGCAGGGTATATACATTGATATGGAAAGTTCTCCATAATATAGTGAAGAGGGGGAAGCAGGTTATGATTCATGACAACATGACCTCAGTTTTATAGAAATAAACAAAACACATACGTGCACCTGTGTGTGTGTGTGTGTGTGTGTAAAATAAGATTTGGAAGGATATATATGAGAAGAGTGATTTTCACTGAGTATCACATCATAAACTACTCTTTTTCAAATTTTTAATCTTTGAAAAAGTAATAAAATCCCATGGCATAAAAGTCAAAAGCTCTAAAAGATTATCTAGTGAAAATCTTCAAACCACCCCATTCTCCTTCTAGGTAGCAACTAATATTACCAGTCACCTGAATGTTCTTTGGGAGAGTGTGGCCCACATAGGGCCTGTTGTGCACACTGCTTAGCACCTTCCTGTACTAACTTCACTGTGAATCTTGTCTATACAGAGTTATAATGGGAGTCCCCGCTCTTCTCTTTATGGTTTAGTAGCTCTCCATTCTGCAGATGGACTGTTGAAAGATCACAGTCATGCATTTCTTGTTTCTGCACTTAACAGGTATTTGACTCAGAATCAGAGACTAGGCTATTTCTCCCAAAGAAGCGCATGTACTGGGGATTCAGATCTAAGAAGAGTGGGGGGGGGAGTGGGGGCAGCAGAGGGGTTGCATGTGGAGCCCGAGAACCCTAGCCCTGAGAGCAGAAGGAGAGCAGAAAGAAGGGGCGCCCTCTGCCACTGGGGAGGACCCTGGGAGAGATGCTGGGACTGAGCCAGGAGTCCCCATAGCATTTAAGAATCACTCCTCCTTCCTTTTCCCAGCTAATCCCCCCAGATACATGGAAAAGCAGCATCATGTCCCCAGGGCTGCTCTTGCCTTGGCTGCTCCAGTAATCTCTCCCTGCTCCCCCACCCCCAGCCCAGCTCTAAATAGGACTTTCTGCCCTTGAGCACACACTGCAGGGCTTGAGAGCCCTTGGGGAACTTTATCTTATACTCTTTCTAGAGCTTCTTCGGTCGTTAAACCTCCACCATGCAGAAACTTGGGAAATTGCCTGGCTTTGATTCCAGCTTCCCCCTTCTGCACTGTGTGACCTGAGCCAGTATCCAGTCTTTCTGTGGCTTGGTCTCTTATCTCACAGCAAGTGGAAGGGGGAAGATTTAGCCACCTTTGTTGTCTTCCTGGCACCGAGGGAGGGCTCCCAGATGGCACTCCATGTGTTGGCTGCCCACAGCCCTTCAGGGAGCAGAGAGAAAGGCCAATTGTGTGGAGGGAGGAGCAAAAGGGATGGGGAGGCAAAGAGCCCCTCAGTGAATGGCCTCTTCCTTCATCTTCATCTGTCCTCCCTGTCCTTCTTGCCCTGTTCTTGTTCAGCTTCTGGAAAGCATTTCCTACTAGCCCTCCCTGGTTGCATCCAGCCCCTCTGAGGCCAGAAAGAGGAAGAGAGAAAGAGACTCTCGTAGAAGCTATTCTTACTGTGTGAAGGCCCGCTCCTGGTCAAGTTCATGCCCAGCACGCTGGTTTTTTTTTTTTTTTTCTTACTGCTTACTGGATGAAAACAAAAATAAAATGCTTCAGATCTTGTGGTTGCCTTACCACTTTCCTGTTATTTCTTCAGATGAGATCTCCCCTTCCCCACCCCTCCATCCCCCCTGCCACTTGGCCTCAGCCCAGTGGGCCTCAGGAAACTTTCACAGTGCTGGTTCCTGGCTCACCACTTCCTGGGTTCTGCAAGTGCAAACTTCTCTCTCTCTTTGTCGTTGAGCTTGTTTATTTGTAAATATTTTTACCCTCTATGCTTCCTGACACCTATCCCTGAGGACACTGACTTCAGAGGTTCTAGCAAGAGCTACCTCCCCTTCCTGTGGGTTGGGCATGAACACCAGGCTCTTGGCATCCTGGGCCTGGACCAGCATGTGGCCGTGGTGACAGCTCAGCCTGCCTCGCTGGGGCAGGTTTGCCGACAATTTCTGATTAATAAGTTGTCAAAATGAAAAAGGAGTCATCAGACCCAATATCCCAGCTGAGGAAGAAATTCAATTTCTGGAAGTTGGCCCAGAATAAAGACCAGGTATTTTCTTCCACAGGAGTTCACACTTGACCAAGTTCAGAAGGAGGAATTGTCTTGTAGAGGCTCAGTCTGGATCTGGAGACAGGGCCTCAGGACCCATCATTCCAATGAAAACAATCCACATATGCACAGGGATTTTCACTGGGGCATCTCTAAGAGCTTTACAAATAACAGCAAATCTTCACAGAAGAGAGGCCGGCAGATAGGAAGGGATAGGAAGGAGGCTTCTCTCTTTGAAGATGGAGGTACCAAGACAAGAAATGATTTATCTGAGAGCGTGAAATGCCAATGACCAAGAAAGGGAATGCTTTTCCAAGCACCTGATTGAATGCACAATTATTTGATGCCTACCAATTACTTATTTGAAATAATGCTGACTAACAGCATCTATCAAGCACCTTTTATAGGCTGGGCCCTGGGGACGATAGTTTGCGTAATTCATCCTCATCGTATTCTTAAATGTTGGTACCATTACTGTGCCCGTTTTACCAAGAAGATTCAGAGAGTTTCCCTGACTCACTTAGGTTACATGACTGGCAAGGGAAGGAGCTAAGATCATAACCAAGCTCCCTCTCTGCCAAAGCCAGTCCCTTCCCCTGTCCTACTCCTCATTCTAGTATGCAGTTAAATATGTTAACAACCTCAAAAATGTCCCTGCTCTTTGATCCAACAATCCCATGTCTGGTAAACTGTTCATATGCAATAATTCTGAATGTGGGATAAGTGTCCTACAGTTCAGGATGCTAAGGACACACTAACACACACTCAGAAGAAAGAGGAATTTTCTGGAAAATAGAAGATTGATGAGTTGAAGGGGAAGCTGTAATGCTTCAGAGCTGAATGCACAACATCACAGGTGACTTCTCCCTGGAGAGTTTCAGAAGGAGGGCAACAAACACTGGGTGCAGGAGTGAGCAGGCAACGGATGGGAGGGCGGTTGAGCTAGTTCCTTCCCACTGTCCACCATCTGTTCCCCTGCACACACACAGTCACCTGAGGCCAGCTCCTGTATCCCAGACTGCACTCCTGGCCAGCCAAATGGGATTCTCATGGGGGTAAAGAAGTGCCCCTCAGCCACCACCCAGATGGTCTGCCCAGATGTTCATCTACAAGTATCAACAGACAGCCAAGAATTGCCAGACATTTCCGAAAAGCCAGAATCTGAAAGAAGTCCAAAAATAGAACTGACTCCAAGAAAACAGAATTAATACCTAAAACAGAAGAAAGCTTTAACCAAAATGAATATCCTTGAAAGAGATAAGTGACTATCCTATCCATTAAAAAAAATATAATAAAGCCTGTATAAAAAATATACCAATTTCTTGGAAATTAGAGCCATGATTGCCAAAATTTTAAAAATACAATACACGGGCTAAATAGACAAATGAAAACCAAACTGGTAAACTGGGTGTTCAAGCTAAGGGATTTTCCAAAAATATGTCAGAAAAAAAAATAAAGAGGTGCCATCATTTACTAAGTTATGGGGTATGAAGTATAGAATTAGACATTGATACATCTTTCTTATGGGAGTTCCAGAGGAGACTCAGAGAACACAGAGAGTAGATAGAAGGAAATAAAAAAAAGATAGAGTAGAAGAAAATGTCCCAGTGCTGAAGAAACACTTCAGGTCGAAAAGGACCCAGAGGGAGCTGAGCAAGAATAAAGCAAGTTTCTAAAACTCAGTTTTCAAAAAAAGGCAATGAATCTTCTGGAAAATGGATTCAGAGCATAGATAATTCACAGAAGATACATATCATCAGGGAAATATAAGTACTTTATACCCATGAAACTGGCATACATGAAATGCCACAATATCCTGTGTTGATGATATGATAAATCAGCAATTTCACAAATGTCATTTATTATAGCCTGCCAGAGGGCATCTTGGCAGAAGCTGTGAAAACCTTAAATGTAATTCAACAATTACATTTCTAGGAATCCATTCTTTAAAAAAAAAAAATACTTCATTTATTTATTTTAGAGAGACAGAACATGTGTGAGCAGAGGGAGAGGGAATCTAAAGCTGACTTTGTGCTGAGCATGGAGCCCAACACAGGGCTCGATCTCATGACCCTGAGATCATGACCTGAGCCGAAATCAAGAGTAGGATGCTTAATTGACTGAGCCCCTCAGGAACACCTTTAGGAATCCGTTTGGTAGAAATTTTCACCCATATCCACAAGACTTATAGATAAAGATGTTCATTGGGCCATTGTTTGTAACCGTAACTATTGGAAATCATGTAAGTGTTGATTAACAGAAACATAAATTACAGTGTGTGAGTGTGTACATTATGCACGTGTGCACCCATCATGGAGTTCCATGCAGCCACCTGAAAGGATGAGGAGGTAGATGTTTGCACTCTGATAGAAGATGATTTCCCGGTGAAAAACCATCAGCGTTGAGATTATGGGGCTACTTTCTTCTTGCCAGGGTTTCTTCAGCTCAGGGAAGAAGCTTCCCTTGACTATTCTTTGATTATTTTGTTTCTTCCTCCTTATCAGATGAATGCTCAAACTTTGAGGACTGTCTCTCTTAATTTTGCCCTCATATCTGCCACATCTTTGCTTATTTATGTGCCCTTTTTAATAGAAACCTCAACCAGATTTTACAAGAAGTAACTTGTTCTTCAGTTGTTCTGTTCTCAACTACTGAGTTTAAAATAATTTTTAATAGTCAAATTTTTATTTCCACTGTCTTTGTTTCAATTTTCATATCGACCTGGTCTTCAATGGCTGCAATGTTCTCTTCAATTCTTCCAGGGATATTAATTGCATTTGCAAATAATAAAGTCTCCTTACATTTGCTTTGTTAACTTTGTTTCCTGGGAAGTTGGGTCCAACTACCTGTAGGGCCAGAAGCCTATCTTCTGTGATGCTGGCTCTTAAATACTTTGCTTTCCTGCTTCTGTCTGCCCTCACATCAGCAAGCAATCTAAATTTTGATGGTCCAAGAGTTGTCTAGGGTGTGGGGATTTGGATTCTCTGCACACTTCTGTATAAGTTGATAGCCATTTGGAGGATGATTTGAAAATACCTTTAAAATCTAAATGTGTATGACTTTTTTTTTTTAAAGTAGGCTCCATGCCCAGCATGGAGACCAACATGGGGTTTAAACTCATAACCCTGAAATCAATACCTGAGCTGAGATCAAGAGTTGGGCACTTAACCAACTAAGTCACCGTGAGACTCCCCTAAATGTATAATCTTTGATTTAATCATTCCTCTTTCAGTTTTGGAACTCTAAAGAAATACCCATGTGCATAGAGATGTTTACTGCAACTTTGTTTGCAGATGTGAAAATAAAATAACCAAAGAAATCTACACACAAAATCGGTGTTTCCACAGGTACTTAGATGTGTGAATAAATGCATAGAAAACAGTGAAGGTCAAGGACCAAACTGATACGAGCTCTTATCCCTGTGTAGCACTGAGATTGAGATTGAGGTTTATTGTTTACCTATTAGTAAGAACATATTAACAAACAAATGGCCGAGATAGCTCTGAACAAGCTCCCAGGATAGGCACCAGCTCCAGGTTCTTGCCTAAAAGGCAAATCCCGAGGGTCTGGCTTGAGTTCAGTGTGTGGGCGGAAGGTGTGGTGTCCCCACAGAGGATGTGATCACAAAGGACATAGGCATTGAGCAGGAGTTCTTTCCTAAAGCCCGGTTTTTACCAGGGACATTTTAACTTATTTATGGGGATACCTGAGAAATAGTTTCCACAAATTCTCATCTCTCATGATAATCTGTAAAACAGGGACTCCATAGTCAACTAGCTAGGGCAATGTTCTACGCTGTTCTAGGTTCAGAACCCTCCAGGGAGTTTCACAGGTGAAATCTGAAACCAGTCATATATGGAGGGCAGGGAGAGATAAAGGAGGAGGCCAGCCACCCCAGGTTGGGAGGTGGCAGTTTTAATAAACAAAGGGAATCTACATACGAGGCTAGTCTTGGGGGGAGCAGCAAGATGAGTGGATCCCCACATTCACCCACCACATTGTAAAAGTTTACATATAGAGAGGCACTAAGTGGGCTCATTCACATATACCATGCAGGTGTTCTCAGCACTGCATCACATCTCAAGGCTGTGTGTTTGGAGCAGACTCTGGTAGCTGGAAAGGCAAGGGGACCCCACTTTCCAAAGACAGGGCAGAGGTGAGGACTTCCAAGTGCCTGTGTCCAGCTCACAGATCATCTGGCTGTCATGGCTTTGCAATGACCTTTCCCAGCAACTGTAGACATTAGGCTATTAGAAGCTCCACAGCCATAGTTCAGACATCTGTGAACTTAACGTTCCCCAAACTTATTTAACTCTGGGACTACCCCACCTTTTCTCTAGTAATAGCAATTAACATCTTGGAAACCCACTTTCATTAATAATGTGTGCCTCTTCCCATTCCCTCCTGGCATCCCCCATATCCCTACAGTAATGTACAAGAATGGGGCGAGTTTAGGAGGTTTGCACAGGTACTTGGAGAGAGAAGGAAAGGTGGGACAAGGTGTTGGGGCTCTTAGGTCCTGGTCCTTTCTCCAGACCTCTGGACCAGTGTGTAAATTTCCTGAAGGATCTGTGCCACTGGGAGGTTAGATTCAAACTCTGGCCACTGGGGCTCCCAAAGGAATGCAGCTGGGGTCCTGGGGCAGATGCTCACACTCTGCACAGCTGCTGGCAGCAGTGGGTGAGGGGAGTCCTGGCTGGGTGCCTTCCTGGGCAGGAGACAAAGACACAGGAGAAGAAGAGTGTGAGCTTCCTTTCCAGAAACACCTGAGTGAGCTGCAAAGAGAGACATGGAGTTCTTCACAGCAAGAAGAGCAACCGCAGTGAAATATGGGCTGTTCCCATTAATGAGAATCCACTGTACCCACTAAGTGGTGTAATTCTAGTTATTTTTTAAAAGGTGGTTGCAGGTTAGGGCTCTTCTGCCCAACATGGTTGCTACTAGCCACATGTGGTTATTGAGCGTTTGAAAAGTGGTTAGTCTGAACTGAGATGTGCCATACGTCCAAATACACACCAGATTTAATATCTCTTGTCACATACCAGAATTAAACTATCTCATTAATAATTTTAAATTGGGTAAATTTTGAAATGATAACATTTTGGATAAATTAAGTTAAAAAGAGAATATTAAAATTAATCCTACCTGTTTCTTCTTTCTTTTGAACAGGATTTTATTTATTTATTAGAGTGGGAGGGGGGTGGGGTTGGTGGGGATGGCAGAGGGTGAGGGAGAGAGAATCCCAAGCAGACTCCGTGCTAAGTGTGGAGCCCGAAGCAGGGCTCGATCTCATAACCCTGAGATCATGATCTGAGCCAAAATCGAGAGTCGGATGCTTAACTGACTGGGCTGCCCAGGTACCCCTATTTTAAGTGTAGCTACTGGAAATTCAGTGGAAGCCAGCTAGAGAGAAAACTGCCCTTTGGTTTGAGAAAACAAGTTTTTGGACCCAAACCTGGGGAAGACTCTGAGGCAGATGGGAGGTCAACTGCTTTGTAAAGAAAGTAGAAGAAAGGGAAAGTAACAGAATGGACTAGGACAGGTGAGTATGGCCCGGGCCAGGCTCAGGGAAAGGGAAATGGAGGCAGGGTGGGAGGGAGGCCCAGGATTGCGGCCAGCCGTAGCTAGAGACCAGGGAGACAGATGACTGAGAAAGGGCTCCCTGAGTCCCTGAGGCAGGGCCAGCAGTGAGTTTTGCTCCGGGTGGGGTCTGTAGGTAAATTTAAATTTTTCCCGTTCTCTGCTTTAGGACTCCTCTGCTGTAGGACTCCCAAGGACAGACTGCGTGGGGCGGGGGGAGCGCTGTCCATGTGGGGTCAAAGCAGGGCCAGGTGAGGACAGTGATGCACAAAGCCAAGGCCTGACAGCCAGAGGTGAGGAGGGAAGGTGAGAAGCAAGGGTAGAGACTGAAAGGTCAGACCACTATGAGGACAGTGTGACGCCCGGAAATCCTTGCACGGGTCCACCAGAGCTTTGGGCTGCTGGCAGGGATGCACAAGGCAGCTAAGAGTTTCATTTGGGTCTTGAAAGGAAGGATCACCCTAAGAGGCTGGCCAATGCCAGGATGTTGTACTATCCTCAGGCATGCTGGGCAGTGGGGGTTCGGGAAGTCCGGCCGCAGTGCTGGCTGAAAGATGAGGTCATGCAACAAGACAGGGTGAAAATCCAAGCTAGTGAAGCACGGGGAAATGTCTCCAGGACAAGCTGTCCGGTGATCAGAGCAGCCTGGTGTGCTCACAGGTGGGAAACCCGTTCCCCACCTGCCCCTCCGGAGACACCCACTCCCTTTCAGCCTGCTCTGCGCTTCAGGAGGCTGGCAGGCGAAGTGGACACATGGTAGCCTCCTCGCCCCACAACTTTGGGCAGGCACTGGCCAGTGGGGGCCCTGCTGAAGGTCCAGAGGGTGGGAGGGAGTGAAGGGGAGGCACCGAGTTCCTGGTCCTTTCCTGCAGTCTTATGGGCAACTGTCCCTCTACCTTGAGCCTCCTCCACAAGGTTCTCCCCTTCTCTCTCAGCACCTGCTCCTTCCCCTCATCCCTGCTGCTAGGGCTCACCAGGGGCACCAGCCCGGGGCTATTGCACCGTCCTTGTGTTTCCAGTCTGCCATTTGCTTCCGACAGAGACCCTGGCAGATCTACAGGACATACCATATGCTAACTTTTGTGCACTTAAGGGAGGAGGCAGAGTGAAAATACACATTGGAATTTGCATAAAAATACGAGATTTCACTTTCATGAGGGATCTCGAGAACCAAACACACAAACAGAAACAAAATCCTAAATACAGGCAACAAATCCGCGGTTGCGGGAGGAGCGGGGGGATGGGTGAGATAGACCAAGGGGATTAGGAAGCACACACTTGCAATTATTTAACAAGAAAGAAACCGGTAAGAGTAGCTTATCACGGGGGCACTGGGGGAGGAAACAGTGAGCTACTGCAGAGGGGCAGTCGGATTTCTCATCCTGTCTCATTGCTATTATTTTGATTTTTGAACATGTGAATTCTTTATCCATCAGACAAAATTAACCTGAAGAATCTGCCCCACCTCAAGTCGGATTATAGAGGGGCGTCCGTTTAAGTCCATCTAGACCTTTCACTGAGGAAGCTCCAAATCCGGAGCAGGAAAAGCCAGGGCGCGGAGGAAGCGGTTTCTTGAGTTGGTTCCGTGAAGCACCCCATCTGCTGCGTTGCCTCCTCCTGTCTTGCTAGGTAGGGCTCCAGCCCGCAGCCACGTATTCAGGAGAGAGAGAGCAAAGCCAACTTACCACAGGAAAGCCGATCTGG
Organism: Lutra lutra; assembly: GCF_902655055.1. Taxonomy (NCBI): domain Eukaryota; kingdom Metazoa; phylum Chordata; class Mammalia; order Carnivora; family Mustelidae; genus Lutra; species Lutra lutra. The sequence goes on from NC_062278.1 coordinate 160,521,267, forward strand.
AAACAAGGGAATCCTTGGAGGGACAGAGGCTGTGCTGCTCACTCCAACCTAAAGAAGTACGGCACAGTCTGTGGGTTTTGCTATTGGAAAACTTCCAGAAGGCCTAGTAAGATCCATTCCTTTGGCTAACTTGCCATTTGAAATGGCCCAGGCACGTGCCCTGAGCTGGAGATTCCCCTTCCTTACTAGATTCCCCCCCCCCCCTCCCCTCCTATTTTCGGTAAGTGTGTCCTCTGGGCCTCCCATGAGGGGGCCAGAGACGCAGAGCTCAAGCCACACCTGGAGAGGCACCTCTGGCGACCTCGGCCCTCGGCCTCTCATAAAGGGAACTTTGACCTTTGCTATTTGTCAGCTTTGTGGAATAATCAGAGGAACCGACTTGGGAACAAAGCTCGCATTCACAAAGCTTAGCGCTCATTCCCTTATTATATATAGTCCTCCGAGTCACCATTACGAGCAGGGAGAGGCGCAGATGCTATTATAGCCTTTAGCCAGAACAGAAGGGTAATGACCTGCTTTGTGTCATGCATGAGTCATGAGCGGAGTGGGGTCTCAATCCTGCTCTCTGGACCCTGGCGCAGCTCCCTGTCCTGGCCCTCAATGGTGGGAGGAGAGAACGCGCGCATGTGCACACAGCTCTGGAGGGCGCTCTTCCTCCTTTCCAGGCCTCCCCGCTTGCTGTGGGAAGGTGGACCCGAAGATGCACAGATGGGTCCAGCAGCTACTTGAGCAGTGTGGACCTTGAGTTTCAAGGTCAAAGATCTTCCCCTTGGACGCACAGCTGCTCCACTGGCTATCATTCCTCCCCCTTGGGGATGTTGGTGCCATCCATGGCGGCATTGCCCAAAGTGAGCCCCTGGTCCAAAACATTTAGGAAACCTTGGACAAGTGACAGGGACAGTCCGTGCTTCCCTGAAGCATCTCCTCAAGGCCATGGCAAAATATGACCTTGCTCTGGTAGTGTCCATCCAGGCTCGTTCATCAGTGGGCCAAATCCGGGGCAGAGACTGGGACAGGTCCAATTCTGTCCACAGGAGACTCTGTGAGGAGTTGGGGTTCACCCTTCTCAGAGGCAGACCCAGGGCAGAAGGAAACGGTGTCTGAGGTGAAGGCTGTGGGAGAGACAAACCGGAAAGCAGGGTCTTCAGAGGGTGTGCGGGAGAGGGCTAAGGGTCCACTGTCTCAGCTTGCGGTTAGCTTTGGGTTGAAAGGCATGTCCCCCAGTCTCCTCTACGTGCTATCCCTTTCCCCAGCGCCAGGCTCCAGGATCAATCATTTTCATGCACCCTCACAGTTTCCAGATGGACACCTGACCCTCGGAGAGGTAAACTGCCCATGTTTGCACAGCCGGGAAATAGTCAAACTGGAATTTGAACCCCGGTCTGGCTGGAGCCGAAATGTTCCCACTCCCCAGAACACGCCCCCAAATTTACCCCCAGATCTGAGCAAGCTGTGGGGAGAGAAAGAGGAGGGACAAAGGGGACAAGCTCAGAGGCAGAGAGGAAGCAGTGAGGGTGAAGTGGAGAGCAGGGAATCCTGCGGGCGTGCACAGAACACCGTCAGCACACGGTACTGAGCTCTTTCCACGTCAAGGCCAGGATGCTGCCGGAGAGATGGCAAAAGGAAAAGGGGTTTGCTTCTGCAGTTGGCCTTTATTTATTTATTTTTTTTTAAAGATTTTATTTATTTGTCAGAGGGAGAGGGAGAGAGAGCGAGCACAGGCAGACAGAATGGCAGGCAGAGGCAGAGGGAGAAGCAGGCTCCCGGCTGAGCAAGGAGCCCGATGCGGGACTCGATCCCAGGACACTGGGATCATGACCTGAGCCGAAGGCAGCTGCTTAACCAACTGAGCCACCCAGGCGTCCCTGCAGTTGGCCTTTAAAGTACATTTTTCTTCACCAATGGGAGCCCTGGTAAACATCTGGATCTTCCTGAATTAAGCCTTTGACATTTAAGAAGATAATTTCAGGTAACAAAGCAAATAAGCTTCAGGCTTTGTAGCCAGAAGTCTCCTGACCTCTGAGATCCAGGTCGTCCCTGCCTATGTTGGTACCTGCAATTTAATGAACTTGCTGGAAAGATGCTCCAGAGATGAGCTGGCCATCCTGATGGAGCGTGACCAAACGGGGATACAAGAGGAAGGCAGGTCCAGCAAGAGCTGCTGATCATAAATCCAGCACTGCCTACAGACAAGGTACCTGGATGTTTGGCCTTGTCTGACCCTTCTGCATTCCCTGTGAGCTCCCTCCGCAAGGAGGTCATGGAAGGTCCTGGAGCTGTGTCCACTCTGGGGTGTAGGACTCCCATCCCTTCTCCAGAGTTCCATAGGAAAAGTTGCCATGCAAGTCAAGCTGGAAGTGCCCACCAGTTACTGTGACAGTCATCCCCCAGCTCTGCCATGCCGGGTGACCTTGAGCAAGTTACTCACTGTGTTTCTGTTTTCTCATCTGGAAAAGTTAGCGTTATAATAACAAACTTACCTCATGGGATCTGATGGGAATACCATGTGGGGAGATACGCAAGGCCCTTGGAACAGTCCTGGGGCACCGAGCGTCCTGGGAGCATGCTGGTATTACCTGTTCTGGCGAGCCTGTGGAGATCACATGGTGCAGGACGTGGGAGGATTTATTGCACACCTTCTGTGTGTCAGAGAGTTTCCACAGATGGTCTCCTTCAAAGCCTCCTGACAGTCCCTTGAGAAAGAGGTTATCACCAAAGTTTACAGATAAGGACTCAGATAAGTACTTTGCCTAAAATCATGGAGTTTGGGGACTAGGAGTCAGGGTTGGAAACACACATCAGTCTGGCTCCAAACCTGAAGTATGCCATACCTCCTCCCTGAAGCCCACCAGGCCTGAGTTCTCATTCCTGACACTAGATTAGGATACTTGAAACCCTAATCTGGTAATGAAACCACAGCCCCGGAGGCAGGAACTGGGAACCCAGGCCATAATCACTCAGCCCCTCTGCCCATCTTGGATAGGGCCTTTTGGTTATTCCCAATTCCAATTGGAGGGCCCAGCGGGAGTGGACAGGAGGAGATCCTGAGGGACTGAAAAGTGAGAACAAACTAGAAGAGGAGTTGGGATCCTTGGGGCCACAAGGGAGCATGCTTGCAGAGACATTTCCATATGTCCTCCCTGGCCCTGGATCACCTCCTGGAGGAGGAGGCCCCAGGCCCAGTGACGGGAGAGGAGAGCACGTGGGGAAGTTGGGGGGTGACGGAGCACTGAGCCCAACCATCCTATAGCTGTGATCTCATTTAATCTCCACAGTAACCGTATAAGATGATGATTGGTATGCACTGTGAGGACCTGGCAACTCAAGCCCATTAAAGTCAAACAAGTTGCTCAAAGCCGCATGACAGAAACAGTGATGCTGCTCATACAACAGATAATATGTAATGCATAGCTGTGGAGGCTGGGTCCCTCTCCATGGCTAGAGTTTAGGAATGCCCTGGCCCTTGGGATAAGGAAATGGAGACAGGGTGAGATTCCTGGAGGACAAGGCTGGACAGCACAGGAAGGAGGGAGACAGAGAGCTAAGGAAGTGGAGGAAGGGCTGGAAGGCCCTTAGGGAACCTGGGAATTCAGAGCCCCACCTTCAGCTGGGTCGGCCTGGGCAGCACGTGAGAGGCTGCTAGTGCCTAGAGCTGACTGAGGCCGAACTCACTGCCTCCTTGCAAAGCACCAGTACAGACCCATTTACCAGCTTTCAAATGGCTGCCTTTCTTCATCCCTCCCCTAAGGGCTCGGAGGTGGGAAAGCTCAGGAGGGAAACAGAAGTTGTGGAAAAGTTTCCCAGACACGGGAGAGGGAGAGGAGACTGCCTGGTGCAGAGTCGATGGGATCTGGTCAGACCCAGGAGGGAACCTGCAAATGTTGGCCCATATGATGAACGGGCCACAAGCACCCATCTTGGGCCTCCTCTCTGGTGCCCAAAGCTAGGTCCCACCGTGCATTCCCTCATGGTTCCCATATTTCCCTCTAGCTCACATTTCTTGGAATAGCCCACGTTGGCAGGGAACTTCCACTCCTCTCAGCTGCAGGGCCCTGTAGGTCCCAGTGGAACAGTGTTTCCCTCCTCTGTGCCTGGGTCATATTCTGAGGGAGTCCTTAAGACTGGCTCAGCTCTCATGACCCATACACCTCTTGGGTCAGCCACCAAGGACCACTGAAAGCTCTCCTCGCTCACCCCTCCCCCGCCAGTGTCGTCCCCGGGAATCATCCCGACACGCTGGCAGGCATCCTGCTGATGAGTCTGGTCGTACCACGGGAGCTGGGCTAGGCTCAGGCTGGGCACTCTCATCTGTAGTCCAGGCAAATGGGGAGGCAGGTGGCTTCAATCACTTGGAATGGGGCTCAGGAATCCCTGCCAGGCCCGAGATAGCTCCTCATAGGAGGACCCCCAGCCATGGAGACAGGACTCTTTTTTTTTTTTTTTTAAGATTTTATTTATTTATTTATTTGAGAGAGGGGGGGAGCACAAGTAGGGGTGAGGGGCAGAGGGAGAAGCAGACACCCCATCAAGTAGAGAGCACAATGGGGGACTTGAAACTGGGACTCCGGGACCATGACTGGAGCCAAAGGCAGATGTTTAAACAACTGTGGCACCCAGGCACCCAAGACAGGACTTTGCTGGTCCTCACAGTTTTCCTGCTTGTCCTTAGGTAGAGGTGATAAAAATGCCCCTAAGAAACTTTTCATGAAACAAGTTGTATTCTAAGGCTTAAAAAGAAAGGAAAAGGATAAAGAGGCAGGTGGGCCCGAGTTCCCAATTTATAATAGCAATGCCATTTGCTTGCAGTAGGAAAGTCAGTAACACAGGCCTCTTGAGCAGCTGGGAGTGAGGAATGCAAGCCGCACTGTGGCTGCGCAGACCTTGAGCTTCGCAGTACGTCGGGCAGTTTCAGCATCGCCTAACAATGGCTGCACAGCCCTCCAACCTCAAGCGAAGAGCAAACCCTGTGAAGGCTGGGCACCCCAACATGCAGACTGGTCTCTGCAGCCCCGGGACGGGGCACCCAGTGGCCAGCTGTGGGAGCACCATGCACACGGTGTGTCCCTGCCTTCAGCTCTCCCTGAGAAGGAGCTGTCCCCACCAGTAACCACTGCCCTGCCCAGCCCCCAGATGGGGCTGGGGACAGAACAGGTCCTTGGGAACACTTGCTAAGTCTATGGCAGCCCTGTCACCAACCCACAGTGCCTGGGTGCACATGTTGGGAAGGTCGTCGAAAAGACATGAGTGCCGGACCCAGGCGACCAGAGGCTCCTCAGCCCCAGCCCTGTCCTTGGGATGTGGGAATGTGGTTTGCCTTTCCCGCTCCCAGAGGCTGCTCCAAGATGAGGTCTGGAGTTGGTGATGTGGCGTTGAGAGCACCTGTGCGATATCCGTGTCTGACCCCACCTAGGGCCTCTCTCCTTACAAACTTTTAAGATGTGGCGGGCGGGGGTGGGGAACCCACTCGTCTTGCTGCCCATAAGTTAATTCCCTTTCTTATTAAATTGCCATCTACCCACCCGCAGGGGCCAGCCTCTTTCTTCCATGCCCTCCACGCTCAGGAGCCAGCTCAGATTTCACCAAGAAAGCTCCTGGGAGGGCTGTGAACCGACAGCACATCCCAGGTACACCCTTGCAGGCTGTGTGACCTTCACCTCTCTGTGCCTCAGTTTCCTCATGGGGGTAATAATAGCTCGTGGCCCATAGGGTAGCTATGAGGCAGAAGAGACTGTCTCCTCTGTCTTTTTTCTGTTGTCACCTGTCTCTGGTCCGAGCCTTGTCCACTCCTCCTGTGGGAGCGAGTGTTCTTGTTCTCCCCCACCTTCAGCCCTGAGCTGAATTCGTTGTCCTTGCCCTGCCACCACCTTAGCCAAGCCAGGAGACAGTCCCTGGCTGGCCATCCTCCTACCGGGGATCCAGACTTGGACGCTGCTCCACCCTCATTCACTGCGCAACATGAGACAAGCTGTGTAAACTCTCTGAGCCTCAGTTTCCCCTCTGTACAATGGAGGCGAAGCACCACTTCAGAAGGGGTGTAGTGAGGCTTAGTGTAAGGCATCCAGTAAGTGTGACATAACCATCTGCTAGTTTAATTAATAGCATTAGTATTGTCATGGGAGTTATCTTAGATCTCCAGCGCCCAGCTGCTTCCCCTCATTGCTGCCTCCACGTTGGCCAGAACCTAGCACATAATCGTCCATCAAATTTACCAGACATTTGCTGAGTGCTGACCAAGTGCTATGCCCTGGAGACATTAGGATATGTGGTACGTGAGGGATGTCTGTCCAGTGGTTCTTTTGTCCATTTCTTTGGGATTTGTCTGGCTTCCTGATTGTCTACACTTGCTATTATTGATCTACCAGTAACTGGGCACTGGTCATGTCATTCATATACACCTTACCCAATTAGATCCGTGCACAATCCTAGGTGCAAAGTGTTGCTACCTTCATTTCCAGCTAAGGAACAGAAAGACATGGAGAGTTCATGTAACCTGCCCACACCCCTGCTGGAGGGGGTGCCAACAGAGGATCCGAACAGACACCTTTTTCACTCCTCATCCCTCCACCATGCTCCGGGAGGCCTGGGAGGGCTAAGACCTCCTCTCCTCGGGGAGCTCACCTCCCTATGAAGGAGGGCCACCTTCCCTGGGCACAGAGGGACCCTCCCTCCTTCTATCCCTGAGAAACAGGAAACCCTTCAGCAGCTTCTCGTCTCCGCACCAGAAAAACTTTCCAGCAACCAGGAGCGCTGGCCGTCAGCTTCTTTCATGGGGCTGTGTGCTCTCATGTTTTCTTTGGAGGTGCTTCATGGAAAATATTAGCCCAGAAACTAAATAGCCATTCAGAGATGCGATCCAAAGAGATACAAGTGTTTCCGGAATTGCTGAGAGTGAGAATGGCCCACAGACATCCAGGTTCCAGGACCAGATCTGAGGACAGTGCAACGCCATGTGTGCACTTGAACCCACAGATGGTTGTTCTGGCAATGGGTCATCTGGGAGAATCTCACAACAGACAAAGGCAGAAGATACTGCTTTTCCGATTTTAGATCTGCTCAGGCATGGAGAACAGCATGGGTGGGGGGTGGGGGGTAGCAGAAACCAGGATGTTTACCTGGACCAACAAGGAGAGGCCCCTGCTCCCCCGGAAAATGCACTTGCCTTTGTCACATGCAGAAGGCCCAGACCTAATATCCCTTCCCATTCGTTCTCTTCTGCCTACCAGCCCACGGCTGTCATGGCCAGCACTGTGCAAGGCTCCACGGGGAACAGGGTGGGTGGTGGTGTGCAGGATAAATGGCAGGAGGGCTCACAGCCTGCAGCCTTCTTTTCATCCTTTGCACGTTGCGCAATGTCAGCGGTACCTGCTGCATAATTTTGCAAAATTTAAACAAAGTGTTAAAACAGGAGTCCCTTTTAACCCACAATTCCAAATTCAGAAATTTAGCTGAAGGGAATAATCAAGCACATGAAACAATTTAGCTACAAGAAGGTTCAGACAATTTTGGGAGTTTGTTTTGGTTTTACTTTTTACTTTTTATTACTTTTTAATAGTAGCAAAGGATTGGAAATGAGCCAGATGAGCAACAAGAGGGGGCTGGTTGCCAAAAGATGGGTGTATTACACAGCAGAGTGATACTTGGCCATTACAATGATTTTGTAAAAGTAGCTTTACTGGCAGAGGAGTCTTGATATACTATTAAGGGAAAGGAGTTATAAAATATGAACATATATACATTATGATCCCATTTGTATGGGTATGTACACACACACACACACACACACATACACATACACCTGCATATCAAGTCTACACATGACCCAGGGTTTGGTTTTTCATCATCTTAACAAGGCCTATGCCAGGGTCCCCTTGTTCATCCCTGGAAGAGTGAATCATCACTTCCAAATGATCTAAAGGGGACTTTCAGAAGGTGTGTGTTGGGGAGTTGGGAGTGGCGATAGCTTATCCCTAAGACGCTTTCATCCATGTGGAGGCAGTGCCCCTGGGGTGACAGGATTCTCTCCGTCCCTCCAGCTTCCCATCCTGTCACCCATCCCTGGAAGGAGGAGCTTAATCTGATAGAGAGCTTGGAAGGAGAAACTGGGTAGGAATAGCCCAAACCCTCTTGGCTCTCTCTACTTTCCTATGTTGTAAATCTCACAGGATGGGCATCTTGGTCCGGCTTTGCCAGGACTGGGTGAGTTAGATCCTAACTCTGGGATACAGAATGTGGAAGGACATGTAGCCTCTTTTTTCAACATCCACTTTATCAGTACAAGTGACCTTCTGGTCTCCATCTGCCTTACTATTCCTTCGTTTAATTTCTCAATGGGTTTGGGACTCAAGTGAGGACATGAGAAAGTGGATGCTATTCTCGGGGCCCACTCAAACATCTCAAAATTCTGGGCCCTCTTTTGGAAGCAAGAGAGTAGTACCAACTCCTTTTGTTCAAGGGTTGTAAAGCTAAGCTCTCTGATTCTGGGAGCTTATCCCTGGAGGGAAAGGCAGCTGGGACTGGACATTAGAAGGATTTGGACTATAAGCTCTCAGAGTATATGGACCCATGTGGGGCAGGCTGTGTGGGACCTAGAGATCCTAAGTTTGGGGTGGACTTGATGGGGTGGTATCAGAGGGATTAGGAGTTAGGTTATCACGAGGCCCCGCTCAGCCACCTTTCTGTGGCCACAGCGGTGCAGTGATCCCCATGACCTGATGTGGTCACTAAAGGCAAGTGGATCAGTAGCTGTAGTGGAATTTAGGGGTTACTTCAGAATGGAAATCAGACCATTTCTCTGTAAACCCAACACCTGTTCCTGGGTCATGCAGGGATCTGGGGTGCCCCAGGAGGGGATGTGGCTCTTTCGGCTAATCTAAGAATGGCTCCAAAATCTTGTCTCCATCTACAGGTACTTCCTTGATGATCCTATGGCTTTAATATTAACATTTTGCTTTTGAAACTCAAATTTATGTCTCTAGACCCAGCCTCTCCCCAAACCCCAGACTGACCTCCTTGACATCTCACATGGGTATTATTAATCAAACTTAACATTTTAAAACCAACTTCTGATCTGTATCCCCACCTGGTTCTCCCACAGTCTCCCCATCTCTCCATTTCCTGGCTGCCTCATGGCAATCTTGGAGTCACCTCGACCTTCTCTCCCATCTCACATTTCCACTAGGAAACCCCTTCAGTTCTATCTTCAAATGCATCAAGCCACCACATCCAATATCCTCCAGGTCCAAATAACCATTGTCTCTCACTTGTATTGTTTTAATATCTTCATAACATGTCCCCTGCTCCTACCTTTGCCCGTGTACAGTTCATTGTCAGTGTTAAATCATTTTTTACTAACTGCTCTGCTCGAATCTTCCAGTAGTGTCCCATCTCACTCAAAGAACAGCCCAATTCTTCTCAGCCACAAGGCCCTGTACAGTCCGACTCCATGGCCTGCTTATCTTGCCTCCCACACCCTATTCTCACTGACACATTATCCTTCCCAGGCACACTGACCTCCTCTGTCCTTAAGCCATGCCTGGCACACTTCCGCCCCAGGGCATTTGCACATGCTGTTTCCTCTGCTGGAATACTCTTCTCCATCCTCTCCAGATGGTTCAGTCCTTTGACTCCTTCAGGTTGTTGCTTTCAGGCTTTCTCTGATCACCCCATTGAGAATTTTAGCCTGCCCGACACTGCCAAAGTCCTTCCTCTGTTGTGATGTTTCCATTGTGCATATCCCCAGCTATCATACTATTTTTCATACTCATTTGTTTCTTGTCTGTCTTCCCTGACCAGAATGTCAGTTGGGCAACTATAGAGTGTTTTGTTCTCTATCACTGCTGTTTGCCTAGCACCCAGAAGAGTGCTTGGCACACAATAAGCATTCAACAAATGTCTGTTGAATGAGTGAATGGATGAAAAGGTGGGTGACTGACTGATAGTTTTAACTGAATTTGGAAAAATAAAAGAAGTATGACCTACTGTATACAAAAGTGTCATGGAGAGGTTCACACCAAGTAAACACAGGGAAAATCAGGCTACACTGACACTAAAATGTTATAGTGGTTTTCCTTGGGCATCCGGGGGCAGGGAGCTGCAGATAACATTCTTTCTCTCTCTCTCCATTTTTATCTGTCCATTATTTCTAATTAATCTACAGTATATGTTTGTGTAATGAAGTAAAATAAAGGAGTAATTTTTTTAAAAATCTGGTGCTTGCTATCAGGGAAATACAAATCAAAACCATGGTGAGGTACCACCTCACACTAGTAAGAATGACTAAAATTAACAAGACAGGAAACAACAGATGTTGGTGAGGTTGTAGAGAAAGGGGAACCCTCTTACACTGTTACACGTTGGTGGGAATGCAAACTTAACAGCCACTTGGAAAAACATTTTGGAGGTTCCTCAGGACATTAAAAATAGAGCTACCCTATGACCCAGCAATTGCACTACTGGGTATTAATCCCAGAGATACAGATGTATCTTGTATGATTTGAACAGGAACCTGCACCCCAATGTTCGTAGAAGCAATGTCCACAATAGCCAAACTATGGAAAGAGTCCTAGTGTCCCTTAACAGATGAAAGGGTAAAGAAGATGTGATTTATATATAGATTAGAATATTACTCAGCCATCAGAAAGGATGAATATTTACCATTTACATTGACATGGATGGAACTAGAAGGTATTATGCTAGGTGAAATAAGTCAATCAGAGAAAGGCAATTATCATACGGTTTCACTCATACATGGAACATAAGGAATAGTGCAGAGGACAACAGGGGAAGGAGGGAAAACCGAATGAGAAGTCATCAGAGAGGGAGATAAACCATGAGAGACTCTCAACCCTAGGGAACAAACTGAGGGTTGCTGGAGGGGAGAGGCAGGTAGCGGGATAGGGTAATTGGGTGATGGGCATGGTAGAGGGCACATGGTGTGATGAGCACTGGGTGTTATGAGCAACTGAAGAATCACTGAACACTACATCTGAAACTAATGATGTAATATATGTTGGTCAACTGAATCTAAATAAAAAATAAAAAAATAGGGGCGCCTGGGTGGCTCAGTGGGTTAAGCCGCTGCCTTCGGCTCAGGTCATGATCTCGGAGTCCTGGGATCGAGCCCCGCATCAGGCTCTCTGCTCTCTCGGGGAGCCTGCTTCCTCCTCTCTCTCTGCCTGCCTCTCTACCTGCTTGTGATCTCTCTGTCAAAAAAAAAAATAATAAAAAATAAAAAATAAACTGGCACTTGGTATAAATTATAAGATATTCAGAGGCGAGGATTGTCTACAGACATTTGGGCATTTCTAAATCCCTCAGATAGAGACTCTCCCTAGTCTAAGATGCTCCACGTTTGGCAGGACTGCTAGTTCTCTACCCATCGGGTGTTCTTTGTGCATACCAGCTGAACAGCTTCTGACCACACTCGAGAATGCCTGATGCATCAGGACATCTGCTGTCATCGAGAAAGGAAGTCATACATTCAACCAATGGCTGCCTTGCTTGGTATCCTGGCTAGTGTGGCCCCTTGAGTAAGCCTTTGTAAGTTTCATGGAGCTCTGTGGCTGACAGAGCATTTTCGCCTTAATCCTGTTCCTGGATCCTTGCAACTGCTTCCTTTGTTACCTGTCATTCCCTTCCCCAGGGAGGCCCAGGGAGGTGGGAGTGGATTCAGCACTTTGTCCAAGATCCCACAGCTGGCTTCTCCCACAAACAGCCAGGAAGTTAACAAGGAGTTAGTCAGAAGGCTTTCCTGAGGGGAGCAACGTCTGGGCTGGGCTGATGACAGCTAAGCCCTTGGAGTGCTTAGAGCAAATGGAGATGGAGAACAGCAGTAGGGGTCTGTCTAGGAAAAGAGATCCAATGCCTCTCTCATCTCAGCAGTATGGGAGTGCCTCTTAGGGAGGGAAAAATAGACCTTAATAAATGCTTGGTGTAGAGTGCCAGGTCTCGAAGAGGAAGCTACTTTGCCATACAAAACAACACAAGAATTATTTTTCAGTCCCCAGGGGAGTCTGAGAGAGGATAAAGGAAAGATGGGGGGGAGGGAAAGATGGAGAGGGGCGGGAGGGAGCGGGGGAGGTCAGTGTGGGGTGGCCAGAGGCTGAAGGATCACAGATGCTCTTCTGTTGGTTTGAAGTTGTGTCGCTCTGATTGAACGTGCTCTTGTCTCCTCTCCCAGCCCTTTCACTCCTGACATAGTTGGCAAATTCTGCTCTGCTTATGAATATTTTGTGTCAGAAGAATTCGTGATGTACTTGACAAATGCTGTGCATGTAACAGCCCAGAACAGGGGTTACACACACTTAAGCAGGAGCCAGGGTGGGGCATGGTAGGAGGGGGCAGAAGGGTACACAAGCACGCAGGCCCCGTAAGGGTTACAGAAGTCTTGGGGAGAGCTTTAGTTTCCTAAAAGCCATGGATCTGATGGCTCAAGTCAACTCTAACCGGATGCTCAGGAGGGGGAGAGAGGTCTGGGGATGGGGGCTAATATCTGCATTACACCTGCAAGGGAAGGATAAGGGTTGGCATTTAGCACAAATTTATTTCCCCTCTAATCAAGTTCCCTTGCTTGAGTCAAAAAGCCAGAATTACTAAGTGCAGAGAACAACGCACTTGTTCCCTGCCCCATTTCCTGCCTTTCTTGAGAACAGGGCTTAATGGATCCTTTTATTTTCTAGACAATGCTACCTGCTGAGCCATATAGAAACTCTAATTTTACTTTTTTCACTGGAGCAGGTTTTCAGATATCACTTGAAGAATGCAGCACAAATAAGTAGCGTTTGGGTTTATCTATCAGTCCTCTATGAATTCAATCAGTGTAGATCAGTTTTCCCCTTTGCTCCGTTTGTTCCCACAAAATGGCAGCTGCCAGTGCTGGATAGAAGCTGGGATTTAGGGCGCCTGGGTGGCTCAGTGGGTTAAGCCGCTGCATTCGGCTCAGGTCATGATCTCAGGGTCCTGGGATCGAGTCCCACATCGGGCTCTCTGCTCAGCAGGGAGCCTGCTTCCCTCTCTCTCTCTCTCTCTGCCTGCCTCTCCGTCTACTTGTGATCTCTCTCTGTCAAATAAATAAATAAAATCTTTAAAAAAAAAAAAAAGAAGCTGGGATTTACCACTGTGATCCTTTTCCTCTTCCCAGGGCTGGGCTGGGGCATGAGGTCATACAGAGCTCTGATCATATCTGAAAAAATTGAAGTTTGAGTATCACAACTGGAAACAATCCCAGAATGCAAGAACAGAGGCATCCCTCCTTTCTCATTTTGTCCTCTCTTTGTTGTCACCCCCATCCAAGGAGCATGCTAGGAGGGCCTGTGCCCAGAATAGTCAGGATCTCCACCCCAGGAGGTGCTCTGGGACCATCATGGGGACAATTGTGACATAGCTCTATGTCCTACCAATGGTGGTCACAGTCATTACCTGATGCCCTCCCATGATGACTGTGAATTAGCAAGGAAGTCCTTGCCATCCCTTGGTGCAATGAGGGCTGCAGGATCAGAGACCCGTTGGGACTTGATCAAGATCACCAAGTGAGAGACAGAGTTAAGAGTTGGACCCAGATTTGTAGTTAGTGTAAGGGCCTTTCAAGTTTGGTTTTTCCTGCTTATTATCAGACTCTTGGCTCTGTGGATGCTCCAAACACTGCTTGTTCTCCCTTTACCCCTCACATTGAGCTCTTCCTTCTCCCCCCCACCCCACACTGCTCCCCACCCTGCTCAGTGTCCAAGAGGCTGGCTTTGTTGACAGCATGCGTTGGTGCCCCACTAGCTGGCATCCTGGTGGCCTATGAGCGGTTGTGTTCAGCAGGCCAGCCTTCCTCCAGGGCTCCAGCCCCCCAGGCTCTGTTACACCTGCTCCCAGCCCCTCAGACAGTTTCTGCTTCCCACTGTGGTGGTATCTGGGGGCCTCACCCTCCCCAGGGGTGGTTCCTTAACCAATGTGTCTTTCCTTAAATTGTTCTTCACTACACCATTCTGAGGGCACCCCCGGTCCTGATGGGCCACGGGTATGTTACAGGGACAAAATGGAGCTGCCCTGGTATCCCCTTGACCCCTTTGGGGGCCCCTGGGACACTGTCGAGGAATCTCAGAGTCCCAGAAACACAGTTTGAACCCCTAACCTAACACCAGGCCATGAAGACCCTGCTTGGCTGTGCTGGGGTGTCTGCCAGCTGTGGGGTTCCCTCTTCAGTGCAGTCTGAAGGGGTTTGCAGCCCAGGTCCTTCTGTCCTTTGCACACTGGTGCCAATGAGCCTTGTCTCTTGGAGCTCTGGGTTGTCCCCCACAGTCCCAGCGACGGCTATGCTTCCCGGGCCCAGCTTCCTTCTACCCACCGGTGTTGCCCACCTGCACAGCATCTGGGAGGGGCTCTGTCATGGAAAGAGGGATCAAGAGGTTGCCCATTGACCCTGTCCTTGCCAGAGCAGCTTCACTGTGAGCACCTCTACCACAGCTGCCCTGACATGTTTGCTCCCCAGGTAGGGGGTCTAGGACCCATCATCCTTGCCCATCACCGACACCACAGAACACAGGACTCTGCCACCCCTGCCTCCCTCCATGGGGCTTGGAAACTGGGTCCACTGCATATAAACCCCTGATTCAGTCACCTGGCTCTGACTGCACCAGGAATCACGAGGGCTCTGGGTGTGTACACCTACATGCACACTCATAAATGGAGACAGAGCAGCCAGGCGTGGCCTTGAGCAGGTAGGAAGTCTTGTAGGGTCAGAGTCTAGTGGGGCAGGAACCTAAACCATTTCTGGGTGGGGGACTCAGAGCCGAAGATGCCAGGGAAGCTGGCCTCCCCACCCCAGGGCCTGTTTTGCCTGTTTTGCTTCCATCAGAATCAGCACACCAAGGGGGTGGCCTGAGGGCAGGTGCCCGGGATGGGGGCGTTCCCTCGAGCAGTAGTACCCTCCGACCAGCCAGTGCGTTATCTCCCACTCTTCTTCCAAGCGGAGCTTCTCGGAACAAATCCACACGTTGGCATGCGAGTCTGACCATCTGTCTCCAGTGATTTTGATTCCCATCAATCAGGCTTCTTTATTCATTAATAACAATTTTAAAAAAGTGTTCCAATGTCCATTCATGCATTTATTCATTCAGCATCAAACTGCTGGCTCTTAGGAGGCACGTAGTAGAGGCTGTGGACCCAGGAACACTAGCTTCCCTGCCCTCCAGAACCTACCGGCTCGTGGAGGGCAGAGAGCTGGGTGCGGGCAGATGGAAGGGGCTCTGCTCGTCTGTGTGTCCAAGCAAGGGCCCCCCTACCCCTCCGCAAGTCCACTCCCATCTTTCTCTGTTCCTGTGTCCCTTCCTCCTCTGTCTCCCAGATACAGCTCGCTGCATGCTTCCGTGCCCCGCCCCCACAACAGACACAGACAAGCTGGGTCTCTCCTCTGACTCTCTTCTTTCCTCCCATCCCCCACGCACATCCTCAGCCAGGCCCATCCCAACACCAGGAACCCCCCACAATCGGAGGCAGGGAGGAAGCAGCCCTCACCGCAAGACAAGGAACGGAACTAGGGTGACGGGCCAGAATCATGTCAGAAGTTTCCTGGGAGAGGGGAAAAGGCCACAGATGATAATAAAATGGTGCTTGCTGCCATGACAACTGTGATCATTCAGCCACAATCCCAACAGTTCAGAGGCAACAAAATCAATCAAACATTTATTTCCTCAGCACAACCAGCATTCCTAAGGAGGTGGAAGCCAAGAAGGAGGTGCCTTGGGTCCTCCACCTTTCACCTGCCCGGGAACTAGGGTGTAGGGCGGGGGTTGGCCCTCTTTTCTCGAACAACCCACCGTTGGCTGTGATACCATTTCAGCTGGACACTGTGTCAAACTCTTCACCCGTGTCAATCGAGTTGACTCCAGTGGTTGGGAGTCTACAGGGAGCCCAGGTGAGGAGGTCCGGCTCTAAGCTGGGGTGAGTGGACATGTATCTAGCCCTGGTCTGCAGCGCTGGGATTCTCAGTGCAAACCATGTTTGTGGATGGGAGGGTGGGAGGCAGAACCCTACAGAACTCAGCAGGAAGGCAACATCATTGTTAAGAACAAAGTCTAAAACCAGCAGGGGAAACTAAAAATAATTAGCCAGACCCTATTCTGATTATAGCCAAAATCACACAGATTGATCAGCTCTGGCTAAGAAAAGGCCACGAGGAGGTCATTTGCATTCCTGTCCTGGGTGGTTTGTGACTGTGGGCCTGAATGTCCTGTAAGGGATCTCCTCAAGCGGCACTGTGAGCTAAGCCAGTCACAGAGCCACAGGTGTGGTGTCCCTGAGGGGACAGTGACTTCTGTCTTCAGGGAAGACGCCAACTGCTCCGAGAACCTGGCAGCATGTGAGGGCTCTGGACGTTTGATCTCTCATTTATTCTGCATCCTTAGGATGCCAAGTAAGGCTGAATGGAGGTGTGAATCTGCGCTCTTTTCCTACCATGTTCTTCCCACCTCCCCAGGCACTGTGACTTTCAAGGGTCCCCGCACTTAAACATAACTGCCAAGTGCCAGAAATCTCAAATTGTGTGAGATATTGATGGAAGCACGGAAACAAGGCCTGGTGTGTGTGGCTGTCATAAGGAAACTCCCATAAGAGAATCCACCTGTGCCAGGGCATCTGGGAAGAGGGGGAGGTGGTTCAAAATCGAGCCACCCCTGCCCACCCCATTAAATAGGATGAGTGGTTCAGAGCCACACAGCCTTTGTGAATCCTGTCCCCTTATTGGCTACAGGAAGCTCGATTTGTATGTGGATCAAAGAAGAGCTACTTATCCCTACTGGATATTTCCTTCTAATTCATGGGCATTGTTCAACAGGGAGAGGTGAAACAAAGGCTGACTTTGCTCACAGACAGGAGTTTCAAAGCCCAAACATCAAGGAAACAGCTCACAACTTCAAAAACAGCCTGACCCAAGTTCTCCTATGTTTCATATTTTCAAAAATCACAAGAAAGAGATGAACGATCCAAAAAGAGCAAATTCACTTTAATTTCCATTGAAATGCCTCAAAGCAAAAAAGTCCAAGAGTTCAGACTCTTCTCCCACTGCTGTCAGCCAGGCCCTGACAGACAAGGCCTTCGCTATTCTCCCCTCTTACTCTCCCGCCTTGTGGTGAGAGTCCACTTTCCAACCCGGTGGGGGCTGACAGGAATCAAGCCGACAGTTGCCATAGCGTGCTTACTGCTTCGGAATAAAAGAAGGTGAACGTTGACATCCAAACGTCTCATTGATTTACCACATCCCCACACAGACCTATAAACAAACAAAGACCAGCTTTGAAACAAACGCCATTGCAAAAACAGTTTGGCAGGTTCTTAAAAAAGTCCACGTATACTCACCATATGTTCCAGCCATTCCACTACCTAGTATTTACGGAGTGAAAAAAAAAATGAAACACATGTCCATACAGAAACTTTCACATGAATGTGAAATAGCAGTTTTATTTGCAATAGCTAAAACTGGAAAGCAATCCAAATGCCAACCAATAATGAACAGATACCATATGAACAAAATAATCAAACAAATTGTGGTATTGGCAATGCAGTGGAGTACCATTCAGCAGTGAAAAAGGAGAAACTGGCGATACAAACAACAATGTGGGTAAATCAAAATAATTACAATGAGTGAAGGAAGCTAGGCAAAATTTATATAAAACTTATTTATATAAGTTTTTAAAATATATTTACCTAAATCCTTATAAATAGGAATTTATATAAAACTCTAAAAAATGCAAACTAATCTGTGATGGCTTATAGCAGATCAGGGTTTGTCTTGGGGGGAAGGATGCAGGGAATGAGGGGATAGAAAGGGGACTTGACGAAATTTTGGAGGGTGATAGATATGTTTACTGCTTTGAATGTGATGATGGGTTTATGTGTACATATATGTCAAGACTTGTCCATTGTATATGTTAAATGTATGCAGTTTATTATATCAATTATGCCTCAATAAAGCTGTTTAAGAAAAAAAAACAGGGACTACTTATATACCCCTGCCTTAAACAACTAGAAAACCAGAAAAAAAATATATGAAACAATAATTTCCAATGCTGGACAACAGTTGAGGCAGGACTGTGATCACTGAGAGAAGGGGAACAAACAAGGTGAATCTGGCAATGGTACCAGCTTACTGCCTAGAGAAAACCCAGATGAAGCTGGGTAGTCTTGAAGAGGGAGGAGACAGGAGGTCTGAGTTCTGGAAGGTCAAGACAGATCAACTTTGCAGGGCAGAGTACCAGATAGGAGCAGCTCTACAAACAGAGACAACTCCAGAGACTGTCAGATAAAAACTTCAAGTCTTTAATTTCTGCTTGGTGGCAGCATACAAAGAAACTCCTCTGAGCAGGGGAAAGAACCACCTGAAAGTCTCAGACAGGACAATTCTTGGAGGGCTTACAGGACCAGGAAGGACTAGTATTCTCACTAGCCGAAGTGGAGGCCTTGGAATACATGGGTAGTGTCCTCAGAAAGGTATTGCGGTGGGGCGCCTGCGTGGCTCAGTCAGTTAAGCGTCTGCCTTTAGCTCCAATCATAATCTCAGGGTCCTGGGATTGACTCCCGCATTGGGCTCAGTGGGCTGCCCACCTAATGCGCTCTCTCTCAAATAAATAAAACCTTAAAAAAAAGGGGTATTGCCTTAATAATAGATCTACATGAGTCCTGGGCCTAGCATAAACCTGAAAATATTCAGTGAGAGAATCTGCGCTGTGTGAATGGAGGTCTTGGTCTGGTCCTTAGATTTCCCAGGAAGGAAATGTCTCCCAGGAAGACATTTATGTGGGAATCAGAGCGCATGGAAAGACAGCCGAAAGAAAGTAGCAAGCACAGAGCACTCTGTTAAGGTGGAAATACCTTCTCAAAGTGGGAGAAGAGCCAGGTTCTGGGAGGTGGAGCTGGTCCCTGGGTTGTTTTGGGATTTGACATTATTGGGAGTCTCTGGGCTGGAAGGAGCTGTGACAGAGTTGGGTAGTCTCTCACGGAGGCTGCTTCCAGCCATTTGGAAAACTCCTCCCACAGGTCAGGAGGGGAGTGTTTGACCCTATGAGGTCATGGCGGCTTTCCCCATCAGGCAGGGCTGTAGGGGCAGTACAAATGCATTATAATGAGTTAGGGGTTACCCTGGGGTGGAGGTGGAGAAGGAAAGTGCAAGCTCCCCACCCGTGGCTCTTGATGGGTCAGGCCCAAGGTCTTGGAACCAAAAGGTCAGGATGCTGTGCCTCCCAGACTTTCAACGTGTAGCTTATTTATCACCATCCTGCCTCCAGCTCATGTCTCCACCATCCCATCATCATGGACCTGAGACTTTGCCTGCCTTGGAGGATTCCTTCCGACGCTCAAGTCTGGCTTCTACCAAACAAAAGCAAGCCCCGAAAGGATCACACTGTTTCCTAGTAACTGTCAGAACAAAGTCCAACACTCTTTCAAGGAATAAAACAAAACCCAATACCAAACACTGCAAAATTTGCATCACCTGGCATCCAGTAGGGAATTAACAGGCATGCAAAACAGCAGGAGAATATGGCTTGTAAGCAGGAGAAAAGAAACAAACAAAGAAACAGGTCCAGAAGTGGCAGACAGGATGGAACAGCGGGCAAGGATATTAAAATAGCCATCATGGATCTTATCAATGCATTCAAGGATGTTAAAGCAGAACATGAACTCAACTGTGAGAGAAATGGAAGCTATCGAAGAACCCCCAAATGAAACTCCTGGAGGTGGAAAATACAGTATTTGAAAAACACATCGAGACCAACATTCATTATCTCGACCGTGGGATTCGTTCGCAGGCTGTCAAGTGATAATTGAATCACCGCTCCCTTGCAGAAGGGTCCCTGGCTGGAATGAACTGCATATTCTGTGCTCTCATGGTGCTTCAACCTCCCCTTCAAAGCACTTGCCCTCCTTGTCATACTCCCATTGTTTGCAGGACTATCCGACACATGTCTGTCTTTCCCCCTGAGCTGAGAGGTCCATGCAAGCAGGAGCCCACGTTTGCTCACAGGTGTACCAGCGCCCAGAACATGGCCAGGCTAAGGAAAGCACTCAATAAATAGCTCTGCAATGAATGAGCGAACTCTTATAATCAGCTTTGCATCGGATTCATCTGGCAGTTCTAGTTTAAAGTATTGCCTCTGACTTCCTTTGTCAGCGAAGGGATGCCGGTGAGCGCTGGGCTCCAAGCCTCCTGGCAGGCACTGCGGCATCCTGAATCAAGTGTGACCACAAGAGTTGCTGAGCCCTGGAGTAAGCTGCTTAATGTCTCTGACCTCTCAGAGTGGTAGTGGTTCTCAGCTACCACATGAGGTTGCTGAGACAGAGATCTCTGAACACTGCCCCAGCTCTGCCGTTCCAGGATGCTGTCGTGGTCCAGTCTCCTTCTCCCAGGATCCGCACCTCCCAGTATCCATGCCCTGTGGTTGCTCCTTGGGCACCGAATCTGGGCTTTCCATGTTTGAACAGCACAATAGGATGGAGAGGGCCGTGTGTGACTTCTGGAGCGAAGTCATAAAGGGCATGGTGGCTTCTGCTGGGCTCTCTTGGATTGCTAGCTCTAGGCGATGCCAGCCACCATGTGGTGAGAACACTCAGCCTGAGGAGAGGTCCTCATGGAAACTAAACTAACCCCATCCCCACTTTATTCCCCTTTTCCTTCTTTTTCTCATGAACTGTTTTTCACTCCAGCTTTACTCCCACTCAGCTTCAGATTTTCTAGGTGATCGGGGACTCCTGTCCTGCTCTCTTGAATGAGTGTTCATGTTCCATAGTCCATTTTGAATGTATCGGAAGCATCTGTGAGCACATAGCAGGCATTGACTATTCACTGCCTTGGTCCAGGCCTTCCAGAAAGCAGAACCTGACAAAGGACTAAGGTTCTAATAATTTGGTTAGAAGGAGCAAGCCTAGGTCAATGGAGATGAGGGAAGAAAGAGAGACAAGAAGGCATATGATGCACTGTGAAAACCCTTGTTCCACTGCGAGTAGGGAGGGGACACAGGCTCTCTTAGCATGGGACTTCTCTGGAAAAGCAGGAAGGAGTCATGATCTAGTGATCATGGGAGAAAGGAAGGTGGAGGAATTTCTCTGCCCTGCTCACATCATCTATCTCCTAGGAAAGTATTTGCCTCACACGAAGCTGGCTCCCTCAATTTTCCAGCCCTTCATAAATGCCCAGAAAGCCACAACCCATGTCCCACAGTAAGGAATTTCATTCAAGTCCCAAAGTGGAGAGCATCCAGTAGTGAGTGGGGCACCAGTCAAAAATGAACAAAGTCACTGAGCAACCTAAGAAGATAGAAAGATGTAGGTCCCGTATTGTTACCTTCTTTGTCCCTTTTTTAATTCCTCAGATACTAACTCACCAGCACAGCCCTAGGAAGGCCCGGATTCTTCTTTTAACTGCACCAGTTCCTCAAATGTGTAATGTGGGCAGAGATGCAACAAGCCTGTATGTTCATGGGAGCTGACCCATGAAGGCTTGAAGACACACGGACACACTCATACCCTGGCCTGCAAAATACAAGACTTCCTCTTCTGCTGGCTGGAAGGAGGTCTCAGCTCTCAGCAGAGGGTCTCTGAAACAGTAACATTCACCCACCAGATTAGAAAAGGCAACTTAATTGAGGAGAGCTGGAGCTTTTGAGCTATCCCTGGGCTTTTTTGGACAAAATTAAAAGGCCTTGAAGTCCACATTTTTTTTTTTTTGGCTAGGAAAAAAGATGTTTCTTCTGGTTCTCGAAGTTTCTTCTTAGAGGCAACCCTTGGAGAGTGGCTGCAAGCAGCACATGGAGGCACCATGAGTCCCTCTGAGTTTCAGTGTGTGAGAGGCCTAGGCCAGCACTCGTTAGTAGATGCGGATGGATGGTTGGGAGATGGATGTGTGGATGGATGAATGGATGGTTGGTAGATGGATGGGTGGGTGGATGGATGGGTGGTTGGTAGATGGATGGGTGGGTGGATGGATGGATGATTGGTAGATGGATGGGTTGGGGCAGATGGGTGGAGAGGTGAATGGGTGGGTGAATGAACGGAAGAGGTAGCTGTTTTCAGTTTTGTGAATATCTAAGAAGCGTTGTCCTGACACCCTTAAACGCCCCCTTTCCAACAGGCAATCAAGGAAATCATTGCTACGGGTTTTTACGATCTTGAATCCATTTCTCCAACATGCATTTTCCCTGTCTCTGAAGCAGCCACCATCTCCAAGCCTCCACCCTTCTGGCTTATTATCAGCTCCATGCTGTCTCTTTGCATTAAAGTGACAAGAAGCAGCACAAAGATGACGACAGGAGGCTGGAGCTGTAATTTGCACTGACATTCACTGGCGTGATCCACTTACTGCCTGGTAAGCCAGAGAGGAGAGTCGTCTGATTTTGATCCCAGGAAGAGAAGTAACAAGCCCGTTCTACTCCTGCCATTCAAACCAAGGCGCCAGGCTGGTCCCCAGGCGTGGGTCCTGGCTGGCAACGCCCACCCACACCATGTGGGTCTTCTGTATCCTCTTTCCTTCCTGGGGTTGGAATTGCCTTTCAGACTTGACCTCTGGCAAACACTGGACAGGGGCTGTGGTTGGGGGTGGGGGTGGATACCACACCATTCTCTTAGCCGGTGGCAGTGTTGTTCACAGGTTGCCAAGGGGCCTCCAAGGACTCTCCTGAGAAATTAAGGGCCCTTGGGATGTCAGACCCTGTTGACAATACCTCAGTAGCCCCCCCCTTTTTTTTTTTTAAAGATTTTTAAATTTATTGGACAGAGAGAGAGCAGAAGCAAGCAGAGCAGCAGGCAGAGGGAGAAGCCCGACGAACAGAAAGCCTGACATGCGGCTTGGTCCCAGGATCCTGGGATCATGACCCGAGCTGAAGGCAGATGCTTAATGGACTGAGCCACCCAGGTGCCCCCCCCTCAGTAGCCCTCTTTCTGCCCCCGCACCCCCTCTCTTTAAACTCTCCCAGCTGTCAGAGAAATGACACTGAGCAGGACGCTCGCAAGAAGGTGAAGCAAGGAGTTAGCCTGTGGGCACAGCCTGCTACGCCATCTCCAAAGCCCAGTGGGAAATGAAAATGTGGGACCCCTTGTTCAAAAAAGCAGAAGAAAATATCATTAAAGGTACGAAAATAGAAGGTTTTTTACCTTTCTTCTGTGGTCTCTCTCTGATTTGTCATGGTTTTATTTGCCATATAATGCTGTTCTAAGCAAACATAAATAAATAAATGAATAAAATATTATTATCATGAATTCTACCATGCATCTTTCTATTATACAATGAGTTTTAAATGAATCTGTAAGAGCTTTTAACACAGATGTGGAATCACCAAAATGACACAGTTCATATCTCCTAATTCATAATGCATGTATCATTAATTTCTATCAGAACAATGGAAATGGTATGTGATAGTATTCTTATTTCACTTCTCTTTTTATAGACTTATTTATTTTAGAGAGAGAGTGGGGGGAGGGGCAGAGGGAGAGAGAGAGAGAGCAAGAGAGAGAGAGAGAGAGAGAGAATCTCAGGCCGACTGTGCTGAGCCAGAAGCTCAGCTGAGATCAGGATCTGAGCCAAAACCGAGTCCAATGCTTAACTGACCGAGCCCCCCAGACCCCTATTCTTTTTTTTTTTTTTTAAAGATTTTTTTTATTTTTATTATTTATTTTGACAGAGAGAGATCACAAGTAGACAGAGAGGCAGGCAGGCGGGGAGAGAGAGAGAAGCAGGCTCCCTGTCGAGCAGAGAGCCCGATGCGGGACTCGATCCCAGGACCCTGAGATCATGACCTGAGCCGAAGGCAGCGGCTTAACCCACTGAGCCACCCAGGCGCCCCCAGACCCCTATTCTTATTTTGGTTCTTGAAACACATGCATCCTATCCACTGTCTGTACCATTCTCTTACTGACAAGTAGGGAAGGATTGAAAGGAAAAGATGGTTGCCTTGTCTTTGTCATTCCTTCTATATCCTCATTTTCAGTGTCGGTGGTTAGTTAACACAGGGATGTAATGTAAGAATATGATCGGTTTCCTTGGCCTTTCTTGGAACACCGTTGTTTTCTTTCTGCAGTCAAAGCCAGCTATGGCTGAACAGCAAGCTTGACTCCCCCTCCTCTCCACTGCTTAGCCAGTCACACTGGTAACCCGCTTCCCTTGTACTCATTGTGGGTCTGTGGGAATTCTGTGCACATGGGACATCAAAAATGCTATTTGAGCTGGGGCAGCGGGGAATGACAGATATCCATATTGCTCACACATCTCTGCTTACCTGCATGCTCCATTGTCTCATTGACTTCTCTTCCAAAACCCAAGTTCAAAGATAAACTCATTAATAATTTCAAGATGGTGACAGCAAAGCATTATACGGGTAACCGTGTACTCCCATGGAACTGGCCCAGCCCATCTGCATAGTAGAGAGAGCCTATGGTGACCAGGCACTGGTTCAAGAGCTTTATATGTAGGAACTCATTGAGGTTTCCTGGCAAATGCAAACAGCAGGTAAGTTATTACTCCACTTTTCAGATAACAAAACATGAAGCACTGGGAAATTGAATGACTTGCCCATTTTCACCACTCCTGCCACTGGCAGAGGCAAGACGCAGACCCAGGCAATGTGATCCTCCAGTCCATGTCCCGGACCACTAGGCTCAACTGCTTCTCAGGATAAATCAAGGAAAGACTTGGGTTGGGGGGAGACACACGTTTTTTTCCTCTTGTGTCTATATTCAGGTCTATACAGCAGGGTTGAGGAATCTTCCCCTTCACAAGGGAATCCATAACTTTACTTCTTTAAAAATGCAGCCTTTGCTCAAACCTGGCTTAAGGGGCTTAGTGACATTTTAAAGATGATGAGGGGGGTGGGGGTGAAGTTCACACTGGGAGGCCTCGGAGTCTCTGAGCCCAGATAAGTCAGGGGAGGGCAGCTGGGGGTCTGAGGAAGCCCCTTCCTCCCAGCTGCTGTTAGACTTGGGAGCCTGGCGATTTTGCACAGGAATCCAGCTGGTTAAGCCCTGGCTTGATTTTTCTTGTCCCTTAGTAGTGTGCACACGCATATGCCCACACACACAACCCAGCTCTACCTCCAGGCTACATTCTTAGAAACTCTCCCTTTATCACCCCCTTGTCTCTTTCAGTGTGACTCAAAGGCATTCCCCACTGGCCACCAGGAAAGTAGAAAAGGCATCGCGGAGCAGGTTCACCTGGCCTCGCCTTTGCATACAGAACACCGGCCTGTGTGCATCAGCAGAGAGGAAGGAGGACAGCTGGCCAGGATGGAGGGACATGGTGACTCCCTGTTGGTGCTTGGGTAGGTAGGAGAGGGCAAGGAATGAAGGAAGGGAAGGGAAGGGAGGGCTTGGGGAGGGCGAAGGCACAGAGGAAGTCAGATAAGCACTTTGCACAAGGTCCTGGAGGATGAAGAGATCGCTGTGTTGCCCAGTGGTCTTACACTGACCCTTACTGGTTTATCAGTCGCCATTAGTCTAGTGCCATTTAGCCATTTTTGTGACCAATCAAACTAATTACATTTCCTCTGGAGTAGTGTGTGCTCTCTGATTAGCCGTCCAAACAAGGGTGATGTCAAATGCAGCTGTGCCTTCCCTCTCTTAGCATGAGAACCCTAGTCCCCCTACCAGAAAGACTTCTGCGTCATGCCCATTAACGCACAGTTTGTGTTTCATGTTTCTGCAGTCAGTGACCCACCATTCAAGAATTGAAAACAACAAATGTAACAACATAACTGGGTACTGACCAGTACAGATTGGCTATCTGGACTTGAAGAAAAAACATCAGGGAAAGGAAGCTATGGCTTAACGTAATTACTTTTATCTTTCTGAGAAGAGCAGCCTTGCTTCTCCCTGCACGTATTTCCTTTTTTCCAGAATGTGAAAGGCTTTCTCTGCTTTCCCTGTCTTCCAGGGCACAGCGCCTTTACGGCAGTCTTATTGACCAGCAACAGCATGGGGCAGAGTGCCCTTCCCCTTCCTGCTTCCTTATTTGAGTTGTAATATGCTCTCATTCTCTCCGGACAGGATGTTTGGAAAGCAATGGGCATGTATTTGATGCATGGCACAAATGTCATATGGTGTGGCTAATGTCATACCATTGACAAAAGAAGACAAGAAAAGGCTCCCAGCAGATGGCTTGGTGTTACATTTCCTACTACGCACAGTTGATTCCTGACAGCCCAAAGCAAACAGCAGCCACTTTATCAGTGGGAGAGATGCAAGGTTTTATGTCATCTCATGCAAGAATTCCCCCAAATGGTTGTTTTGGGGTTCTTACCCACTTGTCAGTAAATTCTCTTTTTCATGGTTCTTTTTTGTCCCTCCTCAAAGATACTGCTGGTCTCAGGGCTTAGGGGCAATGATTGTTGTTCTTCCCAAAATAAAGGTCAGGGTCCTTTGTACGAAGTAGAGTTTATGACCCACATAAAGCTGGACCAACACGATCTCTACTAAATGGCCGCGGAAAATACCTCCCTCCCCGCTTGCCACATTTGGCCAGTTTGAGTGAGAAAGGCTCCTAGGTGTAAGAGCATGTGAAAGCACACAATTACGGCCTCTTGCTTATCTTTTTATAGACAGGTCTAAGAGATCCCAAAATGTCAGCCACTGCTTGGACCATGAAGGAGAGTCAGTTTAAAAAAAAAAACAAAACGTGTTTTTTTTTTTTTTCTTTTGTTGATCGTTTTCTGCCATCATTTTCAATGTCTTCAGCAAAGAGCCCGACACAATGAAGATACAGTTTCTGTTTATAAAGGCTGGAGAGCCTGCTCTCACCCTGGCTTGCTGATTTCTGGATTTCTTCTGGCTAGCACGGGAGCACCAGGGTGCTGAATGCCAAGCAGGTGGAGGTTGGACCCCTGCCTGGCTGACCCCATGTCTGGGTTAATTTCCACAGCTACCTGTCAGGTAGGAAGCATCACTTGGCCTTATGGCCACCACAGACCGTTCCTTTCCAGTTATTATAGGTTGCCATGGAAACAAGGATGTCTTAATGTTAAGAATAATTTGCTGCTTAATGGAAACAGCCTCTCTCTAAAAGAAAGTTAACTGGGAAATCATTTGAGTCATCCCCAGTTGCTGTCCCCCACCCCACCCCCGCCCTACTTTCCTCTGTTTGCCTAGAGGTCTTAATTTTGATGATCTATGAGGTGTCAGCCAGAAGGTCTTGTGCTCTGCTGTGAAGCACTATAAAAAGGCAGATGTATGACTGTGTCATCCACAAATACCCTAGAAAGTTAAGTGTTAAACCAATGTTAATAATAAATGTTTTCCTCCCAAGTAGGTTACGGCAGCATCACCAGAGCCCTTTGAAGTGTAACAAACTAATAAAATCCCAGGGAGCTCAAGAACACCTACCTCTGTCATTGTGTTTATGGTACGGTCAGGAAAGTTATTAAATGCTGTTCCATTTTTCCTGAAACCCTTGGATGCCCCTCCACATCTGAACTTGATCTCCAAAGATGGGAAGTCTGGGGACAGGAAAGCCCGAGGGAATGGAGAAATGATTCTTTAAAAGTCTTTTTGAGGAAACATGGCCACTAACCTATCACATTGTCTCAGTGCAGCACCTGCCATGGCTTTGCTACAAGGCCCCCTTGATCTAAATGGGGGAGGTGACCCAGGTCCTGCCTGGCCTCCAATCATAAGGCCCTGTGGTGGTCATTTAGGAACCACTGGTCTTCACTCTGGCTCCTGCAGAGGTTTGTCTAAAGAGAGCCCCCAGGTGGGGAGCCTATAAGGAGGGCCACATGCTTATGGGTGCAAGAATTAGAAGCTTACTTTGTTGTCCTATCTTTGCTCAAGAAAATGCCAAGCCAAAATTCTATATTCTGGCCCAAGCAGTTATAAAGTCTTGATTGCTCCTTATCTTCCATTGCTTCTCTTCCAATAGGTAGAGTGTTTGTGACTGTCACTATTGTGGTATTCTATTTGAAGATCCTTCCTTGTGCAGGAAAAAGAGGCAGCATCACGGGGAAAATGAGCCATGGTCAAGAAATGAAAATGATCCGGTTTTAAGCTAGGTTCCCCAGAAGCAGATCCTGACAGATTAATCCAGTGAAGGTGACTCATTAGGAAGTGTTCCTGGTGTCCTCCATGTTCTGTAGGGTGGGGAAACGGGGCTGGGAAGGGAAGAAGAACAAACAAGGCTATGATGTCAAACCAAGTCCCTAAGAGGGTAATGTTGGCACAGAATAGGTCACACCTAAGTATCCCCATCAGGAATGAGAGAGTTGGAGAGTTTATATCCCTCAGTCATTGGTTAAAGGGTACAGGAATGGGTCATATGGGACATAGCCAAAGCTGTTCCAGTAAATAGCCTATGGCTTGCCCTCTGACATAGAGATGGACGTGAGCCTGGGAACAGAAGCATCAGGAGGACCCTTGTGCCCAGAAACAGCAAAATGATTGGAGGGAATAGCAAATCAGGACTGACAGCCACTGCTCTATGCCCTATCTGCAAGGGAAGAAAGCAAGGAAGAAAGGCTGTACTTATTTTCAGTTAATTTGTTTGCTTATCATTCATTCATTCACCTGCTACATTCCAGTCATTGTGCTAAATGTTGGAGGTGCAAAGGAAGAAGAAGACAGGGCCAGTCTTGTAGCTGAGAAGCTAAAGTGTCATAGGGTGGGTGGGGAACATGTACTGAAATTTCTGTCCCCTCTCCCCCTGCCTCAGGTTTGGACCCCACTATTCCTGGCTTCCATCTAGGTCTATCCCATGAAGGGCCAACCCTTCCACCTGAGGAAGCTCTCTGTATAATTATATAATCCATGGGTCACAGGGCTGGGCCCCTTAATGCTAATACTGCACCTAGAGATCTCTGGATGAAAAGCACTACATGGGTGCGAGGTATTATTAGTAAGAAAGGTGGTGTTTAGTAATACCAAAATAAATAGACTGACGGGAGTTTTGCTCTGCATTCAGGGAAGTGTTCTGGGTTTCATAGGCCCTTTATCTAAGAATCAAATGCTCCCAGCATCCACAAAACACTCCTGCCCTGGTTTGTCTTAGGACCTGAGCATTTTCCTGGCATCTGCGCTTTGGTAAATGTCCTGCTGAATCCAAGGACTGTGGCTGCGTAGGCGGCATCTCAGCAGCAGCCCAGGCAGACGGGTTACCTAAGGTCATATCCATCTATTGCCCTTGACCAACAGGCCAGGGCCAGGAAGGAAGGAAAAGGAATTGGAGTGGAGACTGAAAGCGAAGCATCTCTTATCTGTAGGGTAAAGTGGGTTAGGAGAAGTACAGTGTCCCTGACCCTACATTCTTTGGACTGAGGACTTGAAGATCAGAAGAGGTCTTCAAGGTAGGCGGGCCAGATAAAACAGAGGGCACATAGCTATACCTATACTTCAGATAAACCATGAATATATATATATTTTTAGTATAAGTATGTCTCAAATAACTCATGGGATATGCTTCTAATAAAACCTGATCTGTTGCTCATCTGAAATTCAGATGAAACTGACATCTTACATCTTTATTTATCAGAGTTATCAACCCTGACAACCCAACACCCAGGGTCTTCTCCAGGAAGACTTTACTCCTTTAATTCCCTGCCTAGGTAAGAAACAGAAGGCCTGATAACCATGGGGGACTCCATTTCACCCACATGGTTGGTGGGGGAGGGTGGTTCGGATCTCTCCAATCCAGCCATTTATCTGAAGTCAACTAAAATCACTTTTTAAGATTCTCAACTGTTTCTGGGATGAGGAACGTAGACCCCAAACTGTTCTTTAACTCATTCTTAAGTTCCCTAATGCCAAGCAGAAAGCCCAGCTGCCTGGGAAGATGGCTGTCAAATGTGTTCACGGGCAGGAAAATGAAGGCAGAGAAATAACCAAGGTAAGACATTCTTAGCAGGGGCTCAAATTCCAGGATTTCTTTTTTGAATTTAACTCCTTAGATTTTTTTCGTCTGTGATCAGCTTACTCTATGCTAATGAAGACAACAATGCTTTATGATTTTTAAACTGCCAGAATGAAAAGCTTATGTAAAATTATATGCTGTGTACAGATTTTAAAGCCACAGGGAAGTACAACCATCCCCAAACCTCAAATTTGTCAGCCCCTTTATCTTGGCATAGTAGTTTCTCAGCAATTACTTCATTGAGCCTTGACATGGTCTTGGAGGCAAGGTGACACAAATGTTACCCCACCCTTTGGTAGGTGAGGCAGGTCAGGTCAACACCTGTTGAGGGCTTTGTTCAGGGTGATGGGCAGTAAGGGTGGCAGAAATCTCATTTATGGCCCTGGTCCTTCCCATCTGAATAAACTGTTAAGAAATAGACCTGCAGACAGAATCTGGACTTGAGGGTCAAGGTCTGGGGCATATCGCTTAAGAATTCTAGACCTTGGGGCGCCTGGGTGGCTCAGTGGGTTAAGCCGCTGCCTTCGGCTCAGGTCATGATCTCAGGGTCCTGGGATCGAGCCCCGAATCGGGCTCTCTGCTCAGCAGGGAGCCTGCTTCCCTCTCTCTCTGCCTGCCTCTCCGTCTACTTGTGATCTCTCTCTGTCAAATAAATAAATAAAATCTTAAAAAAAAAAAAGAATTCTAGACCTTGCCTCCCATAGTGTATCCAGTAGAGTCCACACATTCATTCCATAAATCTGTATTGAGTATGTATGGTGTGCTGGGCATGCTCCAGGCACTGGGGACATGGCTGAGAGAGGCAGACAAGGTTCTGGCCTTCATGGGGCTGCCACCCTGGAGGTGGTGTTAGACAGTGGCAAGTGCTTCTGAAGATAGGGACAGAAGGAAAGGGTGGGAGGTGAGGCTGTTTTATGGAGGGTGAAGAGGAAGCTCTTTCTGGAGAGGGGATGTCTGAACCACTGGTGTCACCTGCCATCTGGGTCCTTGCCTTAGCAGACGGAGGGACCGAAGAGCTCCAGGATGGGAACAAGCTTGGTGTCTGAGAGATGGCAGTGGGGCCAGAGGGCCAGAGGGGAGCTGAGAAGCTGCAGAGCAGGGAGATGGGGTCTGAGCACCAGGCAGGCCATGGTCAGGAGTTCGGATTTTATTTGAATCATGATGGGGAAAGCATATCTTAGCCCATCTCACCTTCTCCTATAAAGGTCAAGAGAGAAGAGGATGTGGGCTCAGGCACAGACCAGGTGGCATGGAGAGTACATGGAGACATTCACAGATGAGGACCAGGAGTCCCTTGGCCTTTGGAAGGGGGCAGATGAGATCCCTGGTTGCTGCTTCCTGTTCAAGGTTTGGCTCCCGGAGCGTGGGGTTTTCCCAGGATGTAAAATTCTCTTCCCTGAAGCTTCAGGTACTTCTCCTAAAAGCGAGTAGGTATTCTGAGAAGGCTTCAGATTCTGCTACAGTGATTTTTAGGCCCTGGTGGCCTTTTGACACAGGCTGGAATGTCCCAGTGTGCCCCTGCAGGCTGCCAAGGAAAGATAGTCCAAGTCTGACCCTGAGGGTAAACAGAGCCAGGCCCTGGCACCGTGGCCAAACATTTCAAATCCCCAGCTCCTTGGCCTTGGGAGAAGGTCAATCTGTCTCTTTATCCAGGTGCCATGTTAGAACATTTATACTAGTGGTTCTCAAAGTGTGGTCCCCGGACCAGTGGCATCAGCACCACATGGGAAGTTGTTAGAAATGCTAAGTCAAAAACTCTGGAGGCATGGGTGGCTCAGTGGGTTAAGCCTCTGCCTTTGGCTCAGGTCATGATCTCAGGTCCTGGGATTGAGCCCTGCATGGGGCTCTCTGCTCAGCGGGGAGTCTGCTTCCTCCTCTCTCTCTGCCTGCCTCTCTGCTTACTTGTGATCTCTCTCTCTCTGTCAAATAAATAAAAAAAATCCTTAAAAAAAGAAAAAGCTCAGCTTTCCATGTGTTGACAAGTACTCCTAGTGATTCTGATATTGAGCAGTTTGAGAACTTGCTTTAAGGGAAAGCTGGGCAGATGGTTTTAAAAAAAAATCCTGCTTTAGTTAAGAGCTGGCTCTCAGTGTAAAGTCAAATCAGAGCAAACACAGAAACCTCCAGGGTACGTGGATATGTGATGTCAAAACCCCAACCAACCACTGAGTCTAACATCTGAGTTGTAACTTCCCCAATTCAATAGAACTCTGTGATGGAACATATTAATAGAGAATAACCTCTAGCTACTTCTCCCAAATAGGTTCGGAGCCCTTAGTTTATCCTTGGCGCACTCTGGATGCTCCTGGAGTGTATATTCATTCATTCATTCTCACGCTCAGCTGCTGAAGATACAAAAATGGTAAGACCCTGAAGTAGCTTGAATCAAGGAGAGGACTGTGACTGGTAAACGAAACTTTACAATTCAGGGTAGCAAATACTACAAGAGAGCTGTGGTTTGGGGTGAAGGAGACATGGGGGAGGAAGGAGGAAGGGGGCGCTCAGCCCAACCAGGAGGAAGGAAACATGGGAAGTTGGCAAGGGTTAACCCAGTTCACCCAGGCCGGTGGCTGAGTCAAATCATGATGCAGTCAGATGGGATCGCTCCAGCGCACATCCCTGGCTTCTCCTGGAGAGCAGAGCCCCAATACACCCCATTGCCACAAGCGTGTGCTTGGACTGTGAGCGGGGAGACCGCAGGAGTAAGGGTACCACTGGCAGCCCCAGTCCCTTGGTTTGCTGACCAGGGGCTCCTTTTCCTGATTGGGGTTCCTGCAGGCTGGTTGGTCAGCTCCAAATTCCAGCACCTGCTTCTCGGCACCCCGATAGACACTCCCAAAACTCCTTCTACCACAGAGTTCTGTCCATTTGAAAGTACTTTCAATTGAGCAAGGAAAAACTCAGAATAAATTCCTGTTTATATAAGCAACAATTCCACAACTCCAGGCCTTCACATACAGCCCTAGTGGTTCTACTCTTACCCACAGTGTGGCCCACCTTTGATAATTCATTTATTTGAAACTATTTATTCTGCCAGGCCCTGACCCAATGGCTCCCTCCCCCTCCAATGTGTTACTGATGGTTGATAGTTATGGGAGAATTTTTAGCCTCAGTTGTAATAAAGAACATAACAATGAACTACTCTTTTTCCCCTGTCAAATTAGCAATGGTTTGTTTGAAAGAAAACAGTGTGGAGCCTGTAGGATGGACAACTATAGCACCATGATTAGTAAGAGAGCCCGGGACATCTTCCTGGAAAGTGAATTGACAGCGTGCCTCAGAACTAAACGTTAAAGCTGATTAAACAGTTTATTCTAAGGAAGTCATCGGGGATTTAGACAAATATTTATACCAGCTACTATTTATTGAGCACATACCAGGTACTGTGCATCAAATACAGCAATTATCTCCTCTAGCAGCCAAGATGTTCACCAAAACATTGTTTTTAATGACAAAAAATCAGAAACGAGTGACATTTGCAATAATAAAGAATGCTTAACATATTAGAGTAAGTCCACAGAACATAATACTATGCATTAAAAACTGTTTTTTAAAGAATTTTGAATGCTTCACGAAATGCTCTTATAGAGAGAGTAAGATTTTAATTTCTAAAATATATATAATAAACATACGTGCATTAAAAATAACCAAGAGACGGGGTGCCAGGGTGGCTCAGTCTGTTAAGCATCTGCCTTTGGCTCAGGTCATGTCATGATCTCCACGTCCTGGGATTGAGTCCTGTGTCTGGCTCCCTGCTCAGTGGGGAGCCTGCTTCTCCCTCTCCCTCTGCCTGCTGCTCCCCAGTGTGTTCTCTCTCTCTTTCTGTCAAATAAATAAATAAAATCTTTAAAAATAAATAAAAATCACAAAGAGAAATAAACCAAAATACTATGAGGTAGAATAGGAAATTTCATTTTTTATGCTTTCTCTATTTCCCTATTTTTCTACAATTGGCATGTATCACTTTTTTAAAGAAAAGGTTATAAAAATTAAAACACACATGTGCCTTCCCCCTGGGTACAAGGAACTCCTTATCTTGTTGTTTCTCCAGACAGCTGTCTCCTGGTCCAGTTCTGGTGAGTCACCCACCTTGTCTGTTTTTTATTTTCTCTTTGCAAAATGGACATGATAATCCCGGCCTTTCCACCTCATGAGATAGTTCTATGTCGCCGTTACCTCCTGCTTGTAAAACCCCAGGTGAATGCTAATTACTGTTATTACTAACACACTAATGCTTTCGGGAGAGGTGAGTCACAGTGACTGTGACATCACTATCGAGACTCACATGAGGAAGGAATGGTCTCCTGGGACAGGGTTTCCCATGATGCTTCCTCTTCCCAGAAATTGTCCTCCTCTGTAGGTGTCCAAGAGGCACTAAAGGGGATATGTATATCCATTAGCTACTGCTGGTGATAAATGACTGAAAGCATCAGCAGCAGACAACTAAGCCTCTAATCACACACTGCAGGTCAGCCACATTTTGAGATGTTGGGTGGCATCAGCTGGCTTGGGCTCCAGGCTGCCACTGGGGTCCAGGTCTGTGACACATGTCTCTCATCTTCCGGGGACCAGCAAGCTAGCTGGGGCATGTTCTTCTCCTGGCAATGGCAGAGGCACAAGAGGTCACACCCAATTACACCAGCACATTTCAAACCGCTGTATGCGTCACATCTGCTAAGATCCCTGGCCAAGCCCAAAGTCTTGGGGCAGAGAAGTGTTCCCTTCCAGAAATTATAGGAGGATACACAAAATCACACAGCAAAGAGTATGGATGCAGCCAAAGGTGGAGATTGAGATCAGTGACTCAATGTGGTATTAGAACGGTTGGGAAGCTATTAGCCCCCTGCCCATCCAGACTGAAGGAGCAGAGGGATTGGAAGTAGGGGCTGTGCCCACGATATACCCTTTCTTCACTCATGAACAATATTTATAGGGGGTTGGGCTTGGAGCTCGGTGGGGCTTTCACCTGAGCCGCAGCACAGGCAAGCATGAAGGCAGGACTCTGTGCCATCCATCTGTTTTCCTCGTCTACTTTATTTCCAAACCTGCAGCCTGGAGCCATATTTTAAATGCTTTTTAATTGGCAGCATTCCTGCCTCTTGTGTTGCCATGGTTTTAAAAGGTTGTGTATATTTTTATCATCTCAAGACCACATCTCAAGCACTTCTCTGGTGTGTAAACATCTTTAGTACTGGAGTCCTCCCTGGGGAAGGCTGGCCTAGAAGGATCCATCTGATGGTGTGGTCTGTCGCCTTGGCTGGGGGTCCACCTACCAAGACAGTGCCAGAGGAAGGCAGGGAGTTGAGGGAGCTTCTGCTGGGCTGAGGAGATGCCTCCACAGAGATAGCAGAGACAGAGAGTTGCAGAGATAGAGCCTAGTGTAGGGAGCTGAGAGGCAGCCAGCCATGCATCATACCTGGGCTTCAGGGTTCCAGTCTTAGCAGTGATGAACAGGGCCAGGCCGGAGGGCTGAAGGACCCAAGTGCAATCTGTGACCCTGAAACATGGAGCCCAACATTGACCAAGGATCTCTCACCAGCAGAGAGCCGGAGTTAGGATGACTTCTTTTAAATGGAACCAGATGACTCGGCACAACTACAAAACAGGAGTCTCCTTTTCCTTCTGAAAAGAAGCAAAGATGTAAGAGAAAAAGCTGACATAGTATGGAATTCTGCCAAATAAAGCAACAGAAATAAAGCAAACTCAAACCCTGTTGAGTTTATACCTGCCTCATAAGAGCTCCCTGTCACTATCAAAGGTCAAGGTTAGGCCTCAGTCTAATTGTGAGAAAAATCACCAAATGTGTTCCCAACACCTAACCAGGACTCCTCAGAACCATCAAGGCCATTGACAACAAGGAAGTCAGAGGAACTGCCACAAAGGGGAAGATCTTAAGAACGCCTGGGGACAAAGTGTAATGTGGCATCCTGGATGGGATCCTGCAACAGAAAGAGACATTAGGTAAAAACCAAGGAAATCCAAATCAACTATGGACTTTTGTTAATAATGTATCAGTATTAGTTCATTAATGAGCCCCACATGGGGCTCCTCAATCAACGTAGGGTTAGCTTGGGATTCTCTCCCTCTGCCTCTCCCTCTGCTTTCTAGATAAATGATAGAGAGATAGAGAGATAGATAGATAAAATCTTTTAAAAATATGTTAATTAATTGTAACAAATGTACCAGCTAATATAAGATATTTATAAATATAAAAAATGGGGTATGGAATGTATTGGAACCTTCTGTACTATCTTAATTTTTCTGTAAACCAGAAACTGTTCTAAAAAATAAAGTCTATTTTTAAAAAATCAAGCGCCAAGAACACACACTTGGAAGCCAGGTTGCCTTGGGTCCAATCCTGTCTGTCATCACCTTGGATAAGCCACTTAACCCTTCTGTGCCTTGGTTTCTTCACTTTCAAATGGGGATGATCACAGTAGCTCTGCCTCTCCTGGGGACTAAACTCTGGAAGAGTGCCTGGCCCAAAGTAAGTGCTGCTAGTGCTCACTTAATACCTAAAACTAAAGGTCCCCTCATTTGTTCTATGTAGGAAGAAGAGTACACACTAGACAAGTTTTTGTTTTTCTTAAAAAAAAATGGAAACAACAAGGGTGGGTGAGGATGTGGAGAAAAGGTAACACATGCACACTATTGGTGGGAATGTAAATCGGTGCAACCACTGTGGAAAATAGAAAGGAGTTTCCTCAAAAAAAAAAAAAAAAGAAATAGAAATACCATACGATCCAGTAATTCCACTATTGGCTATTGACTCAGGGAAAACACTAACTCAAAAAGATACATGCATCCTTATGTTTACTACGGCATTGTTTACAATAGTCAAGACATGGGAGCAACTCAGGTGTTCATCAATAGACAAATGGATAAGGAAAATATGACACAAATGTGCATACATGCATGCACAGACAGAGGAATATTATGCAGCCATAAAAAGGATGAGAGTATGCTATTTAAAACAATATGGATGGACCTAGAGCATATTATGTTAAGTGGAATAAGTCAGGCTGAGAAAGATAAATACTGTATGATTCCACTCATAAATGGAATCTAAATGAAAAATGGATAAATACAAAGCAGAATCAGAACTATAAATACAGAGAACAAACTGATGGTTGCCAGTGGAGAGTTGGGCAAAATAGGTGAAGGGGAGAGGAAGATACAAGGCTCCAGTTACAGAATGAGTAAATCACAAGAATAAAAAGCAGAGCATATAAGGGGTACAGTCAGTGATATTGTAATAGGGATGTAATGGGACAGATGGTAGCTATACTTGTGGTGAACATAGCATCACATATAAACCTGTCAAATCACTAAGTTGTACACCTGAAACTAATGTAACATCATGTGTCAACTATACTCGTGTTTAAAAAAAATGGAGCATGCTCAGGGCTCACTTTGGGCTCTGCTGTCATGTAAACCTTGCAGCCTGTCCCCTCCCTGCAGCATGGCTTGAGTTCAGCTCCTCCTGCTCTTTCTCTTGAATGTTTCCTATCCTTTGCCAGGCTCAGATGAAATGCCCCAGGTTTGCTGGAAACCTCCCCCAGAGTTGCTATCAGCTCAGGTAGATTCACTGCCTCCTTCTGTCCTCCCTCTTCCTTCAGCCCTGGGAACATCCTACTCAATCTGGGATCCAACAATATTTCCAGACACCCCCAATCCCAGCACCCTCCCCCAGCTCCAGACCATCCAACTGCCTCTCCTGCCAGCACGGACACCCATCCAGCTCTGAGCACCATGGGAAGGAAGGGCACGTCACCACCCAACAGGATGCTTGGGAAACACGTGTGTTCCTTATTGCTCAGGAAGAGGTGTCCCTCAAGAACAATCCTGAACTTGGTCCAAATGGTTGAGAGCTTGACATAAGTCATCTTCCTGCGAACATCTGAAAAAAACCTGTGTCCGAGCGGAATCAGGCACACACATCTGCTGTTTCCTTCAGTTCAGAGCTTGGGTTCCTGGAGCTATTTCCTGCTTGTGCTCACAGCCATACTCCCTCTCTGGGGCCGCTAGGTCAAACGAAAGCCAAACGCTGTTCTGATGGGGCCGCCCCTGAAAGCCTACAGCTAGAGGATGGGGCCAAATCTCCCAGTGCTATTCCCCAGTGGGTTCCCCCACCCTCTACTGAAAAGGCCTATTTTTTGTCCAAAGTCCCAAGACACTAGCAAAGGGGGTTGTTCACATGACCCTCATTTTATGGGTGAAGAAACAGAGTCCTTCAGGAAACAACAGAGATTTCAGGCATGTTTCCTCTTTGGAGATAGGGTTGCCATTCCTCATCCACCTTCTGTCTGGGCTTAGCTTATTTTCTTTGCTCTCTGTCATGATGGTACTTAGCAATGACCTACATGGACCACATGCCTAATAATAACATGGGCTGTATTAGCACCTAACATTCGAGAGCCTCTGGGGATTTGGCAAAAGCAATATTTACTAAATCATCTGCTTGTTGCAAACAAAACCCTCACGCCTCTGGGGCAGCCTTACAGAGAAGAGGCTGCTGGCTGGGAATACTGACAGCAGCCCCTCAGCCCCTTGACTTTCTTTCTTTTTCATTTTTCTAATATGGAAATCCTGCCCATGGCTCACTTGCATGAGGTGGTTATTTAATACATACAGCAACTAGTATGCTCAGGTATTGACCAATCAGAATGGAGGTCAGCCAGGGTACCCAACCAGGGCACTAGGCCCACCTCCACACTCTGTTGGCCAGGCAATGTTCCTAAATCTGCAGGATTAGATGAAGGTCCCGGAAGTTCCAGAGAAGGAGTCTAGGTGGTCAGGGCAGCTGGACAATAGCTGTATCACGTGACAGGGACATAATTCTGTGTTTAACAAGCGGACTGTCAACCCTAAATGCACACATATTCTCAATTCCTAGAGAGTACAGATTCATCCTACGTGGCTGGACATAGACTTGTCCCTAAGCATACATGATGGTTGGTTATGGCAGGTGGCAAGGAGCAGAAGAGTTTGGATTCAAGAACCTTGAAGATTTCATTTTAGTACATGCCACCTCCCCTCTGGGCCACTGGAGCTGGATGTAGAATTGGAGATGGGTTGGGTGAACAGATGTGGGAAGTGAGGGTCAGTGCCAAAAGATAGCATGCGATGGTCAAACCTGGAGAAGCCCAAGAGTGTCCCCAAGTCCAAAGGACAAGTGTAGAGTTAGACCTGAGAGACAGGACAATCAAGGCAGATGCTGGGAAGATTCTAGAGCATCCTAGAGGGTCAAGAGGACCATAGCATAGGCAAGCAAGGGAGTCTAAATCCATCTCCTCAAAAACTCTATCATCCTTGCCTCAAAAACTCTTATCATCCTTGCCTTGGGAAGCTTGGCGTGGCTCAGTGTAAGGAGCTACTCAATACTTACCTTATAACCTGCTTGTGAAAAGATTTTCCCGAGTGTTTGCAGCTCACGTAGCAAGTTCCTTCTAGAAAAGTTGTTCTAGATGCCAAAGCTGATACATCAGAGACCTTCCTCATTTGAAGGGCTACTTCCCACCGGGAAAAAGCATGATTTGGATGAGTGATCCTTTCCATCAGAGTTCAAATTCTTTATGACTTTGGCAATACGGAAATTCTAACATAGTCATTTTCCAAGTGGGTTGGAAGGCCACTGGTGGGATGCATGAATTCTGTGATGGATGCAAATTGCTCTCCAAACATGGGAGTCCTTACTTCTGCTTGTCTGATTGAATGCCACACCATCATTCAACTGTCGTTTACGAAGAACTCACCGCTTCTTACCAGTAACTTATTAAGTGAATCACCAAGGATGACTGAATTTGGAATTTGCAAACCAAAATTAGTGTGTGACTAGAATACTTTTACTCTGCATTCTGACCCAGATTCCATCAGCCATGCCACATGTGGCAACTTGCACAGCTCCTTCTGGGCATGTCACTGTGCCTAGCCAGAATGCCCACATTGAGGAGGAAGCAAGCTCAGTTATCGCTTTCATCAGTTGTTGCTACTATGTTATCCATGTACTGCAGTTGGTAACCGATTATCTGATCTTCTTTTCAGTGCTTAGGATCCCATATTCATCCCATTGGTAGTTGGCGCTCATAATTGTCTATTAACTAGATTGGAAGATATGTGTACATTGTGGTTCAGATAGGAATCATCAATGTCCCTATTGCAAAAGCAAAGCAATACATTATATGTTAATAAAAAATAAAATAAAAAATAAATTAAAAATAAAAATAAATAAATAAATAAATAAATAATAAAGATGAAACTTTTTAAAAAGCACGCTACTTGTCTGGTGACGCTATTGCAAACAAGTTCTTATCTTTTTTCCGTTGGAAAGCTTCTCTAAATGTAATTTTATTTTTTAATAGATGATAAATTCCTGGGATTCAAAAGTCAACATGCTACTAAAAGGCAGAATTGAAACATTTCGCTCCCACCACTCCCCAGTCTATATGGATTGTCCACCGCTCACCCTAGAAGTCACCACTATATTTGTTTCTTGTAAACCCTTCAGTGTGGCTTTACGCCAATACAGAGTATTTTCTTCAAAAAGAGAGGTTTTCAATTATTTCACTAATGCACAGAGCTCCCCTGACCCCACATTAAAGGGTAATATTAAATAAGGTAGATAAATTCAGAAGTGACCCCAGAAGACTGAAATTGCCTTTGAGGTTTATCTTCCTGTGACTGTCAGCAGCCGTGACCTTTTTAAAATATACCTGGCTCTTGAGAAAGCAACAGAATAGTTTTTCCCTATGTCCCTCACTCCTCTGCTTCCTCCCGTGTTGACAATCCCACAAGGGGCCCTGACAAAGGTCCACCTCCACCTCCACCAAACTCACCTGTCTAGGGGTCCATTCACATCAGTGCCTGTGGGGATGGGTGAATGGATTGTCATGTGTACAATATTCAAGGAAGAAGTGGCTGTCTGGTTCAAATCAAGATTCTTCCAACTGGAAACTGTCCTTTCAAAATGGATCCAGTGGAGAAATATGATTCTGGACAGTGTCCCAAACGTGTAATATCCAGCCTATTTATGGAGCATGTATCATGTGCCAAGTGTTATGGGGGGTGCCAAGAGGAGGGGTGAGTAGGACACAGTTCTTGCCCTCACAGGCCTCACAGCCTCAGGAGAGGTACAAGACATTGTTGTAAGAGTCATGAGGAGGGGCCCCTAGCTAGGACAGAGGGTTCAGAGGCTTCGTGGGGGAGGCCTCATCAAAACTGTGACAAGAGGGGCAGGAAGGCTCAGCCAGACAGTGAGTGGGGGCCTGAGGTGGCTTTACATGCTAAGGCCTCAGCACGAGCCAGTCATTCCTCCTCTCTACCTGGGACCTAATGGAGAAATCCTGGTGATTGAAGGAGTGACTTTAATGGAGGTGTAGGGACAGCAGGAGTTGGGGTGTTTGGGACAGGGTGGGAGTGTAGAATCCCTCATACCACAACACACGGACACGGGCCTCGTCCGACTCCATGCCAGCACAGTGGTGGGGGTACCAGGCGGCAGTCAGGAAATTAAATGCCCTCTCTCCTGAGGACCCCCAAGTTTATTCTGGGCACTTCATACAATGCTTTGGAAACCTCAGAAAACATCATAGCAATGAGAACTTCCAGAGAAAGCCTCAAAATGTCTGTGAGTCCGAAGGTGCATCAGTCAGGTTCCCAGCAGAAAAGCAGATGGCACATTCATAGCAGGATGATCTGGGGAGGGGTTATTTATAAAAGTGTGGGTATGTGGAAGCACAACCGGTGGTACAGTGGCTGGGGCCTCACCACTTTCAGGCTCAAAGGAAGGAGATTGGGGCTAGGTACGAGAATTTGCAGGGAGAGGATGTCTCGTTAGGCCCCTGGGTCTTGAGAGGAGCAGTGGCCTTCAGCAGAGGTGATCTTGCGTACAGAGAGCCAGGGACATAAATTCCTCAACCTTACTCTCTTTCCTTCTGGCGGGTCTCCCATATAGCTGAAGCCAGCCCTAGGAGAGGGCACAGGGCCTGCCAATATGGTGCGAGACAAGGAGGAGAGTGGGGCAAGGATCTGGAGGGGCATAGGTGGCAAGAAGACGGAAGGAAACCCACCAAGCCTCGCTTGACTCAGGACAGCAGGAGACTGGACAAGCTTTCTTCTCTTCTTCATGCTTTTCTCTGTTTTTCTAATATTTTCAAAATGAGCACATGTAACTCCTGGAATTGCAGGAAATATGATTTTTAAATTTAAAAAGTCAAAACACCAACCATATCAACAACCATAACAGCAACAAGGAATGTGTACTGAGGAGGCCCCAGTGGGCTGTATAAATGCCTTTATTAATTAGTGCAGAAAAGGGGGGTGCTCACAGAGAATTCTTTCCCATTCTGAACAGCCAGCTGACCCTTTCTCACAGGATACTGATCACAGGCAGAGCAAACGCAATCGGCTTTCTCACCTAAGAGCCTGAAAAGAAGAGTCACTGGGCCCTGAAGAAAGTGACACCCAAGCCCCTCTTACTTTTCTGAAGTGAAGCTTGTATACAGGGATGGTGTCATAGGGGAAGCCACTCAGCATTCCAGGGATGTGGGTTCAATCCCCAGCTCAGCCACTTCATTGTGGGGAACCTCGACAAATAGACTGTGAGTGTTGTCCCTGTTTCTCCCCTCCTGAAGGCACCATGAGGGCCCCTGGTCTTGCAAATTGCCAGAAGCTCTGTAAATATTATTTGCAAATGAAGGAGAGGAGGGCACAGAAGATAATAGCCACCACAAACGGCAAGAACAAATGTCCAGCTGCTTCCTCTCTCACGGCCACATCTAGGAGGCCTACAGCACTGATCGCCCTTAGATGGAAAGAACACACCTTCAACGGGTGAATTGAGGAGAAACCCATGGGCCAGAGGCAGGTGCAATGGATTCCTCTGTGTTCTTTCAGATGGCCTTTCTGTCTTCTCTTGTTTCTCTGCCTTCTCCACTCCTCAGCAACCTGGACTCAGGGAGCCCAGAACCTGACCAGGAGTTCTCTTGTGCAGCTCTTTCCCTACCTCCAGGGTGGAGGTAAACCCTCAGGTTTGGGACCTTCAGAGACTTCAGAGTGCAGAACCTATGACATCCACCTTTCCCTTGCTGCCTCAGCCATATTTGGAAGTGCAAGTTCAGTGTGGGTTTGTGCTAAAGCTCCCTGTCCCTTGAGGAAGGGACAAGATGGATGAGCCCAGCGGAAACCCCATCTCACCATATGAGAAAAATCATGGCAGAAGAGTATGTGAAAAGAACGGGGCACCTGGGTGGCTCAGTGGGTTAAAGCCTCTGCCTTCAGCTCAGATCATGATCTCAGGGTCTTGGGATCGAGCCCCGCATCGGGCTCTCTGCTCAGCAGGGAGCCTGCTTCCCTTCCTCTCTCTCTGCCTGTCTGTCCATTTGTGATCTCCGTCAAATAATAAAAAAAAATCTTAAAAAAAAAAGGAGGCAAGACAAGGAGATGGGAAATTCACAATAAAGACTGCATGAAGCCTGAAAATGTGTTCACATTTTGGTACAGTCCTCAATCCCTTTAATAAGCAATATACTCACAGCTGGAGCCTGAAGGTTTTAGGGCCAAAGGGAAAAGCAGGTGGGAAGGAAAACTTGTCAGATGCTAGACCCTCCCCAGACCCTTCCACCTCTCATGACTTCTACCAAGCTGGGAGAGAAAAGAAGGAGCCACATGCTGGGCCTTCTTGATACTTGAAACCATTGCACCTGTCGTCCTCCCTAGTTTAATCTATATAAGCCAACCCACAGCATTTTGGTACTGAAAAAGCATGAGTGCAGGTCACAGGGACTTCAGGAAGAGAGCAAGGTATGAAAATGGAGCACTTGTCCTTCCTGCAGAATGGGCTAGTGGCTCAAAGTATAGATTTGGAGATCAGATTGAGAAGGTCCAAACCCCATCCCCTCTGCCTCTTGTCAAGGTGGTCTATTTACCTAATCACTTGGGCCCTCTGATCTACCACTATAAACTGGGCCTTAAGCGCATTCTAAGGTGATGCAATGTAAAATACACAGCACCAACTTGGACACATCTTTGCCTTTAAAAAATTGACCCTGAAACTAATCAAGCCTCGGGATCTCTTAACAGTTTACAGAAAATATAGGGATTGAAG
This sequence comes from Lutra lutra, assembly GCF_902655055.1. Classification (NCBI taxonomy): domain Eukaryota; kingdom Metazoa; phylum Chordata; class Mammalia; order Carnivora; family Mustelidae; genus Lutra; species Lutra lutra. The sequence continues at coordinate 160,565,222 of NC_062278.1, forward strand.
AAGAAATCAAGCAACACTATAAAGACACAATCAGCCCAATCCAGAATGTGGGATGTTCTACAAGATAAATGACCTAGTATCCACAACAAATCAACAGCATAGAAAAAGGGAAAAAAAGAGTGGAAATTGTTAAAGAATAAAAAAGACCCAAGAGGGGCACCTGGGTGGCTCAGTCAGTTAAGCACCTGCCTTTGGCTCAGGTCATAATCCCACGGTCCTGGGATAGAGCCCCACATTGGGCTCTCTGCTCTGCGGGGAGTCTGCTTCTCTCTCTCCCTCTGCCCCTCCTCTTGTGTGTGTGTGCTCTCTCTCAAATAAATAAGTAAAATCTTGAAAAAAAAAAAAGACCTAAGCCATAGGAAGCATCAAAAGAAATGCACGAGCCATGTTTGCGTTCTGATTTGAAAACAAAACACATCAAAACACACTAAGAGACATCTTTCAGAGAACTGATCTGATATTAAGGAATGACTGTTAATTTTGTAGGAGTGATTTGTGGTAGTTACATTTCTAAAAAGCCCTTCCAATTACAGATGCACTTTGAAGTATTTATGGCTGAAATGACATGGATCTGGGATTCACAGAGTCAGGGAGTAAGAGGGAATACAGTCAAATGGCTGGATCCGGGCAATGAGTGCCCGAGTTTTCATCACACCCTTCTGCCTGCACTGTGTATTTTCTGAAAGTCTTTGTAGTCAAACCTTTCATAAAGTTACTATTATATGACTACAAATAATGTTAGGTGCTGGATCAGATACCTTTGGTGCCACCTCAGCATCTGTTGGGCTGACCAGGGCTTGCATCCATGTCTGGGGAATAGTTCCCTGCCGCTTTGACCTGCTTCACCTCCAGAATGAGCCTTGGGTCTCTCCGATGTGGCAGGGGATGCAGGGCTTGTCACTCCACCAGAAGGAGCCCACAAGTGTCCAGGAATTAGCGCTCCATGAGCAATAAGTCCAGGTGCCTTGTTTTAAAGGTGCGTAAACAGACCGTGTAAAGGAAAAGGACACTTTCATGACAGCTGATGGGTGACAGAGCTGGACTAGGGATTCTGTCTTCATGGTTTTCACAGCATCCAGCAGAGGGCTTTGCCCACAGTAGGCTCTTGATAAGGAAACTTTGAATGATTAAATAGAGACCATAACAACACAACACAATTAACAATAGAAGGTTCTAATACTAGGTCTTTTTTTCCCATATGACTGATTATGGGAAGTATTATTTGAGAAAATGAGTACCTATGAAGGAAGACAATCTTTTGTGCCCCAATAATACACTTCTACATTGGTGGTAAAACACCAAGCTTACTGTTTCTTAGCTCTACCTTCAACATAATGAACCCAAGCGTCCATGCAGGTAGGTGTATGTGCAAACAGGTGTGTGTGCGCTCCATATTGCTGTAGATAAAAATAGCTTATGAGCTTGGAAGAACAATCCGCTAGTTCATTCTAGGAACTTGAAAAAATGCTTGTAGTGAAGAACAGAATCTCGGTTTTGAAAATAATTGGCATTTTCCCCCAAGCACAAATATTTTAAGTATTAACATAAGTGAGATAACATGCAGAGGCAACTCCTCCAGCCCAAGTCCTTGTGACTACAGGAATCCATTCCTTCTCTTCTCTTCTCTTTCCACGCTCTCCTGGGGCTTTCAGGATGCTGCGATGAAATCTGCAGGATTGCCAAGGTTTGAAAAAAAAAAAGCAACTTGGCTATCAGGTAAAAATAAACAAAAGATATCCACACCCTTTATTTTTGTATAGAAAGCAAAGAAATATTCTTTATTAGAAAACTGGCAAGCAGAAAGCTGGTTGAGTGATGAAGGTTCCAACTGCAGGCCAACGTGTTTAGCCAGGACCAGATGGTTCAGAGGGCTGGTAATGAGATCCAAAGTATTCTCTATCTAGGTCAGCATTGAATCCAGCCTGGGTCATAAATAACAGAGAGTGGTTTGGGCAGATGTGTGTTCAGGAGCTGATGGAAATGAGAGAATGTTCTGAGATAGACATATCTGACTTTGGGTCTAATTTGTCTCCTTTTTGGGCAGATTTTGGTCCTGAGTTCTCAGATGGAGTTGTCATGGAAGGAAAACTTTCTGTATATGATAGATCTGCAATTGTGGTTCTTTCTCAAAAGATTACAGAATGTCATTGACTTTCCAGAACTTGAAAGAAAAATACAGTGCCAGGGCCTCTGGGTGGCTCAGTTGATTAAACTTTCAACTCTTGATCTCAGCTCAGGTCTTGATCTCAGAGTTGTGAGTTCAAGCCCTTATCGGGCTCCATGCTGGGCATGCAGCCTACTTAAAAATCTTTTTTTTTTAAATTTAAATAAAGTCAGAAAAATAAAAAAGAAAAACACGGATCCAGAATGCAGGGAATCCTCCATGGCAGATGTGTGTAAATTGTTACTGCTTCTCTACAGATAAATTTGACATATATATTTTTAAAAAACCCTAAAAGTTGCACAGTACTCCACTTCTAGGAATTTATTCTAAGGAAATAATCAAGGATGCACCCTAAGATCTTATTTATATTAAAAATAAAGATTAAAAAATAGTAATTTTTTCAAAAATAGAACAATGAACTAATCTTATTGCCCAACATTAGGGGATATTTAATGCAATCCCTATCAAAATACCATCAACTTCTTTCAAAGAAATGATCAATAATCCTAAAATTTACATGGAACCAGAAAAGACCCCCAATAGCCAGAGGAATGTTGAAAAAGAAAACCAAAGTTGGCAGCATCACAATTCCAGACTTCAAGCTCTATTACAAAGCTGTCATCATCAAGACAGTATCATCAAGTAGTACTGGCACAAAAACAAACACATAGATCAGTGGAACAGAACAGAGAACCCAGAAATGGACCCTCAACTCCATGGTCAACAAATCTTTGACAAAGCAGGAAAGAATGTCCAATGGAAAAAAAGACAGTCTCTTCAACAAATGGTGTTGGGAAAATTGGACAGTCACATGCAGAAGAATGAAACTGGACCATTTTCTTACACCATATACAAAAATAGACTCAAAATGGATGAAAGACCTCAATGTGACAGGAATCCATCAAAATCCTTGAGGAGAACACAGGCAGCAACCTCTTTGACCTCAGCCACAGCAACTTCTTCCTAGAAACATCACCAAACTCAAGGGAAGCAAGGACAAAAATGAACTATTGGGACTTCATCAAGATAAAAATCTTTTGCACAGCAAAGGAAACAATCAACAAAACCAAAAGACAACTGACAGAATGGGAAAAGATATTTACAAATGACATATCAGATAAAGGGCTAGTATCCAAAATCTATAAAGAACTTATCAAACTCATCAGCCAAAGAACAAATAATCCAATCAAGAAATAGGCAGAAGACATGAACAGACATTTCTGTAAAGAAGACATCCAAATGGCCAAAAGACACATGAAAAAGTGCTTAACATCACTTAACATCAGGGAAATCCAAGTCAAAACCACAGTGAGATACCACCTCACACCAGTCATAATGGCTAAAATTAACCAGTCAGGAAATGACAGGTGCTGGTGAGGATGTGGAGAAAGGGGAAACTCCTCAACTCTTGGTGGGAATGTAAGCTGGTGCAGCTACTCTGGAAAATAGTATGGAGGTTCCTCAAAACTTGAAAATAGAGCTACCCTACGACCCCTCAATCGCACTACTGAGTATTTACCCTAAAGAGACAAATGTAGTGATCTGAAGGTGCACATGCACCTGAATGTTTACAGCAGCAATGTCCACAATAGCCAAACTATGGAAAGAACCTAGATGTCCATCAACAGATGAATGGATAAAGAAGATGTGGTAAATATATCTACAGAATACTATGCAACTATCAAAACCCCCCAAAGTCCTGTCATTTGCAACGATGTAGATGGAACTAGAGGGTATTATGCTAAACGAAATAAGTCAATCAGAGAAAGACAATTATCATATGATCTCTCTGGTATGAGGAATTTGAGAGGCAGGGTGCGGGCTTGTGAAGGGAAGAGAGGGAAAAATGAAACAAGATGGGACCATGGAGGGAGACCATAAGAGACTCTTAAACTCAGGAAACAAACTGAGGGCTGCTGGGGCGGGGTGGGGGTGGGGGTAGGGATAGGGTGGCTGGGTGTTGGACATTGGGGAGGGTATGTGATATGGTGGGTCCTGTGAATTATATAAGACTAATGATTCACAGACCTGTACCCCAGAAGCAAATAATACATTACATGTTAAAAAAAAAAAAACAGAGGTGGAAACAACAAAAACAAAAAATGATGGTGTGATGTACTGTCCTCAGCCATTAAGAACAATACTCAGAATACGCAGAAATGTATTTATTGACATAGAAAGACAAAAAGCTGGTTATAAAGTAGCCTGACCTCACTTTTGCTTCTTTAAAGCTTTTTATCCACACATGCATATGCTTAGGTGCTTAGAAAGATGTATGAATAATTGGTCACAATTATCTCTGGGTAATAGAATAAGAGGCACATTTTCTTTTCTTCTTTTAGGTATCTCTGTTTTTCTAAACTTTTTTTAATAATAAACAAGAATTTACTTTTATGTTTGCTGTTGAAAGGCTATTTAAAAACAGAAATTAAGAGCTAAAATTAGAGGATTCTCTGTAGCAGCCAAAAGGCAGGATGGTGGAGGTGTCATCCATGAAAGAAAAGAAGTATGGGAAAGGAACATGCAACCTACTCTGTGCTCCTTCAAAGGACATGGGATGCTAAGGCACTGAGACCCAACCTTGCATGGAACAACCCTGCCATGAAGCTGAAAAGAAGCCTCTGTGGTCTTCCCTCAGCAAGGCAGGGCTGTCAGTGCATTTTAGAACTGCCCCTAAGAAGAAGACTTCCACCAGCCGGGAAGGACAGGGGTAAACGCGAGGGGGAGGGGCAGCTCCTGGGCTGGAACAAAACCCAGGACACCAACATCTTTCTTAAAAGCTACACTTCTTGACTTATTCCTCATTGATTTAAACATGTAATTCCCTAATCCCTCAAGAGTAGTCTTGAAAGTATGGAAGGAACTCATATAAACATCAAGAGAAAATGGAGCCAAAGGGGGATATTTCCCCCCAGATTTCTCGTTCTGAGATGTTTCCTTCTACCAACAGACATCTCAGCACTGGGGGAGCCCAGCTCTGGACGGATGCTCCTTTTTCTCCTTGTCTCTCTGAGGTCTGGAACAAGCATCCTCCTCCCCCGCTTAGCACATGCATGTCCTTAATTAAAGTGTGTACAGCAGCCCAACCTAGGATGGTAAATCCACACTGGAATGCTCATGCAAGCTTAAAAACAAGCGAGGCAGCAACCCAACTGAGGGTTTTGAGCTTCCTGGGTAAAGACAGGGCTGATGTGCAGCTTTCCGCACAATGGGTGCCTGGGCTCTGGCATAGCAGACTCAGGAGTTAACAAGACATATGTTTAGAGATGATGCTGCCCAGAATTGAGAGACCCACAGTAGACCAACACAGGCATCCCTGGGGCCAGACGCTACTTAGCACCATTGGGTGCTACACACAAAAGGCTTCGGGACCACCCAAAGCTGATTCTGAAGAATTTGGAGGCCAATGGCACTGTTTATGGAGCTGCCTTGGACGAGTGACATAAGCTCTCAGGGTCTTAGTACCTCTGTTTGTAAAGTGAAAAATAACAGAAACCTGGGGAAGTTGTAAAAATTAAAAGAGACACTGAGGTCCGAGGGCCCGGAAAAGTCTCACAGAGACATGCAGCACAGGGCTCAAGAAGAACTGCCAGTATCCTGTCTTCTGACTGTCTTCCTGGGAACAAAGACAGCTAATCATCCACCCCAATATCAGCCCTTCCTTCCTAGCCAGGCAACAGCTCCCTGGAATAGAGCTTGCATGGCCCAGCCTCCCCTGTAGTTAGCTGTGGCCATAGAGGACATTCTGGCCCTTGGGAACTCCATTTACATGGGAGTGTCCTGCGCACCTGGTGTTTTGGGAAGGAGTGGGCCTCTGTACCCCTCCTCTTTTTCCTGGGCCAGAGCATCAACTAGATGGCTGAAGCCAAACAGTCAAATAATGGTATTGGGCCATGAGCCCAGGACGGCCGTGATAAGGCAGAAGGAGCCCGAATCCCTAAAGAGCTTCGCAGAGCCACCACAGCAGCCCAGACTCCCTAGCTCTGGATGCATTTACAGGACTGCCAGATAAACTTCTGTGTTGTTTCAGCCACTATTGTTTTAGATTTTCACTCACAGAAAGGACAGATCCAATCCGAACTGAAACATCACTCACGCTATATGTAAAGCTGGGAAAATAATGACGAGCAGCTAACCACCCTAATAGTAATCTTTCACGTTCATACAAGCCCCCAGCCCACTAGACCCTTTTAGATCACACAGTCCCCAACTGACCAGGCTCTCTTTAGTCTATGTAGCAAGTCATCACACACCCAGAAGGGTTTCCCGCTGATGCAAGGAACGGGGCTCCTCTGTTGGCACCCAGCACAAGAAGACCCCAGAGTCTCCGAATCTGTTTGAACATCAAATACAGATTATGTTTACAGGAGAGAAAGTAATCCCAGGTCCCCCATCTGCAGAGTGGGGGCAGGAGGCTATAGTATTCTGAAAGCTTTGAACTCCAACATTTCAGAGACATTGTTCAAGATCCAAAAAGACCTGCTCATAAACTTTTAGGAATTATTTTTTTCCCCTTTAACCAGAGATTTACTTTTTTCTCCCTGTTCCTGTTTCCATTTATTTTATAAGGGACCCCAATATGATACAAGAAGTGTGTTTTGTACTAATTTTCTTTCCTAAAGACTTTTGTCGCTGATAGTATTTTGTAGTCCCGAAAAAGTGATTTTTCTTGGCTTTAAGCTTCTTCATGTTGGCTTATTTCCTTGCTAGAAGAATTGCAGATTTTATTTTGGTTGATGTTTGGCTGGTTTCTTGGGGTTTTGTATGTACAATTTACCCTGTTAACCGTTTTTAACCGTCCAGTTTCCTGGCATTAAGAACACCAGCACCACGTATCTCCACAATTTTTTCATTTCTGCAACCTGAAACTCCATACCCATTAAATAACTCCCCACCCCTCCTGCCCCTTGGCTCCTGGCAACCGCTGTTCCACCTTCTGTCTGGAGGAATTTGACTTTTCTAGGAAACACGTGTAAGCAGAGTCACACCACATTGGTCCTTTCCTGTCTGACTTATTTCATTCAGGATGATGTCTTCAAGGTTCATCTCTGATACAATGTGTCAGAATTTTGCTCCTTTTGAAGGTTGAACAAAAATACTCTGTTGGGTGGCTATACCACGTTTTGTTTCTTTACCCATTCATCTGCGATGGCCCCTTGGGTTGCTTCCACATTTCTGATATTGTGAATAATGCTGCTATGAACATGGGGATACAGAGTTCTGTTTTTGAGGAACCTCCATACTGTTAAGGATTACTTCAGAAGAAGAGCATGAGGGTGTAGTTTTTCCAGGAGTGGGCAAAACAATGGTTCCCAAACTGGATTATGCATCAGAATTACCTGGGAACTCACATGCAAATTCCTGAGTGCCCCATTTTCCAAGACGATTAAATGAGATTATCTTGGGGAGGAGCTGGGAATCTGGAATTTAATACAAGTTCCCTGTGCCACTCATCTCTAGGGTGGCCTATGGAGCCATCAGGTGCAGAGAGGAGGGCTCCGACTGCCCCCGCAGTGTCTACTACACACACCCAAAGGGAAACAAGCTTTGTAAGACACAGGTCCCACGCTGCTTTGCTCTCCACCTACAGCAGAAACTTGTAAGAAAGTGACGGAGTTGTCTTTCTCCGATTGACTTATTTCGCTAAGCATGATACCCTCTAGTTCCATCCACGTCGTCGCAAATGGCAAGATTTCATTTCTTTTGATGGCTGCATAGTATTCCATTGTGTATATATACCACATCTTCTTTATCCATTCATCTGTAGATGGGCATCTAGGTTCTTTCCATATGAGGGAGAGGAGATGCAACATGGGGGGTCGAGGGGGTAGGAGAAGAGTAAATGAAACAAGATGGGATTGGGAGGGAGACAAACCATAAGTGACTCTTAATCTCACAAAACAAACTGAGGGTTGATGGGGGGAGGGGGTTGGGAGAGGGGGTGGGGTTATGGATATCGGGGAGGGTATGTGCTATGGTGAGTGTTGTGAAGTGTGTAAACCTGGCAATTCGCAGACCTGTACCCCTGGGGATAAAAATATATGTTTATAAAGCTGTAAAAAAAAAAAAAAAAAAAAAGAAAGTGACGGAGTAAGGAAAGCCATCTTCCTGTCTGGAGAGGAACCAGGATAATAGCTCTCACAGCTCAGGACTCAGTGGCTTACTGCCTTGAACCCCCCGACTTTCAGGAGTGGTCAAAGAAGAGTCCTCAGGGAGTGGATTTATGCACTCGTCCTGAGACAGGATCTGATTGGCCCTGTTTTTCACTATCCAATATCGAGGACTCTTATTTGATAGTGGCTTCGGCCAAGCTTTCTCATAGGTGGTGTGGGTTCCTTCCCATTCAATGCCAGCTGGTAGGGTCATATGACACACGGTTTGGCCTCACTGCCCACAGTGTTGCTTCCAGGAGTGGTTTTTTTGTTTGTTTGTTTGTTTGTTTTTTAAGATTTTATTCATTTATGACAGAGAGAGATAGTGAGAAAGGGAACATAAGCACGGAGGAGCTGGAGAGGGAGAAGCAGGCTTCCCGCAGAGCAAGGAGCCTGATATGGGGCTACATCCCAGGACGCTGGGACCATAACCCAAACCAAAGGCAGACACCTAACCAGTGAGCCACCCAGGCACCCCTCCAGGAGTGTTTATAAAGGTCTGTGGATGCTCCAAGACAGGCACTCTTTCCCAAGGAATGCTGTGAGAATTGCTTTCTTCCTTTGAGCACCTGAAATTTTTTTTAAATCAGGATTTTTTTTTTTTTAAGTTTCGTTTTGTAGTTTGCTATAACATCATTCATATTGAGCTTAGAAAGTTTGGAAATTATAGGAAAATGGAAGGAGGAAAAAACTGGTCCTAATTCCCACTTCCTAGAGTCTACCATTTTTGTGAATTCCTTCCTGCCTTTTTTCTCTGCATAGTTTTTTATGTGCTCACTTATCATAAATATTTTCCCATGTTATTATAAACTCATATATGCTTTTCAGTGGGTGCAAGGATCTACCATGGTTTACTCAATTTGTTCCTTACTTTTAAATATTTTTGATTGTTTCCAACTTTTCTCTATTGAAAATGGTATTACAAGGAACATTTTTAGACAGAAAACCTCTTGCAATATTTTCCCTTAGGGCAAAGGCCAAGAAATTGGATTATTAAGTCAAAGTCATGAACATATTAAGGCCTTTGATATGTAGCCCATCTAATTTTTGAAAGGGTGGACACCAAATTACACAACCATGAGCAAATACAAAAATGGGCACCATTACCTAGATCCTAGTCTAGTGGTTGGATGCTGAGTGATTTTGCCCTCAGGGGACATCTGACAATGTCTGGAGGCATTTTTGGTTTTTGCAATGGGAGGGATACTACTGGCATCTGTTGAGCAGAGGCCAAGGATGCTGCTAATCATCCTGCAATGCACATTATAGCTATACACAACAGAGAATCATCTGGCCCAGAGTGTCAATCATGCCAAGGTTCAGAACGCTACTCTATTGTAACCATCACTTGGATCACAACCCATTCAGGGAGAAAAAGACAGAATCTTATCAGTTCAATTTCAGGACCCAGCTGTCAGCTGCTGGTGCTTCTGTCAATGCTACATACATGAGGTCAGTGATGAAAACGAGTCTAAACATCAGCTCAATGTGTCCTGGTCCAAATTAGCTCCCTGCTCCAGACTCAGATTTCACCTTGACCAACTGAGGGCACTTCCCTGAACCACCTCTTACCCTGGGGCTCTGAGAATTCTTATATGTTGGCTGCCCATGGTTCTCAGTCTAGACTGCCACCTCTCATCAGAAATGTTCGATGGAATTCAAAGTGGGGGATCCATATGCTCTGATTTTGAGAACATTTCTGGGATTCTATGCAAATTTACCCATACATCACCCCTTCTCAAACCCACAGTAGTCCCTGGCAACACACCTAAACCTTAGGACTTTGAAGACAGGAATTCAAATCACAGATCTAATCTGTGGTACAAACAGCTAACTCTTCCCAGTATCTATTCTCCTGTTCCTCTATGGTAATAGAATATCCAATTTTTAGCTAGCCAGTAGCTTCTCAGAATAAACACCTCATTTCCCAGACTTTCTTGCAGCTATCCAGTAGCTTTTAAGTGGAAGTATTGAGTGTGACTCCTGGTAGTGTCCTGTCAGAGGCAATGCACCCTCTTTTACTGATAGCTTAAATAAATGTGGACATGCCAGCTTAATCTAAAGCAGCTATCTTAGACCAGGAGGTGGAAGTCAAGTTTGGAGGATGTCAGAGCAACAAGATAGAAGGAGCCTGGGTCCTTGATGATCACGGAGTTACTGTGCCAACCCTGTACTCTTTACCACCGGGCTTCACTATGTGGGAGGGAAATAACCCCATGTTTAATTTAAGCCACTGTTATTTTGGTCTCCATTACAGCTGAACCTAATCCTAAGTGACACATAATCCAACTTCCTCATTTGAAAGATAAAAATGCAGGCTTGAATGGACTATATCAGGCTTGGTTCGTGGTGCCTTTTCTGCCAGCTGTCGGGGAGTTTGCTGAATAAGAAAAAAAATGAATCATTTAAGAGAAATGGTGTATTTTGGGATACCGTATGAGATTGATAACACAAAAGAAGATAAAAGACTTGAATCTGGAGGAAAGCAAAGGCTTCAGAATATGTGAGATGAGATTTGGGGCACAGTAAGGAAAGGCAAAATAAAGCAACAGCCCTGATTTTTCAGGGTTAGATCTGAATCTGGGAGTAGTTAAAACTCTAACGACACTCTTGTTGATGTAATGATCCATTTTTAGCAGTCAGCATGTCTGAATGCAGAGACTGTTTATAGAGCAGTGTAATTAATAGATACTTCATGGAAGTGATTTGTTGCTGGCTCAATTATTCTTTAAGAGATTGGACAGATCAAGAGACTGCTCTGGAAAGAGAATCACCCTTTCTTTTCTCCCCTTCAGAATAAATGAGCACTCATAATTTATTAAAATTATCCCCTTGGTTTCATTTCACTCACAAAGAAAATATATGCACCCTCCTAAAATATACAGATTTATTTCTCCTAGAGTCTAGCAGGTAAAGAGAAAGATAATTGACATCATATTGAGTTAGAAGAAAGCTGTGTCTGCACATCGCCTAAGCAACCAGTCACTCAGGACAATTCTTCCAAAACACCCGTCGACTCTGTGAAAAATCCATCAGCCTGCTTATGTGACATCCCACAGCCTTCTGCTTGCCCTTCCCAGATTGAGTAGCTGAATTTCTTATTTTCTGTTACCTATATTGGTTTCCTAAAGACACTGCTGCAGGTAAAGCTTTGACTTCATAGAGGAAGTCATCGATCTTTAAAACTCCCCACAGGGTGACTTCCTCATGACCATCAGAAAATGCTCTGCAGAAATAAGGTCCCATTGCCCACTGGAGCTTGAAGGGTCAAATGAAGCCCAGTCCCTGGGACAAGCAGAAAAGATAGAAAGAGGACCATTAATTAGCCTTCCCCTTTTCCCTCTTCTCAGTGCCCAGAAAATGGTTTTTCTTGGCTCAAGGACTAAGCAGAGTGAACACCTGGTCCAGATTTGCTTGGATCCTTCTTCTCTAAGCAACTAATTCTTGATAGAAAATATGCTTATATCACATAGGCCCACACCAAAGAGAAGGGAAAGCCTCCATTTATCCTCTCTCTTTGATTTCATTTCAGCTTCTGGAGGCAAAGTCACCCCAGGCAAGCCTCATGCAGCACTTCATGGCACAGAAGACTGTTGGATCTGGTTAACTGCACTGTTATCATAGGGCAACAGAACCTTGGCAGCAGACTCTTGAGCAGGTTACTGTGACTCTGAAGGCTATTTGCATCACAAAAGAGTCTCTGAGCTGCACCAAGTTTCAGCCCTCAAAACATGTGGGTGACCCACCCTGTGTACATCCACCTTTCTATGTAGTTACTCTTCTCATCTGTGACTGGCTTACTTTCACACCCACTGATCCCATGGTCCTTAGTCTAGCCAGTTCCAGGTTCACATGAGCTGCCACACCCTGGTTTTAATCTGCTGGTTTAATCCCTCAATTCAACCAGTGGTGTGCCAGAGCTAGTTCCCACTGGCTTAAGAAAACCAGTTGCTCATAGCTCTTCAAAATGTCCTATTCAATAGCATTACATTGGTAGGTTGAAATCAGGCATTGTAAGGGTAATTACATCACAGAAATCAGCAAAATCTATAAGATCTACCCCCAACCTGACCCAGAAAGCCAATTAAACATTTCCTACCACATGCTGGATCTGTCCCTTTTGAAAAGGGGTAAATATGTGTCCATTTATCATAGTCAATATAAACAATACACATTAAAAAATAATTTAAAAAAAGAATTTTAGGCCAACCTTAATTGGATTCTGGTTTGAACCACTAAATGTAAAAAGATATTTGGAAAATTTTGAAACCAATTATAGATAATATTAAAGAACTCATGTTAATTTTTTAGGCATAAAAATATTATGGAGGAATAGAAGGGCACTTCCTCAACCTGATAAAGAACATCTATAAAAAACCTACAGCTAACATCATTATGTGGGAAAAACTAAAAATTTTCCCACTAAGGTCATGAACGAAACAAAGATGTTCCCTCTTCTTTTCAACATTGTACAAGAAGTCCTAGCTGATGCAATAAGACAAGAAAATGAAAAACAACACAGATTGGGATAGAAGAAATAAAACTGTCTTTTTTTACAGACAACATGGTTGTCTATGTAGAAAATCTAAAAAAATCAACAACAACAAAAAACCTCCTGGAACAAATAAGCTATTATAGCAGGGTTGCAGGATATAAGATTAACATACAAAAGTCTATCGCTTTTGTACACATCAGCAATGAACAAGTGGAACTTGAAATTAAAAACATATTACCTATGTCAACTATACTTAAATAAAAACTATTTTGAAAACCACATCATTTACATTAGCACCCCCAAAATAAAACACTTAGGTATAAATCCAAAAAACATGTACAAGAGCTATACATGAGGAATACTACAAGACTCTAATGGAAGAAATCAAAGAACTAAATAAATAGATGTCCGTGGATAAAAAGACTCAAAATTGTCAAGATGCTCATTTTTCCGCAGTTTGAATCGCGGTGAGATGAAGGAGTAGGCAGTGGGATCTCACTGGCTGTCTGACTAGTTCTTTCTCAGCTTTGCTTGTTTGAGCTTCAGCAGAATTGGAAATGGCTGGCGGTAAGGCTGGGAAGGACTCTGGAAAGGCCACGACAAAGGCGGTTTCCCGCTCACAGAAAGCCGGCTTGCAGTTCCCGGTGGGCCCGTTCATCGGCACCTGAAACTAGGACAACCAGTTATGGATGTGCGCGCGACTACTGCTGTGTACAGTGCAGCTTCCTAGAGTAAAGGAACAGCAGAGGTACTTGAATTGGCAGGAAATGCATCAAAAGACTTAAAGGTAAAGCGTATTACTCCTCCTCACTTGCAGCTTGGTATTGGTGGAGATCAAGAATTGGGCTTTCATCAAGGCTGCAGTTGCTGGTGGTGGTGTCATTCCACACATCCACAAATCTCTGATTGGGAAGAAAGGACAAAGGAAGACTGTTTCAAGACTGGATTTCTTATTATCTTGGGACTCTAAATACTCTTAACAGCTGTCCAGTGTTGGCGATTTTCTGGGACTGTATCACTGTGAAAAACACAATTTTGCCTTTTTTGTAATTCTATTTGAGCAAGTTGGAAGTTTAATTAGCTTTCCAACCAACCAAATTTCTGCGTTTGAGTCTTAACCATATTTAAGTGTTATTGTGGCTTCAAAGAAGCTATTGATTCTGAAGTAGTAGGTTTTGATTGAGTTGACTTTTTAAAAAACTGTTTGGATTTTAATTGGGATGCAGAAGTTATAGTAACAAACATTTGGTTTTGTACAGACATTATTTCCACTCCAGTGGATAAGCTCAATAAAGGTCATATCCCCCCCCCAAAAATACCCATATTTCTCAACTTGGTCTATAGATTCAATCCCAATCCCAATCAAAGTCCCAGCAGATTATTTTGTGGATATTAACAAACTGATTCTTTTTTTTTTTTAAAGATTTTATTTATTTATTTGACAGAGAGATCACAAGCAGGCAGAGAGGCAGGCAGAGAGAGAGGAGGAAGCAGGCTCGATCCCAGGACCCTGGGATCATGACCTGAGCCGAAGGCAGCGGCCTAACCCACTGAGCCACCCAGGCGCCCCTAACAAACTGATTCTAAAGTGTACTGAGAATGGCAAAATTCCCAGGATGGCGAGAATTGAAACTACCTGACTTCAAGGTTTAAGATAAAGACATATTAATCAAGAATAGACAAATTGATCAATGGTACAGAATAAATAGTCTAAAAATGGGCCCACATAAATATAGTCAACAGATCTTTGACAAAGTGGCCAAGACAATACAATGCAGGGAAAAAGTCATTTCAATGAACCATGCTGGAACAATCAGAAATATGTATGTAAACACAGACCTTATGCCCCTCACCAATTAACTTGACATGGATCACAGATCTCAATGTAAAATGCAAAACTATAAAACTAGAAGCTAACACAGGAGAAAATCTAAATGACCTTGGGTATGGCAATGACTTTTTAGATATAACATCAAAATCACAATCATAGCCTTATAATTGAGAAGTTGATCCTCATTAAAATTAAAAACTTCTGCTCTGCAAAAGACTCTGTCAAGAGAATAAGAAGACGAACCACAGACTTGGGAGAAAACATTTGCAAAAGAGATGAAGGACTGCTATCCAAACCAAAGCATTCTTAAGACTCAACAATACGAAAATGAACAATCTGATTTTTAAAATGAGGAAAAGATCCTAATGACACTAAAGAAGATATGTAGATGGCAAGTAAGCATATGAAAAGGTGTTCGGCATCATATAATCATTAGGTGATTGCAAGTTAAAACAACAAGATACCACTACACACTTCCATATAAGACTGGCCAAAACCCCAAACACTGACAACAACAAATGCTGTCACGGATGCGGAACAACAGGAACAACGTCTCACTCTCTGCTGGTGAGAATGCAGAATGGTACAGCCCCTTTGGAAGATGATTTGGCAGTTTCTTACAAAACTGAACATATTCTCCTCATACCGTCCAGCAGCGCTGTGCTCTTTGGTATTTACCCAAGTTAGGTGAAAAGTTATGTCCACACAAAAGCATGCACATAGATATTTATAGTAGCTTTATTCATAATTGCACAGACTTAGAAACAACCAAGAGCTACTGTCCTTTAGTAGGTGAATGGATGAATACACTGAGGTGCATCTAGACAATGGAATATTATTCAGCACTAAAAAGAAATGAACTATCAAGCCACGAGAATATAGGGAGAGATCCTAATGAATATTATAAAGTGAATTATAAAGTGAAAAAACCTAATCTAAAAAGGCCACGTACCTTATAATTGCAACTATATGATGCTCTGGAAAAGACAAAACTATGAAGATAATGAAAATATTAGTGGTTGCCAAAGGTTGGGGGGTTAGACAAAAAGGCTGAGCACACAGGATTTTTAGGGCAGAGAAACTATTTTGCATGATGGTATAATGGTGGATAGATGTCATTATACACTTATCAAAACAATAGAATGCACAACACCAAACGTGAATTATAATGTAAAGTACGAGTTTGGGGTGATCACGATGAGTCATGTAGGATCATCAGTTGTCACAAATGTACCACTCTCATGACAGGTGTTCATAATGGAGGAGTGTGTGTGTGTATATGTGTGTATATGTGTGTGGGGCAAGGGATATATGGGAAATCGCTGCACTTCCCACTCAATTTTGCTGGAAATCTAAAACTGCTCTAAAAAAATAAAGTCCACTTTTAAAGAAATGATATTATGGTTATGTAAGGAATTGTGTCTATAGTTTAAAGAAGTATTGAGGGATGAAATGCCATGATGTCTGTAATTTACTTTAAAATCATGTCAGAACAAGAAATGAAGCAAATATAGGAAAATGCTAACAATTGTTAAATCTCAAGTATGGATGTGTGGAGATTCATGCTACTATTCTCCATTTCTGTATTTTTGAAATTTTTCCTAATAACAATTTTAAAGAACTTCCAGCCATGAAAGCTATGAGTTTGGACAATCTCAAGTAGAACTGTGCATATTTGTCCCCTAAAATCTGGGCCTGGATTACTCGAAAAGTTGTAAACCTATTGGGTTGTTATCATCCCAGTGAAAGCCTGTGATAGCACACACTAGGACTGTGGAGATCTGGAAGCTGGCCAGGGCTCTACCTGCCCCTGTGCATGTGTGGGACTGGGCTAGGGTTAAGTTTGCAGTCGGCAGGATGAGGCAGCCGCTGACCAGCAGGCATTTTGGGCTTTCTCAGTCAAGCTGGAGGCAGTCAAGTGCAGTACACATTCCACTATTTAACTTTCATGCTTTTCGTAATTGTATAGACTGACTTAAAACAACGGTTTTTCAGTAACCCGCATAGGAATGACCCCCCCATTTTGTTCAATTAAATGTTTTAGTTTCCACTAACTGCATTTGGCATGGTTATCCAATTCTCTGAGCAGCAAATACCATTTAAACAAAATGATATTTTAAAATATGTATTTTCTGGTACTAATGCCTCCCCCTTTTCTTCAAGAGGAATCCTTTGGCCTTGGGGAGTTTTAGGGATCTTATAAATGCATTTAGCATCTAACATCCAAACTAGGATTTTATTTTTTTTTAAAGATTTTATTTAACTATTTATTTTAGAGTAAGAGAGCACAGCACACAAGTGCAGGGAGCAGGGGATGGGGGAGGGGTTGGAGCAGAGGGGGAAGGAGAGGTGGAGGGAAAGGGACAAACAGATGCCATGCTGAGCAAGGAGTGGGTCACAGGGCTCATTCCCAAGACCAAGAGATCATGACCTGAGCCGAAACTGACTGAGTCACCCAGGTGCCCCCAAACTAGGATTTTAAATCAAGAAGTGCTTTAGGGAAAAAAGTTTTGTAAGTCCTTCTTTCCCTACCCTTTAGAGAGAATGGCAGTCCTGGTGGACCTGAGGGTGACCCCAGCCTTTTAGGTCACAGAGTCCTATTCAATCAGGAAGAGAAAAGGGGCTTAGGAGGGAGAAACTAGTGTTGGGTGTGTCCTAAACACTACCTCTGGGCTTGCGTAGCGTTTCAGATGAATGGAGAGAAACTGGGGGCACCACTTCTGCCCACGTCTCATTTGGGACCCTGGGAGGAGATGACCCCATAAGCTCCCCACACCAACCTACCATGGGAAGCCACATCAGAGAATACTCAGAGGCCTAGTGTGATCTGACAGAAGGAGTTTTGGTCTTATGTGATTTCGAAGATACTCCCCAGTCCCCATGTGCCCTCTCAGGGTACAACGAAGCTGAATTGAGAGACACTGGGCCTCCTGAGAGCCCCCTGGTGAAGGTGAGGTTGTCCCTGAGCAGAGGAGAGTGGGAGAGACACTCAGAAGACTGTGTGGTGCCAACAGGAGCAACAGTGGGCTAAGTCAGCCTGAGAGGGACCAGTCTGTGAGTGACAGCAGCAACACCAGTAGGACACCCAGACCCAGTGGTCACCATTCATCCACACAGCAATCCCAGCCTGCTGCTCCATGGCTGAGACTGGCCCTCACATCTATCCAAACATCCCACCCTCCTTCTGATATCACAGGGTCCTGTAATATACAGCCCTCTCCCTTATATTTACACATCACCTCAGAAAGTGGAGCACTTCCCCCGAAGACCTGGAAAGACTGTGTCAGTGACTGCATTTAACCAAGTGCACTGGACCTTGTAAACATGGCTGTTCCTGTCCCTTACTCCTGCTACCTGACAGGGCAGGTTCTCCTGACAAAAATGCAAGAACTAGATTTCCTTTGCTCATGTGAACGCAATGTGAGAAGATCCAAATCATGCCAGAGTTTTTTCTGTGGCCTATCCTTCCCCCAAGATGCTCACAACAAGAGTCTCATGATGTGTGGCCTATCCTTCCCCCAAGAAGTTTTTTCTGAGGCCTATCCTTCCCCCAAGATGCTCACAACAAGAGTCTCATGATCAAAGAAATCTGGGAACACCTCTAGAGTTTTTTCTGTGGCCTATCCTTCCCCCAAGATGCTCACAACAAGAGTCTCATGATCAAAGAAATCTGGGAACACCTCTATCTTGAATGTCCCTCCTGGAGCTGTACGACGCGCTTTGACGTATTGAGGGTTCTGAAGGTTTTGCAGTGGAAAGCCTGTTGAATCTTTGCTGATCTCAACGCCATGCTTGGCCCCCACTCCTTCCTTTGGATAACCTCCGTAACACAGCGGAAACTTCTTCAGTAGAAAAGAAGGTTTGCTGTGCTCACCTATGGGAAACCACATATAGTCTCCAACAGGCCGGGGGTGGGTGGGAGGTATTTTCACTTACCTCCTTGCAGAAGAAATGAAGCATCCCCTAACTGGGCGGTGTCAGTTCCCAGATGGCTCAGGCACATGAGCACTTTCCAGCATTTCCAGCCCCTTGTTGACAGGCACATTTGTGTGATTAGGGTCAGGTATGTCCTGCATGCAGAATTTAACTCTAGCTGATGCATGGTTTTCATTTTGCTGCCAGAGACAAGCTGTTAAAATACAAACACATATTTTTGGTTTTCCCTCACAAACCATTGACTGAAGTGGAAAGAACACTGGACTAAGTGAGGAATGTAAAAAAACCTGGGTTTGAAGCTCTGCCCATGCATTATGGACTACCAGTCCCAGTTCAAGTATCAACAAAACCATCAAAGTCAAATGGTCAAATGGTCAAAGACAAAAAGTCAAATGGAAGCAGACTCGCACCCTTCACTGAAAACCCTCCCAGAAGAGGATGTGGGCATCTCCAGTTCCTCAGGCAGCCCTGCATATCACTCCCATAGCCTCCTTGCCATCTTAGCCCTCCCTGTGTTTATTCCTCAGACTAAGACTTAAGCAGTCCTGGATTGTACCTGGTGTTTCTGGGGGCTCATAAAATCCCATGTCCCAACTCCTATCCCCTTCCCCTTGGCCAGTTATAGATTTAGGGCTTTTTCCCTCTCCCTTGCTGTGGCCTGAGAACTTCAATTGAACCACAAGGCTGAGACCAGACAGTCTGTAGGCTTGGACATCCCATAGAGCCTTAGTTTCATCCCATAATGACATTAATAAAAGATACCTGTTTTGTCTGCCTTGCAGGGCTGTTAAAAGATCAAAGGAATAAAAATCTACCTAAGTCTGATGTTCACTGGAAAACCCAATGCAAATGTTCCTTGTTATTATCTATTTTTTTTAAATTTTATTTATTTATTTGACAGAGAGAAATCACAAGTAAGCAGAGAGGCAGGCAGAGAGAGAGGAGGAAGCAGGCTCCCTGCTGAGCAGTAAGCCCGATGTGGGGCTCGAACCCAGGACATGACCTGAGCCGAAGGCAGCGGCTTAACCCACTGAGCCACCCAGGCGCCCCTATCTATTTTTTTATATAATTTAATTTTTGATGCTACACAGTATCTTTAGTGACTCTCCAAACAGCCAGTGTTGTTGTTTTCTCATCTAAGAAAGCAAAAGATTTAGTGAAATATTTTCCTACGCAAAGAAATCTTAAATATGGAAGGAGGGGGTCAGTGTCCTCAGATACATACCATGAAACACCCCTGTGAAGAGGATGCTCGCCCTGTACAGACAGGTGCCTCCTAGACCATGTTCCTACTCTACTTGTTAGCTACAGATTCAGTTCCTGTTCATTTGGGAACTGCTGACGTTGAATTTTCATACTGGCTTCGATTTTCTGTTGGCCTTCATTACTTCCTTCCTCCCTCCCTGGCTTCCAAACTTTTGTGATGTTGAAACCTTTGGCACACAGGGCTGCTGACATACCTTTTGTACACTAAGCTGTTGTGCTCTACATTTAGAAGTAAACACAATCACATTTTGTTTTAAGGAGCTTCTGGAAACCTCTGGGGGAATAGATTCTGTCCAGCTCTGATAGATTTTGAACAGAAAATTTCCTGTTCTTCCAACTTCCCCACGTATTAGCAGAATAGCTGCTCCAGGTCTGAGTATCAACAAAACCATCGAAAGCAAATGCAAGCCAAGCCTTGGACCCTTCACCGTTTTATTAGCACAGAACATGGGCTCAGATTTTCTGAACCAATCACATTTCTGGCAGCATCATCAAAACTCTCAACCTAAAATCATCTTGGGGAAGCTGGAGTAAGGGCAAAATCCCTGGAGAATACTATGAAAGCACTGAAGATGAAGGGGATACATTTTAATACCCCCAACAAACCTCTCCCAGATTAGTTCTGAGCCAAATGAATCATGGCTACATTGGATTTCTAGCCAAATGGGTTTCCCCACTCCAGCGTTGCAGTCTTCAGGGAGACATTGACCAACAGGAATGTTTCCAGAGATGAGGGCCAAGGTAGCTCTTCACCCTGTTGGCAAGAGAGGGGGCTCCCTAAGGCAATCAGAGCCTGAACCTGATTGGAAAACTCCATAACCCCCGATATTTGATTATCTTCCTGTCCCTGTGTAATTGTAAGATTAGATTCTATTTGGCAAAGAATGTCATCTAATCCACCTTGGAATCTCCATTTGTAAAACACTGGCAATCACAAATCCACACTTCCCTCCTTTCCAAAAGGTGAGATTTGAAATCCTTATCAACTCTCATGTGTGGGAAGTGCTCAGGAACATTTTCTGTTTACAACCATACTCTGGTAAAGCCTCACTATAATCCCACAAGGATAATCTGGGCAAGTACTACCAGTCGCATCTTATGGTTAAACAAACTAAGGGTTGGAGAGTTTGAGGGGGTTCCCCATTGGTCCTATTGTTGGTAATGACAGAGCTACCAAGTTCTTTCTTTTCATTTAGCAGCTTTTAAATCTATGCCTTTTGTCTGGCTTCGAGAGATTGCCTAGAAAAGTCTGTGTATTTTTCTAGAAAGGTGATTTATAGCTGTCATGGGATTTCCAAAGAGATGCAAGATTCAAAAATGGTTAAGAATACACTGACTGTTTTGTTTGACATGGAGAAGGTGTTCAACATTTGCATGCTGAATTGAATTTGAGGTTAATTGATGTTGGGAAGATGGGACACAGAGGGATAGCACTCTTACTTACAGAAGAGTGCCCTGTAGGGAAGGACCCATGAGATGCCACAGCTGAGCTCCTTGTCATGGTAATTCAGAGAACCATGAAGAAGTTGGGGAGTAGGCCAGGACAATTTCCTGACAGATATATAGCCCAGAACCCTGGACCAACCCAGCTCACCTGGGGAGGACATATTCCTAAAGAAGTTTATAGTGAGAACACTGTTGAAAGAGAGAGGAATCGCCAACCCTTCCACTGGAGTTGGAGTGTGGTGGCCAGTTGAGGGGTTCTTGGGTCTTCTAGGACTCCCCTAACAGCAAAGGAATGAAACCTGCCTGAGGGGAGTCTTGCCATCAGCTGGCCCAAGGCTCATTAGAGAGTGAGACAAGGGCAGAGTTGAGCTTCCCAACCTCATGCAGAGAAGATAAATGAATATGGGGCTTTGGCAAAGAGCTGAAACAAATATGGAGATCAAGGAGGATCACTGTCAAGCCAGTTGTCATCTTGGCAACTGGACCAGCTTTAACTCTACACATTTGGGCATCTTAAAGGACTAGACATGTACGATGGTTGGGCATCTATTCAGAGACATGAAGTAAAATCAGGACATTTATCCTGACAACAGAATATTATTCCCCTTCTTGGCTAGCAGTACACATGCTGTTAGAATGTGTAAAATCTGATGAACTTGGGCAGTGGGAAACAAGCACAAGAACGCTTCCAGTTTGGGCTGTTTTAGTCTTTGTGTTTCACAGGATGTATTTAGAGGAGAGATTTCCGTGACTACTTAGACACAGAGAAACTTGGTGCCCAGAGAAGAATGAGGGGAAACAAGAGCCTGCATGTGTGTCCCATGGTAAACAATGAGGCCGGAAGCATCCATCTGGAAGGCAGTCAAAACAAACAACTGCCCGATGAAGTGCTGGGGTCCCTGTGTTCTCAAAGTGAGCGGCTCCTTAACAAAACTTTGCTGGATAACAGATATGAAAGGATGGTTAAGGAGTTGTATGAGAAAAAGTTGGGAGCAAAGTTTTTTAGCAGCCAAATAAAACGTGTTTGTGCAGGAGCCACAGAGAGAGGCAGAGAGGGAGAGAGAAGAGCAGAGAAACTCAGATTCAGTGGTTGGAAATGCTCTACAATTAAAATTCAGCCCACAATTCATCTCAATCTCTTTCAGTGGAGTCCTGGCACTACGCTTGGGTTGTGGCAGCTCCTTGAGGGATCTGGGGTATAATAGCCTGGGAAGAAATATATGATATCTTTCAGGATCCTTGAATTCTTCATAATCATGTTACAATGAGGCGGGGAGGTTCAAACAGCGGTGCAGGCATTATTTTAATTCACCTAGTGGAAAATTACTGAAGCATATTTCATATAATTAGGGTCAAGAATGGATTTGGCATCATTTGAGGCAAATGCCCCAAACACAAAGCCGATTCAGCTGGCATGGTTTCTAGCTTAGAGAACAGCAAGTCTGGCAACAATTAACCAGGCAAGAGGAAATAGTAGAGAGACCACTGTTTGGCCACCCTCTGCACAGATCAGGGCAAAGAATTATGGAACTCCAGCAATTAGCAGTATAAGGGGCCCACTGGAACACAGCAACATGTTGTGAGTAATGGCTTGTGCCTGGAACATCTCAGGAAGTTTTATGAATGTTAATTTAGTTGTGCAATAGTCCAGGAAAGTAAGTGGTCCTTGTTTTACAAACACTAGGCTTGCTGGGAGCTGGGCCTCCCTGAGACTCACAGGTGTTCTGGGGTGAATTGACCCAGACCCTAGAGCTAATAGATTAAAAAGAGGAAGAAGAAGAAAAGAAGTAAACTGATATTGTTAACAACGGAGCTGATGAACAAAAACTAGATTTGGAACAGAACCATGATGCTCAACACAGATGCTTCCATTCAGGACCCAAAAAAAGTTGTCAGCTTAAAGCTGTCAGCTGTGCTCAAGAAAGGATGGCAATGAAATCCCCAAACCAGCCTTATGGCCATAAATGTCCAGTGAGCCTGGCTGTCAGAGTGTGGAGGTCTGGTGTTCAAGTGTGGTAACATCTTGGTTTGCTGGTGGATGTTATGAAGTCAGAACCAAAAGGCCCCCATGGCATCATTGTGATTGCTTCCCTTCCCTCTTAGGCTACTTCCAGCAGATGCCTTGGGGATAAGACCAGTAGGCTTGTCTCTGGGCAGATTTCAAGGGGAATATTGGGAAGCAAAGTACCAACTATTATATACAGCAGAGCACATAAATCAGTAGATAGAAAAGGTAAGCCTCACAGAAGGTGACGTAATGTAGGAGAAATCCAAATAATGGTGGCTTGAACAAGATGGAAGCTACTTCCCTCTCCTGTAACAACCTAGACATCAAGAGTCCGGGGCAGGTCTGATGGCTTATGATGGAGGGACCCAGTCTCCTTCAATCTTGTTCTCTACTGTCCCTAAGGTATTCCCCTCATCTACATGGTTCAAGATGACTCATCACCACCATGTGCCCATTCCAGCAGCAAAGGAGAAAAGCAGGGCACTCCTCTACCCAACAGGAGAACAGTCTGGATGTTCTGCACAACCCTTCCCTTTCGTCTGGAGACAGTCATGTGTCCATATCTACCTGCAAGGGAGACTGGAAATGTAATTTATTTTTGGGCAGCCATGCACCCAGCCAAGAATTGTATTTCTTCGGAAGGAGGAGAGAGGCAGTCTGAAGGCATAAGGGGAGATGGCAGTCAAATCTTTGGCTCCCTGTTAGAAGTCTTCCATTCCATGCTCCTTTATTAGCTGTCGCTCCTCGTCCTCCTCTAACCCCAGCACTTCTTTCCCTGTGCCCCACACAGTACCTCAGCTTCCTCTTTGTCATATCAATTTCCTCCCGGGCTCCATGGTCCCAAACAGAACTCTCTTTTGTCCTCCTCTTTTTATATTCTCTTCTTCACACAAAGAGGAGAAGCTTAAAAATAAGGAAAGACAAAGTCCCATCTTTCATGAAATCTGGCAAGGATTTTTTTCTAGATGTAACTCTATGTATTAACTTGACCACTTTAAACAATCACCTCTCTAAATACAGTGGAGGCCTTCCATAGATAGGAAGTGGCTCTAACATTGTTTGTACTCCATGGGCTCAACAATACTGAATAAATTTCAAACACACAAATCAAGGACACGAAATACATTTCAAACACACTTCTGTGTTTGTTCTGGTTGGTGATGACATGGATGAACACATGTGAGAGACAGAATAGCAAATGGACAACAGCCTGACCATGTATGACAATAGGATTCTGACTCACACAAGAAACCCAAGGAGCCAAACCACAGTGTCTACAGCAATTGGCCCAGAACAGAGTCAGGATTTGGTCAATAGCGGCCAACTTCCCTTGGTTTTTGTTTGTTTGTTTGTTTGTTTGTTTGTTTTGTTTTGTTTTGTTTGCCACCACTGACCCTACAGCCTGCTTCTAATTCTAGGCCAACTAGAGGAAGCCTAATACCAACTACGCTCCCCTAACCAATTACATGGGACACCCTGCTTCTAGTTTATGGGCCTCTGGCTCACCCATGTCCCTTCCTCCAGCCTCTAATCAGAGGACTCCTGAGGCCATCACTTTTTTTCCCTGTAGAGCTTTCCCACCCTTCTGCCTTGGAATCCCTACCAAAGGCAATTGCTAACTCCCTTGCTAGGGCAAGTTCTGAATAAATAGCTTCTGCTTGTTCCCACTTGTTTATTTTCTTTATTCATTTATTTTCACACTTGCAAAAAACTCACTAAAAACTGAGCTGAACATTAAAACTAGTGTTCTTTATGTTGTTTACTCTATAAATCTTACCCACCAAAATTTTTTAAACATTAATTTTGCTCAAACTTTTGAATAAAGAAAAGATGGATGATATTAGGAGGAGTAAAGGAAAAGTAAAGAACATGGTAAAACAAGGTAAGTACCATCAGTTTCACTGGGCAATATAAGAACCAAGAACTCATTGGCAGTTCATTTGAAATGCCTCAGGCAGACCTAGGAACAGTTCGTTCTTTCTATGAAAACACCATGATCACCATGCTAAAAAGGGAGATTGAAAGAGAAGATCATGAGAAGTTGCACATCCCGAGTTTCTGGGACCCTGTCCACTCCCTAGAGTATGCATGCAGATTAGGGGAAATAAGACCCAGACCAAGGCACCACTTGCTCTAAGTATTAAAACTTTACTAACTAACCTATACAGACACCATGTTTTTTCTCCATGCCTCTGTTCTAGTGACACGCCTCTCTGTAATGGTCTATTTCATCTAGTGTCTAACTTACCGCAGCCAGTGCCCCTTGCCCCCTTGGGAGACCCACTAAAGATTGGTGGGATTGTATTCCATCCTGGTCCCCAGAAGCTCTCAAGATTACCATGAGGAAATTTCCTCAGTTCTTTCCCATGGGGCAGGGGAGCCCATGATGCCAATTAAACCCAGACAATCAGAAAACAAGACTCCCTTACCAACAAACTGATGTTGATTCTTTTACATTTTGAAGAATTTAATTCAGGGAGGTTCTAGGAACAAAATGGACTTTTCCCCCAGTGTTTTGGGCTGACTTTTTGACATAAGTTGTGATATTCCAGGAAATCAAATATAAAGAGTTGAGAGTGAGGCTTAGAATTAAGGTTGAGGCATGGCTAAAAGTCGAAGAATCAGCAGTATTGTTTGTGACAGGAACACTGGGCTGTGCTTCCAGATTCCAGAGCTGAATTGCAAATGTGGAGGATAAACCCTTCTATTTGTACTCCAGCCAGACTGAGGTCTGCCAGGGTCATGCAGGTATGGATGACTTGACACTCAGCAAAGATCCCAGGGGCCTCAC